>NC_048299.1:123570258-123762168 GCF_013100865.1 Trachemys scripta elegans | reverse complement strand
TCATAGTATCATAGAATCATAGAATATCAGAGTTGGAAGGGACCTCAAGAGGTCATCTAGTCCAACCCCCTGCTCAAAGCAGGACCAATTCCCAGCTAAATCATCCCAGCCAGGGCTTTGTCAAGCCGGGCCTTAAAAACCTCCAAGGAAGGAGACTCCACCACCTCCCTAGGTAACGCATTCCAGTGTTTCACCACCCTCCTAGTGAAATAGTTTTTCCTGATATCCAACCTGGACCTCCCCCACTGCAACTTGAGACCATTGCTCCTTGTTCTGTCATCTGCCACCACTGAGAACAGCCGAGCTCCATCCTCTTTGGAACCCCCCTTCAGGTAGTTGAAGGCTGCTATCAAATCCCCCCTCATTCTTCTCTTCTGGAGACTAAACAATCCCAGTTCCCTCAGCCTCTCCTCATAAGTCATGTGCTCCAGACCCCTAATCATTTTTGTTGCCCTCCGCTGGACTCTTTCCAATTTTTCCACATCCTTCTTGTAGTGTGGGGCCCAAAACTGGACACAGTATTCCAGATGAGGCCTCACCAATGTCGAATAAAGGGGAACGATCAAGCTATCAACTTGATTTTTAAAAATAATAAAAATTAAAAAAAGCAAACACGATCTCTCTCAACCTCCAAGTTCACATGGGATTTTATTTCAAAACTAAAGTAAAACAAAGAGCATGTCAGAATTCCAACTGTCATCTGAAAGAAACTTAGAAATATAACCAAATGAACCAAATGCTCACGGTCTGGCAAGCAAAGTACTGTTTTTAGCTGTATTTTCTAGACCATTCTGGGCTTCACAGCTATAGAGTGCAACAGATCACAAGCTGAGGCTGTGCAGGCTTTGTTTTGTTTTGCACAGTATACCATAGTTTAAAATGGCTTCTTTGTAAAAGCATATTGAGCTTAAAGCACTAATATCAACCATTTGCTAGTTTTTAATCTGCAATTTATTGTTCAATTTACAACAGTAAAACTAGTATGATGTTATTACAGTGCCAAGTTTGTCACAGTTATTGACTATGAAGCTATATTTTGAGCTGTTTTTGCACAATCATTTCTGACTTTTGTAAAGTACTGCGTTTTGTATTAAAATTGGACTAGACTGATTTTAATGGAAGGAGTTTTTCATTACTACAAAATAAACTTTTGATGATTCCAGCAATTAAAGTTGTTTACTTCCTGGCATTTTGGTGTGATTTCCTTAGAGAGGGCTTATCCTCTTGTCTGATGTAACTGGTTATACTTATAAGGTCACGGTCCGCTAAACTGACAAATATTCAGATATAAGCAGACATTTGTTACTTATAAAGTAATATGAAAATCTGCTTCCTTCAGAAACATATATGCCTTAGAAATTTGTTCAAATGTCCCATTTAACTACAGAGACACAAGGTGGAGGAAGTAATGTCTTTTATTGGACCAACTTCTGCTGGCAAGAGAAACAAGCTTTTGAGCCACACAGAGCTCTTCTTCAGCTCGAAAACTTGTCTCTCTCACCAACAGAAGTTGGTCCAATACAAAATATTGCATCACCCACCCTGTCTCTCTAATCTCCCAGGACAGACACAGCTACAACTACACTCCATTTAACTATAGGATCATGAGTGAAAACATCCATTGATCAGAATTTTCTATCTTTTATCATCCAAAACTCTGAAGTCCTTACCTGGTCAATGCTGTCCTGAAACTGTACATCTATATATTCTGATGGCAGAGCAGGAATATTAAGAGTGGACTTTGAAAGAGGAGGGACTGATCGATCAAGTGAAGGTTCAGTATTTTGAACAGACACGACAGAATGAACATTAGCTGGTCTTTGGGATAAAGTATCAGTAGCCTTCACTTCTAAATCTTCTAGCTTCAAATGCTGTATTTCTGAGTCTAAGCTGCATGCTCCTGACATGCTTGGGTCCACAGTCATTGCAGAGACACCATTAGATACAGCCCTGAGATTGTTGCTCATGTCTTCTTTTATGTTCCGTGACGTAAATTCTCTTCTAAGGGCAAGCCAAAGCCCATCGATCCATGGCTCTACCACTATTTCCAAACTGAAACAAACAAGGCAAAGTGGAGGTAAAGAATGACTTACTTCACTTTTAATTCTTACAAATAACCAAAAGATCAAAAAGACTTGATCACACTTTTCATTTTTCATTACATGTACACAAATAGTTACTATTAAGAGGACTTCCTTTACTACAAATTCATGTTTGCATTTGACATCACTTTTTTTTTTTTTTCAGATTTAGGGGGGAAAAGCACTCTCTTTCTGCCAACTATACAACTTTTATCTTCTTATGATGAAGCTCATCATAAGGAATTAAAAAAGGAGTAACTGGAAAACACATGACTTTCAGCTGTTTATTGTAAGCTACAGACATAACTAATAAAGTTCAATTTTTTTAAAACACAAAAATAAGTCTTACGGTTGTGGCAATGTTTGTATGTTTTATTCTGTCCAGCACCTTCATACGCCTAACAAATATATATAGCAAAGACTCTGGTCTCCATTTGATGGAAAATGAAATCAGGAAAACAAGAAAAAAAACTATTTTCTCTCAGTAAAAATCTCTCTCTCTAAAGAAAACACTGAGATTAGTGGGCCGTTTTATAGAGGAAAAAAGGATAATTTTAGGGAGTACTCAAACTAATCCTGCTACTATAGAAGGGGGGGGAAGGGGAGAGACAAAAACAAACTGCACAGAAGACTCCACCTATTGCGAGACGAAAACTGGTATGCTCAGATGGGTAAATCTCCTTTGTATGAAGCTGAGGTCACAGTTTTGTTTGAATCCAGTCTCCATATACTAGGTAGAGGTCACATTACCCACTGTTTCGACTATAGAGATATTGTTGAACTGTGGTTGTTTTGTATTTATAAGACTGAATTTTCTTTGGTTAAACCTAAAAACTAGTAATAAAACCTTGTACACATAATATAGGTAGAAAAAGGCCAAGAATGTCACTGTTTATGAAAAGGTCTTCAGATGCAGTTTTCAGAAGTGCTGAACCCTCACAGCTTCCCACTGGAGTTGTGGACAGTTATCACTTCTCAGTGAACAGGCCCATTCAAATTCACTGAAGATAAGTATTATTCTTCTAGCTCACGCTGGGTTCAATCCACTCAGATGCTAAGCATCATCAACTACTACTGGCTTCACTGAGTACTCAGTAACTGGCAGGATTCATCTTTAATCCCATGTTTATTGGGAGAAAATAAAAAACAATTAAACTAATTCTGCTCATACCCTACGCAATCATCCGCCAGTCCAGTCTCATAGAAATGCTGTGCACCGAGTTCCTGGAGCCGTTTGTCTACTATCTTCCCACCATTGCAGAAGAACATGTATTCAGAATCTCCCAGACCTGAAAAATTCATGTAAAGAGGTTTTATAGCTAACAAATAGATATAAAAGTTACAGTGAAAATTTACAGTGAAAACCAATCGGGGGGAGGGATAGTTCACTGGTTTGAGCAACAGCTTACTACACCCCAGGTTATGAGTTCAATCCTTAAGGGGGCCATTTAGGGATCTGGGGCAAAAATCTATCTGGAGATTGGCCCTGCTTTGAGCAGGGGATTGGACTAGATGAACTCCTGAGGTCCCTTCCAATCCTGATATTCTATGATTCAATTGTCTCACAAACAGGAAAGTTAGTATGTATATGAAAGTAGATATATTTAAATCCTAAATTAACAAAACACATGTGAACTGAAAATTGAATAGCTGATTACATTATTAAGGTATAGTTGACAAATGGTTCCTCTTCATTTACCTGCCCAGTTCCAAGTTCAACATGTTGTGTTTCTATTGCAACAGTTGTAGGCACTGAAAATGCCTCAAGCAACATCTTCCTGCCATGTTTTAGGTGTTTATCATCAGAAACTGTTGTCAGAGAAACACAAAACACCTAAACTAACTAAAAACAAACTGTAGGTTGTAAATTCACGTGAATACCGAAGAAATAAATTTATTTCAGCTAGAGCTAAGATGTTTAAATTAGTGACATATATTAACCAAGGAAAACATATTAAACATATTCGAGAGAAAAAGAAAAAGAGACAAACATTATAAATGCAGGAAAATTTAAGTAAAGGTAAATTTTAAAACCAGAGAGGTATATGGAAATACATGAATCATGAAATTTTCACCATTGTCTTGCGCAGGAACCATCAGAGATACTGAGTAAAAAATATCCAAGCATAACTCTTAGGGTATGTCTACACTTACAGAGTTTTTGCACTGTAAATTTCACTGGTGATAGGGAACTGGTGAAAGTAAAGTGCTGATTTGTGTATTCACTCAATTCCTCAGGCGTCAGAGAGTGTTTACACTACCAGCACTTCTATCGCTGCTGAGAGTAGCGCTGTAGGACAGCTATCCCACAGTGCAGCTCTCACAATAGGTCTTGGGGAAGGGGGGTGTGAGCGGAAGGCATTCTGGGACCCTGCTCAGTGCCTTGTGCTGCCCTGCTTCATGTCTTAGGAGCCCCATTAGTTCCTTGTGTCTTCCATGGGATTTTTTTTAAAAACCTCCTGCTGTCTGGCTGCTTTCCCTGCCACATCTACAAACAAAGGGAAAGGGAGCTTCAAACTTCCCAGGGTTTACAGTCGAAGGGGTGGACATCAGTGCGTCAGAGCAGCGGAGATGCTGGCCAGTGTGATCACTTTTGAAACTGTGGGATACCCGCCGGAGGCCAAAAGATGTTTACACTGCTAGAACGTGTCTTCACTTTCACAGCAATGCAAAAAGAAAGGCGGTAAGAGCTGTATGGCTCGCGTGAAGGTGGTTTTCTTTTTGCGGTGAACCTTCTGAGTTTCACTGCAAAAAGTCATTAACAAGTGTAGACGCTCCCGTGGTTTTAGCGCAAAAACTTTTTGCACTTTAAATGGTAAGTGTAGACATACCCTTAGGTCCATAACCTCAATCGCCTTAGTAAAGATACTGATCCAGCGCAAAGTCAGAGAGACTACCTGCTCTTAACTACGCTGTGATTAGGAATTCTCACTGCCTTCTCAATGGCTAGAGAGGCCACAGTAAAAGATGTACTTAACATAACAAAGGGTTTTTTTCATGGTAGCCCCAGTGGCCTAATGACCAAGGCATTGGCCTCCTAAACCAGGGATTGTGAGTTCAAGTCCCATCTGGGGTGAAGAGAATTTTTATGGGGGGAGAGATAGCTCAGTGCTTTGAGCATTGGCCTGCTAAACCCAGGGTTGTGAGTTCAATCCTTGAGGGGGGCCATTTAGGGATCTGGGGCAAAAATCTGTCTGGGGATTAGTCCTGCTTTGAGCAGGGGGTTGGACTAGATAACCTCCTGAGGTCCCTGCTAACTCTGATATGCTATGATATCTTTCCCCATTATTCACAAAGAATCCTAGGACTGGAAGGGACCTTGAGGGGTCATCTAATCTAGTCCCTTACACTCATAGCAGGACTAAGTTATATCTTGACCATCCCTGACAGGTGTTTGTCTAACCTACTCTTAAGAATCTCCAGTGATGGAGATTCCACAACCTCCCTAGGCAATTTATTCCAGTGCTTAACTGCCCTGACAGTTAGGAAGTTTTTCCTAATTTCCAAACCAAACTGCTCTTACTGCAATTTAAGCCCCATTGCTTCTTGTCCTATCCTCAAAGGTTGAGAACAATTTTTCTCCCTCCTCCTTGTAACAATGTTTTATGTACTTGAAAACTGTTATGTCCCCTCTCAGTAGGTATACTGTTAGTTTTAAAGATGTCATTACACACATAGCTAGCAAATATGAAATTAGTTACAAAAAATCAATGCTGTTTCACATTCTCAATCGTCCATCTGCAATGAGTAATAAATACAGTATCTTCTCCAGAATTAATATGACTATGGCTGCAAACTTCTTATACTCTTCAGAAAACTCTCATAACTAAAAATAAACTTCAGAATACACATGACAAAGTTTTTTAGCCTGATAGTTTAAATGCAGATTGAACAGTCAGCAGCTCTCTGATAGTGGAATTAAAGCTTTTCAGATGAACTTCTGCATTTCCAGAACTGTCTGGGTTTTGGTTTTTTACCTCAATATTCTTTGATTTTTCCCCATTAAGTTACTGACAAGTGTTAACAATTTTAACTGTAGCTTAATTAACAAAAGCCATTTGGTGTTTCTCATTATTGTTGAAATAGGTCGTGGCACAAGTATTAAGAATTTTCAGATTAAAAAAAAAAAACCTGACATTTTTTACACTTTCACATCTCCAAACTGACACAGTCAATTTATTATAAATTTGGTAATACAAATATTTTCCAAACCCACACCTCCTATCTCAATTTATAGTGTCAAATTACTTCTCACCCCCAGGATGTCCAATGGATATTAAATTGATAAATCACATTTTAATTTTGAATCACATTCATGACAAATCCTTGCTATACTGCTCCACAATTATTACACATAAAATCAGCTAATAATAGAAGAATAAAAGTTGTATTGTAAGAGATTGGGGCCTGTCTCATAGCACTCTCTTCTGGATGGACCCTGGCTTGCTCTTCTTGAACCCCCACCCGCCCTTGGGGAATTCTGCCAGGAACTGTCTCACCGTCTCTAGGGAAGTTAGTTTCCAGCAGGGTTAGTTGTTATGGTTCTTTTTCTTTTAATTCAAGTCTCCTCAACAAACAAGATAAAAACTTCTCAGTCTCCCTTCTGTTCATTTCTGTTTCAGGGAACAGCTCCTTCCAGCAGTAGCTCCAGTCTCTGTCAGGTACTACAGTGCCTTATCATTTCTTGCTCTTCCTTTTATGAGAATCAGCCAATTAAGCTGCAGATCTTTTACCAAGCACAGCCAGCAGTGCTAGTCAGCGAGCCACTGGCTTCTGACCTCAATCAAATGGTATCCCTTATACCTTCACAACTATGAATAGGCTTATTTACTATTTTAAGAATTACTTAAAAGATACCACAGTACAGTGGGGACAATATAGTGACAAATTAATTTCGGATACTGATATAGAAGTGCAGGAAAAGGTGACACAGGAAATACTGTATTACCTAACAATCCATAACGTAGATGTGCAAAATGATCAGGTGGCAGGGTCTTGTTTTTAATTTCCTTAACAAACTTGCAAGCTGTGTCTGGAGGGTCTCCAGTACCAGTAGTGGAAATAACAATAACAAGAGGGTCCTTTTCTGTTACCAGATTATACTACAAAAAAAGTGGAAAAAAGGCAAATTAAAAAGAATAACCCAATACACATTTATAGTCAAGTCAAAGAGTTGATCCTGGCAGTGTTGTTTTTTACAATTGGATGGTTTCTCACTTTCCTCCTTATCCCACATTTTTATGCTCTCTTCTCTTTTCTTCCATATCTGCATGAGACCATAGTAAGCCTTCTAAATAATGACAAGTTTATTTGGGGGATGCAACATTCTCTCACTTTGTATTACTTTTTGGGCTTGTAACCTCTTGTTTATTAACCTATTCTAACATGTGAAACAGTTTGTATAGAAGAAGAAAAGAAAAAAAGACTATCAGATTGCATGAACTCATGTCAGAAGTCTGAACTGCCTGGTCATCTCTTAAATCTATGATGTATGTATAATTAACCTAAAGAATGCCAGTCGTGTTACACAACAGATCAGTGTTCATTTCTTTTTTACAAGATGTAAACAGCACTGTCTTGCAGTATGGTAAAAAAAAACCTGCACTCAGTAACATTACAAAAATCTTATGAAACAGGATGAGAGGGGTAAAGTGTGAAAGCAATACAAGGGTATCCATACTAATCCTGTGAAATAATGGCATCTGCACATTTAGGGTCAAATTTTCAACAAGTCTTTAATCTCACACCATTTGTATGGCCAATCAATTAAAGGCAAAATTCTGAGCACATCATTACTTGCATATCCAAAGATGAGGTGTTTTGAAAATATGGCCCTTTACAGTATCTGCCCACCTATCATTTGGAAAATGCATCTTTTGCATATCTCACTTTTAACTGATTGTTTGTTAAGTGTTATATGTTGCTTTCACAAGAACTACTTAATCAACTCTGGCATTTATTTACATGCATCTGAAATTCTCAGGTGAAAACAATTCAGCTTGTTTGATGAGTCAAGTTGTCCATAGCAAGAAAAAAAGTGGTTACAGCTGCACTGTGAGCTTAGTGGCTAAAGCATATCAACTGTCAGTTTGATTAATCAGACATCTACACCCTCTAAAATATCCCTGTAGGGAAGTTTGGAATCACATGAATAGCTAGTAGTTCACATGAAAAAGAAAGGCTAGAGCTCAGGCTTTGAACTCTGAACCCCACCCTCCTACCAAACGCTTCAGAGCCTGAGCTCCAGCCTGAGTTGGAATGGCTACACATCTATTTTATTGCCCTAGTGTGATCCCTGCAAGCCTGAACATGTAGACCCTGGCACTGAGAGTTGTTGGTTGTTGTTTTTTTCCCCCGGTGCAGATATACCATAAAAGCATCAGAGATGCCCTGGCAGCTTAGCTGTTGTTGCTAGGCCATATGCCACCTTCCAGCTGAGGTCACTCCTGAGTGCCCAATGCTAGGTCAAGACCTTCTCTCCCTGCACTCTCAGATGCTGGCTTCTGTGCTACCCTCTAAGTGCAAAGTCAGGAGGTAAAAAAAGAGAAGAGGTGGCACGGGGCATGCTCCCTCCTTGCCTTAATGGGTGCATGCACAGCTGCATAGAAGTGCGTGTAGGAGACATCAGAAAATTGTCATGCCCCTTTCCCTATTGGAAAAATTAGTTTAACTCAGCTAGCTGTTAGTCCCTGACCTGACACAAGGGAATTTTGCCCCTCAGGCCTCCCATGTCAGATGTCACACAAGCCCCACAAAACCTACGCCTAGACCTGGTATATTTTTCCCTGATTTGTCCTAGCCAAATAGAAGACCTCTCCATTCAGGTACAGCTGCTCCCTGGACAAGGAGTGAGGGAACTTGTAGTTGAAGAGATCTGCAAAGCTATACAAATTGTGGTCTTCTCTTATCAAAACAAATAATAAACTTTAATAAAAAAATTCTCACATATGCGCAACATTTCATCTCATCAGTAAATCAAAGCTTGGTGCCAACTTGCCATGTCTGACAAAATAGACTTGTTCCAGTAGCAGGCCACCTCCAGCCAAACAGGCCTGGAGATGCCCCCACATCAATCTGTAGAGAGTGTGGAAGGAAGAGACAACTGCTCTGAAGTAGATTGAAGGCTCCCTCACCCAGGGCCGGCGCTTCCACTAGGCGACCCTAGGCGGCAGGATTTGGGGGGCGGCATTTTGCTGCCCTCGGTGGAAATTCAGCGGCGGGTCCTTCACTCACTCCAGGACCCGCCGCCAAAGTGCCTCGAAGAAACGAAGCGGAAGGGACCCCGCCGCTGAATGCTCAGAGGAGAAGCGCTGCTGCCTAGGGCGGCAAAATCCCTGGCGCCGCTCCTGCCCTCACCTTTTGGGTTTGGCTTTATGTTCTTTCCATAAGAATTGTTAATGTGTATAAAATACACAAGATGTGCTACTATAAGTAAAATTACACAATAAGAAGCTCTGCTACCAAACAAGTACTTCCCATAAAGATGACATGAGAACAGTAAATAGTTTACCTTTGTGTTCTCTGTTGCTCCTTTGATTACATGAAAATATTACCCATCCCTGATTTGGTTTTGTTTTCTGCTTATTTATTTCCCCAGGAATATCAGGAATGTCAAGTTTTATCTTTTCTGTTCTTGTTGGAGGACCCAGATGTGTGGATTTGGTCCTTTCACAACCTTTAACAGAGGCCTTGGCTACACTTGCAGCTGTACAGCGCTGTGAGATAAACCTGTCTTTGTACAGCTGAGTAGGGAAAGCGCTGCAGTCTGTCCACATTGACAGCTGCCAGCGCATGGTTGTGGCCACATTTGCGGCAATTGCAGCGCCATTGGGAGAGGTGCATTATGGGCAGTTATCCCACAGAGCACCTCTTCCCATTCTGGCGCCGTGGGTTGTGGGAAGGGGGCGTGGGTGCGGGGGATTCTGGGTCCTGTCCCAATGCCCCGTGATGCATCGCCTCGCATCCCAGAAATCCCTTTGTTTCCGTCCACCTTTGGCGCCATTTTCAACGGTTTCTGTGCAGCATGATCTGTCTGCGGGAAATGGAGTCCGAACTGCTGAGGCGTATGCTGACGAGTCTCGCCAGCACGTCACGTTTGGCTGTCGAACTATTCCTTAAGATCCAAAGTGACAGTGAGAGTGAGTAGTCCGACGATGTGATTGAGCCGCATAACGCGTACAACACGAAATTGCTTGTGGCATTCATGGATATGCTCAGCACCGTGGAACGCCGCTTTTGGGCTCGGGAAACAAGCACCGAGTGGTGGGATCACATCGTCATGGAAGTCTGGGATGATGAGCAGTGGCTGCGGAACTTTTGGATGAGAAAAGCCACTTTCATGGGACTGTGTGAGGAGCTCACCCCCACCCTGTTGCGCAAGCACACGAGATTGAGAGCTGCCCTGCCAGTGGAGAAGCGGATGGCTATTGCAATCTGGAAGCTGGCAACTACAGATAGCTACCGGTCGGTCACAAACCAGTTTGGAGTGGGAAAGTCGACCGTTGGAATCGTGTTGATGCAAGTTTGCAAAGCCATTAATCGCATCCTACTCAGAAGAACCGTGACTCTGGCTAATGTGCAGGACATAGTGGATGGCTTTGCACAAATGGGGTGCCCTAACTGTGGAGGGGAGATAGATAGGACGCACATTACTATTCTGGCACTACCCCACCTAGCATCCGAGTACGTTAATCGGAAGGGGTACTTCTCTATGGTTCTCCAGGCACTTGTGGATCACCGTGGGCGTTTCATTGACATTAACACAGGCTGGCCAGGAAAGGTGCATGACGCACGCATCTTTCGGAACACTTGGCTGTTCAGAAAGCTGCAGGCCAGGACCTTTTTCCCCAGAGTGACTGTTGCACTTCAGGATAGCTATACTGCATGGTGATGGGGGTTGAGTGCAGAAGATAAGGGTTGTGGTTTTCAGGGCTGGGTGGTGAAGATATTGGTGTTGGAGGCAGCTGGTGGTGTGAAGAACCCAGAAGTTGGGGAAAGTGGGTTGGAGGTAACAGTGGAGCACAAGGGAAAGAGTTTGGGGACAAGGGCTGTAGAGGGGGCGGGGGGACGTTTGCGGTACCATCCCGATGTGCAGAAAAACCTGAGAGTCTCTGGATAAAGTTGAGAAGTGGGAGCAACAAGGGTGATGTTGTGGTTGGAGTCTGCTATAGACCACCAGACCAGGGGGATGAGGTGGACGAGGCTTTCTTCTGGCAACTAGCAGAAATTGCTAGATCACAGGCCCTGGTTCTCATGGGAGACTTTAATCACCCTGATATCTGCTGGGAGAGCAATACAGCGGTGCACAGGCAATCCAGGAAATTTTTGGAAAGTGTAGGGGACAATTTCCTGGTGCAAGTGCTGGAGGAACCAACTAGGGGCAAAGCTTTTCTTGACCTGCTGCTCACAAACAGGGAAGAACTAGTAGGGGAAGCAAAAGTGGATGGGAACCTGGGAGGCAGTGACCATGAGATGGTCGAGTTCAGGATCCTGACACAAGGAAGAAAGGAGAGCAGCAGAATACAGACCCTGGACTTCAGAAAAGCAGACTTTGACTCCCTCAGGGAACAGATGGGCAGGATCCCCTGGGAGAATAACATGAAGGGCAAAGGGGTCCAGGAGAGCTGGCTGTATTTTAAAGAATCCTTATTGAGGTTGCAGGAACAAACCATCCCGATGTGTAGAAAGAATAGTAAATATGGCAGGAGACCAGCTTGGCTAAACAGCGAAATCCTTGCTAATCTTAAATGCAAAAAAGAGGCTTATAAGAAGTGGAAGATTGGACAAATGACCAGGGAGGAGTATAAAAATATTGCTCAGGCGTGCAGGAGTGAAATCAGGAAGGCCAAATCACACTTGGAGTTGCAGTTAGCAAGAGATGTTAAGAGTAACAAGAAGGGTTTCTTCAGGTATGTTAGCAACAAGAAGAAAATCAAGGAAAGTGTGGGCCCCTTACTGAATGAGGGAGGCAACCTAGTGACAGAGGATGTGGAAAAAGCTAATGTACTCAATGATTTTTTTGCCTCTGTCTTCACGCACAAGGTCAGCTCCCAGATTGCTGCACTGGGCAGTACAGCATGGGGAGAAGGTGACCAACCCTCTGTGGAGAAAGAAGTGGTTCAGGACTATTTAGAAAAACTGGACGTGCACAAGTCCATGGGGCCGGATGCGCTGCATCCGAGGGTGCTAAAAGAGTTGGCGGGTGAGATTGCAGAGCCATTAGCCATTATTTTTGAAAACTCATGGCGATCGGGGGAGGTCCCAGATGACTGGAAAAAGGCTAATGTAGTGCCCATCTTTAAAAAAGGGAAGAAGGAGGATCCGGGGAACTACAGGCCAGTCAGCCTCACCTCAGTCCCTGGAAAAATCATGGAGCAGGTCCTCAAGGAATCAATTATGAAACATTTAGAGGAGAGGAAAGTGATCAAGAACAGTCAGCATGGATTCACGAAGGGGAAGTCGTGCCTGACTAACCTAATTGCCTTCTATGATGAGATAACTGGCTCTGTGGATGAGGGGAAAGCAGTGGATGTGTTATTTCTTGACTTTAGCAAAGCTTTTGATACGGTCTCCCACAGTATTCTTGCCACCAAGTTAAAGAAGTATGGGCTGGATGAATGGACTGTAAGGTGGATAGAAAGCTGGCTAGATCGTCGGGCTCAACGGGTAGTGATCAATGGCTCCATGTCTAGTTGGCAGCCGGTTTCAAGCAGAGTGCCCCAAGGGTCGGTCCTGGGGCCGGTTTTGTTTAATATCTTTATTAATGATCTGGAGGATGGTGTGGACTGCACTCTCAGCAAGTTTGCAGATGACACTAAACTAGGAGGCGTGGTAGATACACTAGAGGGTAGGGATCGGATACAGAGGGACCTAGACAAATTAGAGGATTGGGCAGAAAAAAACCTGATGAGGTTCAACAAGGACAAGTGCAGAGTCCTGCACTTAGGACGGAAGAATCCCATGCACTGCTACAGACTAGGGACCGAATGGCTAGGTAGCAGTTCTGCTGAAAAGGACCTAGGGGTCACAGTGGACGAGAAGCTGGATATGAGTCAACAGTGTGCTCTTGTTGCCAAGAAGGCTAACGGCATTTTGGGCTGTATAAGTAGGGGCATTGCCAGCAGATCGAGGAACGTGATCGTTCCCCTTTATTCGACATTGGTGAGGCCTCATCTGGAATACTGTGTCCAGTTTTGGGCCCCACACTACAAGAAGGATGTGGAAAAATTGGAAAGAGTCCAGCGGAGGGCAACAAAAATGATTAGGGGTCTGGAGCACATGACTTATGAGGAGAGGCTGAGAGAACTGGGATTGTTTAGTCTCCAGAAGAGAAGAATGAGGGGGGATTTGATAGCAGCCTTCAACTACCTGAAGGGGGGTTCCAAAGAGGATGGAGCTCGGCTGTTCTCAGTGGTGGCAGATGACAGAACAAGGAGCAATGGTCTCAAGTTGCAGTGGGGGAGGTCCAGGTTGGATATCAGGAAAAACTATTTCACTAGGAGGGTGGTGAAACACTGGAATGCGTTACCTAGGGAGGTGGTGGAGTCTCCTTCCTTGGAGGTTTTTAAGGCCTGGCTTGACAAAGCCCTGGCTGGGATGATTTAGCTGGGAATTGGTCCTGCTTTGAGCAGGGGGTTGGACTAGATGACCTCTTGAGGTCCCTTCCAACTCTGATATTCTATGATTCTATGATTCTATGATTCTATGATACACCATGGTTGTGTCTTCCTCCTCAGACTCACTCTCAGATGTTCTGCATAGGGGTAGGTTAGCTGCAGGGGGCTGGCTGTCCACGTTGGAGGGCGGCTTTGGTCCAGCACCTTCGTTCTGCCCAGTTGCCCTGTTGTGGCCCATCTCATAAGGGGTGCCTACCAATTCCCCACAGGGAGCAAAAGGTTTCTATGCNTCTCAAGTTGCAGTGGGGGAGGTCCAGGTTGGATATCAGGAAAAACTATTTCACTAGGAGGGTGGTGAAACACTGAAATGCGTTACCTAGGGAGGTGGTAGAATCTCCTTCCTTGGAGGTTTTTAAGGCCCGGCTTGACAAAGCCCTGGCTGGGATGATTTAGCTGGGAATTGGTCCTGCTTTGAGCAGGGGGTTGGACTAGATGACCTCTTGAGGTCCCTTCCAACTCTGATATTCTATGATTCTATGATACTGCTCCTTCTGCATGGCTACAAGCTCCTGTATAGCATCTGCTTGGCGCTCCAGGATGCTTATGAGCCGATCCGTGCTTTGCCACCGGTGCGCTGCGTTTTCCTGGCGGATCCTGCTTTCTCTCTCCCTCCAGTCTGTGCTTTTTCATTCTCTTTATAGATTGCCGCATCACTTCTTGCAGCATGTCTTCTTTGGTTTTTCGCGGTCTCTTCCTGAGTCTTTGCAGTCTCTGAGCAGGCAATAAGAGGGTCGGCTGAGGTCTCAAGGTGGTTGCAGCTGTATAGGCAAAATGCAACATTTAACAGAGGCAGCATTGTTTATACCAGACAGAGTAAAGATTTCCCCCACACTTAAGGAGGGCACACACAGGGTCTACACAATAGCATAATTTTCCCGTCCCAAACAGAGCACACATAACCCACGGGAACCTCAAAATGGTGAGCAAGGGGGACTGATTGTTTCAGGGCTGCACTGTCCTCTGGGTTTCTGTGCCTTGGGGAGAGCCAACAGCTTCAGGGGGCACCTACACTGAACACTGTCCCACCATTTTCCACAGGAGTTCGTCCTGAACAATATCTCGCTGCTGAGGGTGGCCTGCGGAGGGTCTTCTACTGCAATGTGGCTTCCACCCTGGCCCCTAGGCAGCTTGCCTGTGTGCAGCAATTGTCCCCCCGCCCCTCGCGGCACAGTGGTGCGGACACATTAGCCTGGCTGGGACAAGGACCACTCCCGATAAACCTGTGCACACATTCTCGATGAGACATTCAAAGAGATTACCGAGGCCGATTACCGCGATGGGATAAACCACATCAATGCACTATTTCGCATCTAGGCATGCATGCCTAACCTCCTCTCCCAAAGAGCCCACACCGAAAAAATTGCTTCCCGAAATAAAACCTGCTTACCGGGAACCTGCTCTTCTGTTTATCCTCCACCAAGTACCAGCCACTGCGACTGGCTACCTTCCTCCTGGCTCAAGAAGAGCTCCTGGCTGCATGCCTCCAGGGATTCCGGGCTGTCTCCATCCGGCCCATCACCCTCACTCCTGTTTTCCTCCTCCTCCTCCTCCCCTCCCCCGCACCGGCTCTGAAGTGTCCATGGTGGTGCTCGGAGTGGAGGTGGGGTTAACCCCAGGTATCGCATCCAGCTCTTTGTAGAATCAGCAGGTTGCAGGGAAAGCACCCGAGCGGCTGTTTGCGTCGCAGGCTTTGCAATAGGCACTCCGTAGCTCCTTCACTTTAATCCTGCACTGCAGGGCATTCCGGTCATGGCCCCTTTCCATCATGTCCTTTGATACCTTCCCGAAGGTATCGTAATTCCTACGGGCTGGAGCGCAGCTGGGACTGGACAGCTTCCTCCCCCCAAACACTGATGAGGTCCAGCAACTCGCCATTGCTCCATGCTGGGGCTCACTTGGCACGTGGAGGCATGGTCACCTGGAAAGATTCGCTGATAGCACTCCACACCACGCCTGGCTGAGCAAACAGGAAGGGGATTTTTAAAATTCCCAGGGAATTTTAAGGAAGGGTCACATGGTTGGTTACCTGAGGCCAGGGTAGTAGAGTTTGAACTGATGACCAGAGTGGCTAGAACAGGCATTGTGGGATACTGCCGAATACTTCTGGAGGCCAGTTACAGTGCATTGGGCAGCCACACTGGTGCCGCAGCACTGCAGCGGCAGTGCAATACTCGCTATTCCTCTCAGGGAGGTGGAGTACATGCAGCACTGCAGCCACGGAGATACAGCGCTGCAAATGCCTTGCCAGTGTGGACGGGGAGTGAGTTACAGCGCTGGGGGCGGCTTTACAGCGCTGTAACTCGCAAGTGTAGCCAAGGCCAGAGAATGTGGGATTCCTAAAAACACGTTGGTTTAGAACTCTCTTTACTAGATAGGTGTAACAGACAAACAAAACAAAACCCCCAAAGAATTTTCATCATTCTGAATCTAAATCACAACCCCTCTCAATCAGGTCTTTACTTCCTTGGTAGCACTGATATCATGAGTCATCCTTAGCAACTGTAAATTCGCTTATGTCAACAACGCTAGACTGGATGACTTAGTGGGATTCTACAAACCACAGAGATAAACCTGCATGAATCTGACTGCTGTATTGGGATCTATGTATATATAGAACCCAGTCTGTTCTTTGGGCATTGTCATAATACAAACAATAAATAAGACCAAAAAAATTGTGGTGCTTTTTTTTTTTAAATGATATGGCCTCCCACTCACTAAGTACTGAATTATTTCCAGCAACTCATTTCTGCATGTCTAAGAATCATTTCAACAGGCCACTTTAATGCCAGTGTAGAGACACACACAGAAGAATATTCATATACTCATTTACTACTCTAAGCAAACCATAAACCATAAAAAGGATACATTTGCTACAAGGCTAGTGGAAGCCTCAGTTTGTACTGATCCGAACCACTGACATGGATGTTATGAAAATGTAAATGTACATGATATACTCTCTTCTCTGTGCATGCACATAGCTTCCATTACCGTTAGTGGCTACTATAGGACAACACAGAGAAAAATACATTTCTTAAAAGTCTATTTTCCAAACCAGCATAGAGTATCTCACCTTGTCTGACTCAGTTATACAGTGAATATCAGCTTCAAATCCATGTGCATCTGCCTGCTGGCATATTTCCTCAGCTATGGCTTTTGCCTGTCCCTTCTGTGTTGCATAAAGCAGCAAAAACCTCCTCTTTATATCACAGCACATTTTTAACTATACTGCAGAAAGGAAAAGGAAAGGAAGGTTTACTTCATACAAAGAAATGGAAGCCTGACCATTTATAGAAAAATAGATACCTGTTTTTTACATTAAATATGCAGACCAAGGGACCTAGACTAGAGGGAGTCCCATGCAGATTGAACTCTATGCCTACACAAAGGTCCTTGCAGGACTGAGGTTTGAAGGACCAGTTGGTGACAGCAACGCACCATATTCATGTGGGTTTTCATTGACTTTACTTGGAAACAAAGCAACAGAGCAATGATTCTCACAAAAAGGAATGCTGCTATTTGTCACATGATCCCTTATTTCCCACAGAAAATTGGTGTATATTTTGACGTATTTTTGGAGTTTGCATAAGAGAAATGGGTGGACACTTGGTGACGCCAACAGCATAAACATACGAACAAGTGCAATTTGTTTCTTGTCTTAAAAAAAAGTAAGCTTTCCCAACACAAGTAACTTCTGCTCTAGCCACTGTAGGCCAAATCCTAAAGCCCTTATACACAGGTCAAAAATCTACTGAAGTCAACAGCTGTTTTCCAGGAATAATGACTTCAGCATTTGGCTCTGTACTTTATTATTATTCTTTACTCCATGATTCAAAAACTAAGTATTTCTAATAAACAGCAAAAATATCAGTATGTTTTTCCTTAGAATGAGAATATATATTAAAGCGATCAAAGCAATCCCTAATATGAAATGTGATTCCCTCCCCAAATATACATTAGGGTTTTTATTTTTTTGGGGGGGGGGGGGGGGGTTACAGCATATATTATGTTTTCTCCTTTAATTAAAAAAAAAAGTTACTTTACACAAACTATTCTCTTTTAAGATTTTCTTTTATGTGCATGTAAAAATTCTAAAACACCTTTAGACAGGAGAAGGAAGATTACTGGAACTGGCAAGTAAAAATGACAACTGGCTTGTACTTTCTATATATACTGTAAATTAATCCTTTGTACATTAATCTTCTGTGTCACCATTTTGTTGCTGCTATGAAACTCCAATAAAAACTCTTGTGACTATAGTTACTGTGCTAACTGAACATGTATTAAAGTAAATGTCGTCTTTGAAAGAGTTTTTTCCATATGCTCAGATCTGATTTCTCATCATTATTGCATTTTCCCCTGCACACCCACATGATCAATTACAGCAGACTCTCAATTTATGATTCACATGCTTTGGTATATTGAAGCCTGTATCAAAATGACAACTGCATTTTCCTCTCTTCCCCCTGGGAAACAGGATCTACACCAAGCACAGACTGAGTACAAAGGAAAAGCACTGCATGTCTGGTGCTCTACTGATAAGACAGAATATTGCTCTCCACAGTTTTATTGCAGGTAATGTGTGACAGTAATCCTTTACTGCTTTAAGTAGTCCTATAAATTAGAGTGGCTCAACCAAGAGATAACTGTTAGTGGTACAGTGCCGGTACCATGCCTCAATTCCCATAAATGATGGGAAAAGTAACTACTGAGAAGAAATAAACCTCTCATTGCATTTTGGTGTATTAAAATACTACATTTTATATCAAATTTAATATTAATAATTATGAAGACCTCTTCAAACAAATCTGTCTGAATTTGCAACCTGTGAGAAATAAGTTTTACACACAAAACAAAGGTACAAATTTACCTTTTTTCCTTTTCAACAGAAATTACATAGGGTATATCATGTATGTTAAAGATTGGATTTTTTAAAAAAAAAAGTAAGAACTCTCGTGATATTTGATTGTAATATCGCCACATAAATACTTTATATGGATTCAGACTGCAAATCCAAATCCTGTACGTTAATCCTGATGGGCTTCCCCTCCCTCTGAATGAGGTGAAATTGCATTTCAAGAGGCTAAGTGTCTGTTCCTTCTAAACTTTTACTTTTCACATCCTCAAAGAGATAGCCAACTCCTTTGCCTGATGCCACAATGCAACCACATTTATGCTGAAATATAGATATTCTTCTACATTAGCTCATGTACTGGAACTAAAGGGTAACTGGCTGACAGGCTTTTTGAATAATTCTGAATGGAAAACACATCAGTATTTAAGCTTTAGCAAGGTGGAAAGCATATTTGTATTCTAGGACCTCAGAATACAAGAATGTAAACATGGATCATCATCAGCATTTCTCTCCATAGCTCCACAAATACAGAAACCATCTGTGGGGCAAGACTTTCGCTCATCAGAGACTCCTCTGATCTCAACTGATCTCACTAGACCAGTGGTTCTCAACCCGCGGGTCGTATGTGGCCCAATTAGCACACAGCTGCGGCCTAGCTGCATGATAAAGGCCGCAGGGCCTGTGTGGCTGGGTCCGGGTTGCCAGGCTGCCCTGCCTGCGTGCTGGGGTCTGGGGCCGCCCTGCCCTGCAGCGGGGTCCGCTCCTGGCCCCACTCTATGGATGGGTCTCTTGGTGGGGGCTGGGGTGCTGGGCATAAGCACCCTGGGGGATTTGGGAGGGACGCTGTGGTTCTGAACCTGCAGCCCAGGTAACACATTTTAGGCCGCATATGCAGCCCACATGATAAATAGATTTAGAACCACAGCATTAGACCTATCTGGTGAGAAGTGAATAGTTTAAAATATCAAATTAAATCCAGAAAAAAAGCCTCTGAAATATAAATCCATATAAACAAAATACCAGCTGTACATAGTCCTCAACTTGTGGACATTTATGTCAACCTGATTTGTTTTTCAACTGATGGCAACGGACGGGGCTTGAACCATTACTGGCAATAGGACTAAACAGATGCAAAAGTTTAAGGGAGGGAGGGCCAGTGAAGTCCATGGGTGATGCCTTGGTGAGAATCCCACCTCCCCAGGTACCAGGATTTTTACCAGAATGCTTTCCCTGGCCCTGCGCATAGGATCCATTTTTCTTCTCTGCATATAGCCTAGTAAGTGACTAAGTACAGTAGAGTTAAGAACACCAAAGTTACAAACTGACCGGTCAACCACACACATAATTTGGAACCGGAATTACACAATCAGACAGCAGCAGAGGCAACCCTCCCCCCTTCCCCCCCCCAAAAAAAAACAGTACAATACTGTGTTAAATGTAAACTACTAAAATAGTAAAGGGAAAGTTTAAACAAATATTTGACACAGTAAGGAAACTGTTTGTGCTTGTTTAATTTAAATTAAGATGGTTAAAACAACATTTTTATTCTGAGTAGTAAAGTTTAAAACAGTATTAAGTCTATATTCAGTTGTAAACTTTTGAAAGAAGAACCATAACGTTTTGTTCAGAGTTACAAACATTTCAGAGTTATAAGCAACCTCCATTCCCGAGGTGTTCGTAACTCTGAAGTTCTACAATATGAAGCTTCCCTACCTCTGGCTGTGAGAATGGAAGAAGAGCTTTCTCCCTCCACATCAAAGTCTGACTACTGTGGGAGCAGAGCTCTATTCTACCCCTCCTCCAACCAATGATTTTTGGGCCACCATCCTCTTCCTTCTCCGTGAAGAGCTCCAGTGTTTACACTGCTGCTCACAACTTTCCCAAGCAGCACAAGAGCAAAACTGATAGATGACTGGTGCCTCCCCACAACTTTCCCAAGCTGCGCTGGCTCCCTCTGGCTGCTCTCCCTAGCAGCCAGGCCCTGGAGCGACTCCTAGATGCCCATGCCTGGTGCAGCACAGCAGCTGCCTGGTAGAGTGCCTGGCTGTGACGGGGATTTGGCTTCCAGGACAGAGGCTGAGCAAGTCAGAGCCTCCCCGCCCCGCCCTCTTAGAGTCGGCTCTTGTCCCCAGAACCTGAGCCTGGGCAGGGAGCGGTGGCAGCAGCAGCCTGCTCCCTGCCTAGGCTCGACTTATGGGGATAGGAGACAACTCTGAGCATGCTGGAGGCGTGGGGGTGCTCCAGCTTGCTCAGCCACTGTTCCCAGACGCTGAGCAAGCGCGGGGGGCAGCCTGCCACATCCAGGCGCTCTCCCAGTCAGCAACTGAACTGCACCAGGCAGCAACCCAGGCAGCATGGATGGAAGAGGCTCTGGCCCCGCCCCTTCATCTCCCCATCCGGGCCGGCTGCTGGAGGGGCACTTGGCCCTTTGTGTACCTCTCACAAGTCTCCTCTGAACAGGTCAAAGTACCTGTGTTAGTCTAGTAAAACTACACGCTATCTTGACAACAGGCTTACTTCAGTTCTTTATCTTTGAATACTGCCAACTTTTTTTTTTTTAATTTAAAAACTACAAAAGGAGCTTATTTCATCTGTCCTGAATTAAAAGAACACTGTTGGTCAGAAATATTCCAAGACCCTGCCACACAAAGAAGCTAACTGAAGCCTACATGACTCACATAAAACAACAGTCACTCACACACTGGTGAATATCTTGTACAGTGCAGGATATGTACTTGAACTGACACTATTGTCTGTACTCTTCTTCCTTTCTTGTACATACTCAAAAGGCAGTAGGTCAGTTCATTTAGGCTATAGGTTCCAAATGAAAGATAATAAAATTGAATAATACTGAAGTGTCATATTTTGACAGCAATGCCTTTCAACCTCACCACATTCACATCTGTTGACACTTACATGCCCCAAAACAACAAAGTGTTCTAAACAGTGGAAACAGCAAGATAGAGATTTGTTTGCCCTCTAACCTGCCTGTGACCCAAAGAACCCCTCAATGCCCACTGGCATAGGGCCCACTCTACTGAAACTGATATATGGCCTGACATTCACTACCTCCAACACCACACTGTTGTTGTAATATGTATCCAAAAGGTATCTTGTAATGTATCATATGCAGAGGTGAGCTTGAGCCGGTTCCCACCAGTTCACGGGAACCGATTGTTAAATTTAGAAGCCCTTTTAGAACCGGTTGTCCCGCGAGGGACAACCGGTTCAAAAAGGGCTTTTAAATTTAACAAAAGCTCCAACAGCTCCCTGCCCTTCCCCCAGCCCCAGCTCACCTCACTCCGCCTCTGCCTCCTCCCCTGAATGCTCCCCCGGCTTCTCCTCCCCCTCCCCGGCTGCCCGCGAATCAGCTGTTCATGCGGGAAGCCTGGGAGGGCTGAGAAGGAAGCAGCGGTATCCCGCAGGTGAGCTGGGGCAGGAGAGCGGGGGTGCGAGCAGGGCTCCAGGCGCCGCACGGCTCTGGCCTGGCCCCCGACCCCAGGTGGCACGTGTCCGGCCCGGCCCCCGGGCCCAGCCCCAACCCCGGCCAGCCGGGCGCCCTGACTCTGGCCCCTGGGCCCGGCATACCGGCTCCAGTCCTAACCCCAGCCCCGGCTGAGCAGCCCAGCCCGGCCCCGGCTGAGTGGCCCCGGCCCGGCCCCCATCTCCAGGCAGCGCGGTAAGGGGGCAGGGAGCGGGTGTTGGATAGAGGGCAGGGGAGGTGGGGGGGGATGGATTAGTGTCGGGGTGGTCAGAGGGCAGGGAAAGGGGGATTGAATGGGGGCAAGAGTCCCAGGGGGGTAGTCAGAAAGGAGCAGGGGTTGGATGGGGCAGTGGGGGGCAGTCAGGGGACAGATAGAAGGGGTGGTTGGATGGGGCAGGAGTCCCGGGGGGCCATCAGGAATGAGAGGGGTTGGAGGGGGCGGCAGGGGGCAGTCAGGGGACAGGGAAGGGGGGTGGATGGGGCAAGGGTCCTGGGGCGGGGAGCTGTCAAGGAACGTGGAGGTTGGATGGGGCAGGAGTCCTGGGGGGGGTGGGCATGACCCCCTCATGGGGTGAGGAGGAGGGAATCGGTTGTTAATATTTTGGCAGCTCACCACTGATATATGTAAACCAATGAAAGGTCATGAATATGATTGTGTGAAGTATGTATCTGTTGTGTGTAAACTCTGCAGCTGAACGCCACCTCCTGGGTCCTAGTGCCAGTCGTGCTCCCCTTGTGCGTGCTGGGAACCTTCCTGTTTTCTGTGCAACAGTGAGTGCCCACAGTGGGGTGTGTGGGGGGGGGGGGGGGGGGGGGGGGGAATAGGGGGGGGGGGGGGGAATGTGGGAGTGAGGCATAGGTGCTGGAAGTAGGGGTGTGGGGTGCTGCCATACCCCCTGGCTTGAAGTGGTTTCCATTATATACAGGGTTTACAGTTTGGTTCAATGACTCTCAGCACCCCACTATACAACTTGTGCCAGCACGCCTGGAGTGAGGGACGGGGCTGGGAAAGGCAGATGAGAGGGATAGGGGAATCCCGAGGGGAAGCAGGAGCCCGGCATGCAGCATCCCCTCAGCAGCAGCTGGGGCTCCCCCGTTAAGCAGGCCCATTGAACCCACAGCCTGACAAGCCCCAACCCCCACTCCACTGAGCTCCAACCAGCTGCACCTAGACCCCCACCCCATCAAGCCCCACTCCCCCAACATCCCCCCCACCAAGCCCCATCTCCCCACACACCCCTGCTGAGCCCCAACCACCTTCACCTGGATCCCCTACAGCGTCTCATTGCCCCTGCACTTGGAACCCCACAACAAGCCCCTGTGCATCCAGATCTCCCACTGAGCAAGCCACACCCAGATTGCCCCACACAGAAACCTCTCACCCCACCGATGGATCCCCCACACTAAGCCCTTCCGCACTTGGATCCTGCTGGGCTGAGTCTGCCCACCTACAGCTGGTATGCCTGATGCAGAGGGGCAGGGCCCTGGGGTGTTTCTGGGGCAGGTCCGTCCCTTGCACTGTGTCAGGGTCAGGTGAAGCCTCACTCCCGAGTCCCTGTACTAGGGGAGGTGGGGGCTTCAGGGTGATCTCCCACATCAATGGAGCCAGTGGCCTATGCTCCCCCCTGACATGCTGGAGCCACATTTATTTATTGACAAATAAAATGTGCAAAATTTTAGAGTATTGTGTGCATAATCAATTTTTTTGGCAAGATTTTTTCATTTTTTTGGCACAGAATTCCCTCAGGAGTAAGCCAAGTCCTCACTTGCTGAGGCAGAGGAGTGTGGCTTACAGTTGTGGATATCCTGAACAAAACATCACATTGCCAACCAAAGACAAGTTGTATTGCAAATGACACATAAGAAACTCACTGAGATGCTTTGGGGAAGTAAATGTATACAGTTCACATGTTCAAAATACACTGTGCAGGCATACAGTGTGGACACAGCCTACAGAAGTCAACAGCAGCAGGGGATAGGCTCAAACAAAAAAAAAACAAGGTGACAGAGTTCAAAGCACAATTATATTTTCCCAGAGAACAGAAAGCTGGTTTAAAAGGGGGGGGAGGGGCTCATACCTTTTCATATTGGTAGGAAAAAGCTTTTATACATGTTGATTCTAAATCAGGACTCAATATCAAAGATAAGAGTGAGGATATTGTTGAGCCCCAGTCAACCATTCCAATAGAAAGGGCTCCCTTGCCACATTGACAGACCTCTTTGGACCCACCTTTGCGAAGCCAATGAGAGGCAGGTGCCTAACTGTAAAAGCATTAATGAAAGCAGGATATCATGATTAGGAAGCTCATAGGTAAGACTCAATCCAGAAATAAACTGAGAACACAACCCTGGAATCTTAAAATGTCACCTGGTCTGAATAGGGTTTCTTGCCCTGAAGGATAAAATCTACTGAATAACGCTGAGTGCGGGGGAGGGGGGGGTCCCCTTCTGCAGGAGAGGAGGAATAGTAAAGACCTAAGAGTCGCTGTTGAGAAGTGCTTTGAGCTCAAGGAAAGGACGACGTAAGAGCCACATGTTATTACAGACACAGCGGCTCAAATGCAGTTTACCGCATAATCCTCATCACGGAAGAAAATGAATGGCCGGACTATTTTCCAAGTGAGACCTGGGAATAATATGAAGAAGTGAGATTGTGTCTGGAGTTAGAGGGCAGGTCTTTGCTCTAACTCAGCCTTCCAAGAGCCAGATGTGTGAAAAAGACCTAAACTGAGATAAAAAAAAAAAAAAAAAAAAAAAAAAAACACTCCACTTTGAAACCAATTCCCTAGAGCAGTGGTCTCCAAAGTGGGGTGCACAAGAGGATCCTTGGGGGCGTGCGGCAGGAGGAGCGCTTTTTTTTTCTTTGCTTTATCAGTTCGGGTGGGAGTCCGAGCGGCTTTTGTTTTTGCTTCAGCAAAAATGGTCGAGCCAGCGCAGCAGGAGGTGCGTGCTCAAAATTTTTTTACTGATAGGGTGCGCGATCAAAAAAGTTTGGAGACCACTGCCTAGGGTTACCATACGTCCAGATTTTCCCGGACATGTCCAGCTTTTTGGGCCTCAAATCCCCGTCCGGGGGGAAATCCCAAAAAGCCGAACATGTCCGGGAAAATCGGGACATGCGGGGCCGGGGGTGCTGGGCCAGGGGCCGGGGCCGGGCCGGCGGTGCTGGGCGGGCCGGGGGCGCTCGGCCGGGGGCTGGCACCTCAGGGCCCGAGCCGAGCCAGGCTGGAGACGCCGGGGGGGGGGGGGAGACTGCCCCGTGCCTTCTCCCCCCACCCCACCCCCGCTTACCTGCTGCCTGCTTCAGGCTTCCCGCAAATCAAATGTTCACGGGAAGCAGGGGAGGGGTCGGAGTTGGGGCAGGGATTGTGGGGAAGGGGTGGAGTTGGGGCGTTGGCATTTGGACACTCAAAATATGGTAACCCTACCACTGCCCAGTCTCAGGACACAGACTAAAAGGAAGGGAGGGACACGGAGGCTGCGCCGCCTTTCACCTGTAGGGACGGTCTCGTCTTGTCAGCACGAAACAGGATTTAATTCTTTAACCAGGCCCAGGTGTCCCATTATCTCGCCCAGGTTTATCGCCGAGGCCGGGCCCCGCGCCGAGACCGGGCCGCTGAGCAGAGACAGCGGCGACCCCCGGCCCCGCCAAGCAGCGACGGGCGCACGGGCCTCACAACGAGCCCAGCCCGCGCGGCCGGCCGCTAACGGTCACCCCGCTCCGAACGCGCTCGCGCCCCGGGAAACGGCCCGGCCCCTCACCAGCTCCGCTTTGCCCGGTCTCCCGAGGCCGTCGCGCCGCCCTCACAACCACCGCGCGGAAGAGGCCCCCAGGAGCCAACTGGCGCTTTGCCCGGAGTTGAGTCAGGAGCTGCCCCGCCCCCTTCCTGGCGGAGATGCGACTGTGCGGGCGGGGTGGTCACTCCGGGTTACTCTCTGGTTGGCCCAAGCAAGGGCGCTGCACGCCAGGCGGAAGGGAGCGGGGTCTTATCGAGGAGGAGGCCCTGTTCACGCGCGTCGCAGGGGCTGCGCGTGGGGTTGCCGCTCGGAGCCCGGCTCGGGCTGTGTGACCCAGGTACAGAGCCAGGCCTGTGCGCGGCAGCCGGGCCCGTGCTCGGGCGGAGCGCAGCAGCAAGTCTGCAATGGGGAGTGGGACGGAGCGGGATGCAGGGGTGGCGGGAGTGGGAAGGGGAGGGTGCCCCACTCAGGTGGTTGTTCCTTTCCCGCTCTGAGCGCTCGGGAATGCAGCCATCTCCAGGGAAACGGGCAAGGGACGTTATGCTAAGGCCCTGCTCTGATGGAAACTGTCATTGGCTCTTTAGAGACAGGGCCGGCTCTAGGTTTTTTGCCGCCCAAAGCAAAAAAAATTTTGGCTGCTCCTTGTCCCAGCCCTGGGCTCCTCACTGCACCCCCCTGCTGCCCCAACCCTGGGCTCTCCCCCCCCCCCCCCCCCCGGCCCCCCCCCCCCCCCCCCCCCCCCGCCGTCTCAGCCCTGGGCTCCCACCCCCCCCCGCACCCCCCTGCTGCCCCAGCCCTGGGGGCTCCCCCTATCCCCCCACCATTGCCCCCCCCACACCTCCTGCTGCCCCAGCCCTGGGCTCTTGCCCTCCCTCCCCCCGTCCCTGGCCCTGCACCCTCCTTCCACTGCAGCCCTGGGTCACTGGTAACTCGCTCCCACAGCAGGTCATTCAGCAGGAATTTTAGATGTGCACAGAACACAGACAGGATTGGTTCCCATATGGTTACAGAACTGCAGTAAAGTGGAACAATTTTCAGCTTGTGTGATTGGAGGATATCTAGATGCATATTATAAGACTGTCCTACATAAATGAGGAAAAGTTGAGGTGCCTTTATTATTCTTTTGTTCCACTCTTTTTCTTTCTATGGGGAATTTGCCAATGC
This sequence comes from Trachemys scripta elegans, assembly GCF_013100865.1. NCBI lineage: Eukaryota > Metazoa > Chordata > Testudines > Emydidae > Trachemys > Trachemys scripta. The sequence goes on along the minus strand of NC_048299.1, from coordinate 123,735,174 downwards.
AATATCACTGTCTTCCTTTTAAACAAACAAACAAACAAAAGGCAATGGCTGTTGAAAATAGCAATTCCAGTCCTAATAACCACTGGGAAGCAGTTCTTGCTCAATTTTATCCTACTTTTTCTATAGCAAGTTACAGTGGATCAGTATATTTGATTTGGAAGAAATGAAGTAACAGCCACCCAAACTGAGCTTGAGCACTCCTGAATTTTGAGGTGTTCAAATCTGGAAGGCAGGTGCTGGGGGGGTGGGGAGGGCTGTGGCTCCGCAGGGGAGCACGGCAGCATGTATGCAGCAGCGTGTCTGGCACTGCACGAAGCCAGACATGCTGGTCTTAGTGGCACGGTAAGGGGGCTGGGGGGGTTGGAGAAGGGGTAGGGGGTTTCAGGGGGAGCAGTCAAGGGACAGGGAGAAGGGTGGGTTCGGGGGGCAGTCAGGGGACAGGCAGCAGTTGGATAGGCATGGGAGTCTCAGGGGTTTCAGGGGACAGGTAGGGGCTGGGTTCCTAGGGGGGAAGTTACGGGGGGTCTCCAGAAGGGGGCAGTTGAGGACAAGGAGAAGGGAGGCTTAGATAGGGGGTGGGGTCCCGGGAGGGGGCAATCAGGGGACAAGGACCAGTGGGGCTTAGATAGGGGATGGGATCCTGGGGGGCAGTTGGGGCAGGGGTCCCAGGAGGGGGTGATCAGGGAGCAGGGGGGTTGGATGGGTTGGGGTTTCTGTGGGGGGCAGTCGGAGGGAGTGGATGAGGGTAGCCCCACTCTGTCCCCCCTCCCCGTGGAGTGTCCTATTTTTTGAATGTTAAAATATGGAATCCCTACTCACAGTGCAGCTCTCCATTCAAAGCGGCCTGCAGCATGAGGTCTCAGCTTCCTCACTCTCCCCCTCTTTCCTGTTGGTAGTGGCCAAGGGAATGTTGGGAAATGTAGTTCTTTCCCTGCTCCAGGGCTGGCTCTATAGGCAGGGAGCTAACCAAGGAACTACAGCTCCCAGGGCCCCCTGTTGGTTCTCAACTCCCATGCTGGATCGCTGCCGCCCCTGCATATGGGCTGCCCCAAGCATGTGCTTGCTTTGCTAGTGCCTAGAGCCGCCCCTGTTTAGAGAGAGATCGAATGGTTAAAACAAGATTACAGAAAGAATAATTCGTGTCTAACAATGCCTTAAAACCTAAAAATAACAAAATCTAGTAGCTTTCTTACAATTTTACTTATTTAGCAATGGAGACTGGTCCTCTGTGGCTCACAGGCAATCGTCTCACATGCTAAACACCAGTTAGCAAATAGCTTCTCTTCTTCAAAAGCTGCCAGACCTAGCACTTCCTCCTGGGAGTAGTTCTGTAGAATTCCATGGGAGTAGATCGGGTAGCAATCCTGCTTAACTGTTGCTCTCCTCCTTTTATAGCCTTTTACCCCTGTCCAAAGGGAATACAAAATGCTGCCAAATCAGAAGGAGAGAATTTTGCACACCCATTGCACAAGTATAAACAAATATAGGACCGTGTATAGTTATGGATAAGGGTTTTTGTGTCCTTTATTAGATTATCATGCACGACTAGAGTGTTTCTCTAGGTGCAGAGAAGTGTACCTTTAGGCATAGCTGTAACATGGCTTTTATGGGAAAGGTATCTGTACCTTGGGACTGAGAGGGTCTGATTCTTTGCTGTTGTAAATAAGTACACCTTTGCTGAGGCCTCTTAACTCTTTTTTTTTTTTCTCATTATGAACAGTTAGACTGACTTTCAAAGATGTTAAGACTAATGTTATAAAATAGGAGGAAAGGGGACTGATTCAAAGACCTGCTTGAAGTTTCACACAGAGTAATATATTTGTATTATTTGTTATTGTGTTTTTATAGTAACAACTGGTTTTGAGCGAGGTGCTTTCCAAACAGGAAAAAAAGGAATGGTCCTTTTTCCAAGGAACTCTCAGTCTAAGGACAGATTGACAGGCAGACAAATAGGCAGAAGTTTGGGGAAATGTGACTGACATACTATTCTTTAATTTTAGTTAATGTGCATGCCAAGTAGATTCCTTACTAACTTTGCAGGGGGGGCAATAAAAATACTTCTCTGAAACTTCCTTTTGATTACATGCTAGTTTGTTAACTCAAAGCAGAGTCAGTGTAACTATGCAAATTAATTTGGTTGAATATGGATGGTAGAAAGAGGCAAAAAAGAATCCTTTAAAAAGTGGAAGTTTAAATCCTAGTGAGGAAAATAGAAAGGAGCATAAACTGGCAAATTAAGTGTAAAAATATAATTAGGAAGACCAAAAAAGAATTGGAAGAACAGCTAGCCAAAGACTCAAAGTAATAGCAAAAAAAAAAAAAAAAAATTAAGTACATCAGAAGCAGGAAGCCTGCTAAACAACCAGTTGGGCCACTGTACAATTGAGATGTTAAAGGAGCACTAAGGGACGATAAAGCCATTGCGGAGAAACTAAATGAATTCTTTGCTGGGGATGTGAGGGAGATTTCCCAAACCCGAGCCTTTCTTTTTAAGTGACAAATCTGATGAAAGTGTCCCAGATAGAGGTGTCATTAGAGAAGCTTTTGGAACAAATTGATAAACTAAACAGTAATAAGTCACCAGCACCAGATGGTATTCACCCAAAAGTTCTGAAGGAACTCAAATGTGAAATTGCAGAACTACTAACTGTAGTCTGTAACCTATCATTTAAATCAGCTTCTTTACCAAATGATTGGAGCAGGGGTCGGCAACCTCTGGCACACAGCTCGCCAGGGTAAGCACCCTGGCGGGCCGGGCCAGTTTGTTTACCTGCCACGTCTGCAGGTTCAGCCTATCGCAGCTCCCACTGGCCGCAATTCGCCACTCCAGGCCAATGGGGGCTGCGGGAAGCGGTGCAGGCCGAGGAATGTCCCATTGGCCTGGAGCGGCGAACCGCGGCCAGTGGGAGCTGCAATCGGCCGAACCTGCGGATGCAGCAGGTAAACAAACTGGCCCGGCTTGCCAGGGTGCTTACCTTGGAGAGCCACGTGCCAAAGGTTGTCGATCCCTGGACTGGAGGATAGCTAATGTGATGCCAATTTTTAAAAAGGGCTCCAGAGATGCTCTGAGCAATTACAGGCCGGTAAGCCTGACTTCAGTACCAGGCAAACTGGTTGAAAGTATAGTAAAGAACAAAATTGTCAGACGCATAGATTAACATAATCTGTTGGGGAAGAATCAACATGGTTTTTGTAAAAGGAAATCATGCCTCACCAAATCTACTAGAATTCTTTGAGGGCGGGGGGTCAACAAACACGTGAACAAGGGGCGGGGGCTGGCTCTAGCTTTTTTGCTGCCCCAAGCACCAACCCGCCGAAGTGCAAAAAAAAAAAAAAAAAAAAAAAAAGCCAGCTGGAGCACGGAAACAAAACAAACACAAAAAAACTGCTTGAAATGTGCTGCGCCAGGAATTGCCAGAGTGCTGCCCCTTGAGATGTGCCGCCCCAGGCACGTGCTTCCTTTGCTGGAGCCAGCCCTGACAAGGGGTATCCAGTGGATATAGTGTACTTAGATTTTCAGAAAGCCCCTTTGACAAGGTCCCTCACCAAAGACTCTTAAGCAAAGTAAGCTGTCATGGGATAAGAGGGAAGGTCCTCTCATGGATCAGGAACTGGTTAAAAGACCGGAAACAAAGGGTAGGAATAAATGGTTAGTATTCAGAATTATATAATATCAGGGTTGGAAGGGACCTCAGGAGGTCATCTAGTCCAACCCCCTGCTTAAAGCAGTGCCAATCCTCAGACAGATTTTTGCCCCTAAATGCTCCCTTCAAGGATTGAGCTCACAACCCTAGGTTTAGCAGGCCAATGCTCAAAGCACTGAGCTATCCCTCCCCCCATAAAAATTCTCTTCACCCTAGATGGGACTTGAACCCACAATCCACTATGCCTTATCCATTAGGCCACTGGAGAGAGGTAAATAGCAGTATCCCTCAGAGATCTGTACTGGGACCAGTCCTATTCAAGATGTTTATAAATTATTTGGAAAAAGAGGTAAACAGCGAAGTGGCAAAATTTGCAGATGATGCAAAACTACTCAAGATAGTCCCAGGCACACTGCAAAGAGCTACAAAAGGATCTCTCAAAACTGGGTGACTGGGCAACAAAATGGCAGATGAAATTCATTGTTGATAAATGCAAAGTAATGCACATTGGAAAACATAATCCCAACTATACATAGAAAATGATGGGATCTAAATTAGCTGTTACCACTCAGGAAAGAGATCTTGGAATCATTGTGGATAGTCCTCTGAAAACATCCACTCAATGTGTAGCGGCAGTCAAAAAAGCTAACAAAATGTTGGGAATCATTAAGAAAGGAATAGATAATAAGACAGAAAATATCATATTGTCCTTCTGGATTTATATCCGTGGTATGTCCACATGTTTAATACTGCATGCAGATGTGGTCACCCCATCTCAAAAAAGATGTATTGGAATTGGAAAAGGTTCAGAAAAGGGCAGCAAAAATTATTAGGGGTATGGAACAGCTTCCATATGAGGAGAGAGAAGACTGGGAATTTTCAGCTTGGAAAAGTGACGACTTATGGGGGATATGATTGAGATCTATAAAACCATGACTGGTATGGAGAAAGTAAATAAGGAAGTGCTATTTACTCCTTCTCATAACACATGACGTAGGGGGTCAACAAATGAAGTTAATAGTCAGCAGGTTTAAAACAAACAAAAGGAAGTATTTTTTCACACAACGCACAGTCAGTCTGTGGAATTCTTTGCCAGAAGATGTTGTGAAGGCCAAGACTGTAACACAGTTCTAAAAGAACTAGAACTAGAGAAGTTCATGGAGGGATAGGTCCATCAATGGCTATTAGCCAGGATGGGCAGGGATGGTGTCCCTAGCCTCTGTTTGTCAGAAGCTGGGAATGGGCGACAGGGGATGAATTACTTGATGATTACCTGTTCTGTTTGTTTTCTCTGGGGCACCTGGCATTGGCCACTGTCAGAAGACCGGATACTTGGCTAGATGGATCTTTGGTCTGACCCTGTATGGCTGTTCTTATGTTAAATACACTGCTACCTCGATATAACATGACCCAATATAACGGGGTAAAGCAGCGCTCTCGTGGGGCAGGGCTGCGCACTCCGGTGGATCAAAGCAAGTTCAATATAACATGGTTTCGCCTATAACGCGGTAAGATTTTTTGGCTCCCGAGGACAGCGTTATATCGGGGTAGAGGTGTACATAAGTTATCAATGTGCAGGTCAAAAAATATACTTGTTGATAATAGGACTCTTGCATAGTTTAAGAATTACTCTTAAATTAACACTGTGAACTTGAAATCAAGTCAACTTTAACAAGTTTTAAAGGTAGTTTCAGGTACAGCACTATACTTGCTCCTGTGTTCCCATGCCAATTCTTAGGACCTCTAATTGAGAAGCCATGATCCTGCAGATGTTTACGCACATGCTCCTCTATAAGCGTTGAAGACAATCTAATAACTCATATACTTAAAGTGAAGTAAATGTGAAGTAGATATGTAAGTGTCTGCAGGAATGGGATGAGGTTGTCTTTTATTTTATTTTATTTTATTTTATTCTGTTGCTGTATGTGCTGGTAACTAAGGCCCTGATCCTGCAACTGCCTGGGTATAGGCATGTGCTTGAGCAGTTCTAACCATAGGATTGGGATCTAACTGACTATATAGCTGTTCTGCAGTTAAATGCGCAAAGTAATCAAGTTGGGGAAAAAAAGAGAAAAATTATTTTGGTGTGATGAGGTGGGGGAGTCTTTGGGAAACAGACTATTAAGGGAGCAAGGAAGAAATCCTATAGGCAGGTTGTTCAATGTCCTCTGTAGGGTTTCTTCCACCTCCTGTGAAGCATCTGGACTAGATGGGCCACTGATCTAATCTGGTAAATTCCTGTGAAACAGTACATTACTATAAAATGTCCCTTTCTTTTTTTTCCTCCTGTAGGCAACTTCCAGGGGAACACTTGACCTGATATGGCTTTGATTAACTTACAAAGTTTCCAGTTTTATTCTTCTAGTGTTCGCACATGCAGGTCCCTGGGAACGCTAAGAAAAACCTTGAACCACCTTAGTGATCCAGGCAGACAGCTAAGGTCATGGTGCTGTGGTTCCTCGGTCTTTGGCACAGTACTTTCAAGGATTAGGTTTCAGTATGTGTTTTGTAGAAACTACCATGCAGAACCCTGGAACCAGCCTAACTCCATTATGGGAACTGTGCATCTTCACAGAGATGCTGGGAACCGTTCTAAATCTGATGGCAAATGGATGGATGAACAAAATTTTTTCATGGAGCTGAACAGCTTGAATTCATCCAATGAGCTTTTTAAATTTTTGAGTTCTTTAGAAGTTATATCTGACACCATGGCAGCAGCAGCTTTACAGAGGATCTGTGAATTTGAAGTGGCTGACAGTGGATTGAAGAATCCTGAAGCCATATTGGGGAATGAAGTCTTCAGGGCATTATGCTTTCAGTTTGAACATGAATCACAAAAGCTGTCAGACACTGGTCTCATGACTGCTTTGCAGGCTTTGATAAAGTTGCGTGTAGATCCCTGGAGTACTCTGATTGTGCGTTTGGTATCGGAGAGCCAGGAACGGCTTGATAAGGGACAATTAACTATTAGAAACCTGTGTATTCTTGGAGAAAGCGTGCTTGATTTGGAAGGCCCAGGTTGTACAATGCTGGAACAAATTGTGAACCAAGTACAAGGAAAAAAGGTTGAAGAATGGACCACTGAGGACATAGCAATGGTTTATGGAATGCTGCAGATGAGTATTACAGAAGGAGGACAATACCAAGACTTGTTAAACCACATGAACAACATCACTTTAACCTTAGCTCCCCAACTAAGTCCTAAATTGATAAGCAGAATACTGAAGGCACTGGTTGTTCTTGACCAAACTCAGGCAATCCCTTTAGTAATAAGACTATGTAAGGATTCAGTGAGGCATGTCCCTCGATTCACAGATGATGAACTAGTAAATGTGCTGGAAGCTTTGATACATTTTGGACACACTGACCAATTCTTCACAGAAGCACTGGAAAGGCTTGTTCCCAAATCCTCCTTCACCATGAACCCTGAAGCAGTCAGCAAAGTCATGCAGTACTGCTGCAGAAAGCTGATCCGTTCTAAGCCCATCTTCAATGCCGTGGCAGAAAGTTTTGCTTATAATGCTGACAAATACACCCCCAGACAGATTGCTGAGTGTATTGTTCCATTTGGAACGCTCAATTACCTACCACCAAGTGCTCCCTCTGTCTTCAGAAAACTTGAAAGGATACTAAATGCTCACTTTACTCAGTTTCAGCCTCACACCCTGCTGAATCTGCTCCACTCATGCACCCTTATTGAGCGCTACCCAGTAAACTTTCTGGCAAAAATATTTAACCCCATTTTTCTTCAACAGCTGCAGGGTAAGAGCACTAAGTTCATCTGGGTCTCTGTTACTCTGTATATTAGCTTCTCTCATACCACCTCCTTGCCACCTATGTATCTCAAATTCCACAATCAGCTGTCGGAGCTAACTGAAGAAGAGGGGACTAGGAAGTTGAAGGTACCTGTACAAAGTTTAGAGACAGAAACTTCTAAAGGAGAGCAGGAAGATAGGCTTCTTCCCTGCTTTAGCTGTTTCTGATTAAATAATAATACTTAGCATCTTCATATTTTAAAAGTGTTCCATAAACATTAGCCAGTTGATCCAATCACACATTGAGGGGGCGGGTGGCAGAGTCTTCCTTTCCCATGCTTAATCCACTAGAACTTGCTGCCCCTCTGATGTCATGATATCTTGCAAGATAACATGAAGAACCCTGAATTCAGATCTTGCCAGATATTTATTTTTCTTCAAACTTTAAAAATACAGCTATAAGTGGGATATATGATTTTCAAATATTTGATTTTTTTATATGTAATTTTTAAGTTTATTTGCATATTCTGTTAATGATTTAGAATAAAGCAGCTTTTGTGCATGTTTATTTAAAAACAGCTCCCCTTTGTATAATGACTTGCATGAGAATTCTTGTTGAACACATATCTGTACTGAATGTCTGAATCTTTTTGTTTCAGCTCAAACACCAGGTTTGAACGGATTTGTCCTCTCTCAGCTGACCCAGCTCTTTTTAACAGTTACCTTGGAGTGTCCCTTCTATGAGGTAGTGGATATAAGTTGAAATATTGTTTGGGAATTTTTTTAGTCCATGTAGTAATTGTTGCATAATTGTTCCTTCTGAAGCAAAATAATATAGACTGGTGGTCCCTCAGCTTTTCAGAGTCATGCCTCCCCCTTACCCCCGTCTGCCCCCCCCTCACCCCCCGGGCCAGGAGTGGGACCGTGGCTCCGGGGGAGGGGGGATACAGATGGGGTAAGGAGGGGGGGCAGGAATGGAGCTGTGGCCCTGGGCCAAGGCTGGGGCCAGTACAGGGGCAGAGGCACGGTCAGGGGCCGGGAGTTGGGGGCAAGGCTGGAGCAGAACTGGGAGCGTGGCTGGGTGGCACTCCCTCCCTGCCCCCTGTGGCGGCTGGCCGAGGCCCTGTTGCACCCTCCATGAACGTTCCTCTGCGCCCCACAGTTTCAAACATCTGATATAGATGTATACAGACACCCCCTCAGGTTACGCAGACCCAACTTATGCAAATCTGCACTTACGGAAAAAGTTCCGTAAGCTAAAAATAGTTTGGGTTTTTTTGTTGTTCTTTTTTTTGGTGTAATGGTCGGGTATACGTTTCCAACTTACGCAAAATTGGAGTTACGGAACGGAACACTTGCGTAAGTCGGGGAGCATCTGTAGGTCTCTTTTCATGATTAAAATTGTGAGGCAATGAAATTGTCCTACTTTATTTTTCTGTTCTCTGCACAACCAGTTACGTACAATGCACCGTATGCAGCCATTAAAAAAAATCCCAGTGTGAAGGCATACACTGGAATCCTGTCTGATTGCAAAGGGAAGGGTTATTGGCAAGGATTTCAAAAACGTGTAGAAGAAACGTAACCTACTCTGGCTGGCAATTTGTCTGACAAAACATTTATTGGCAGGAAAATGCTGATTCATCAAAACAAACTTTTTGGAGGAAAGGGTTGGTCTACCCTTTTAATGGCCTGATGCTGCGAGGTGCTGAGTGATCTCCACACCCCTGGGGGTTGAGGGTATGCAGCATCTCACAGGGTCAGGTCCTTATGGTTTCTCTCACAACCACTACATAATAAACAGCTGTCCTGCTCCTCACACTTTAATCCATAGAAATTCAATATAATTTACAAAGGCTGGTGAGAAAGGGAGCACTGTGATGAGGGGACTGCTTCCCTTAGCCTGAGATATGTTATAAAACCTGAAGTTGTAGGAGTTGGGGATGAGGAAGTGACAAGCTCTTTGGACCATAAATGAAATTCTGCTTTAGGAGGACATTAAGAGCTAGGAATCTTCACGATGAGAAAGACCGTCTTTATTTTTCCTATCCTACAGAAATGTGAAAGCCCAGTGGAGGAGCTAGCATTTTTTGTCTAATGGGAGGAACATCTGAGTCATGCTCTCTTCTCTTCTGTTCTCTTCTCTCAATTTCTGGCTATGTAAAATGCTGGCAAATCACTCTTGCCTAATTTCTTTACATTCCACAGGAAACTAAAGTGTTGTCTGGCCCGACTGTAAGAGTCTAACAGTAGTACTGTCTTTTTCTCCTTGTTTCCTGTGCCTGGTTCTGAAGGGACAGGACAGAGCTGATGTTAGTGTTGGAGCTACATAATTCTGGGACCCACCTGTAACTGACAGGAGGACTGGAAACCAAGCACATCTGGCAGGCATAGTTACCATGACTCAGAAAGCAGGGATCTCAAACGACATCCATTGGTAGTGAACTCACCCATTGCACTGAACCATGTATAGAAGATATTTCCCTTTGTTTTTTTCTTTTTGGTATGAGAGGATATAGAAGGTAACACAAGCTCCTGTGATTCCCCAAGCAGCTGCACTGGGAAATTGAAACCTTCAGGCTTGTCTCCTTGCAGCCTGTAGTGTGGACTACCCTAGGCCACACTTGAGGCTGATGGTGGGTAAATATATATTTGGATATATAATAGGAGTCTTGCTTGGAGTGTTTCTGTTTTAGTTTGGTGTGGTATTTCCTGTTTGTTAGGGTCCTGATTCAACAAGTTACTGAAGCACATTGTGTATACTTTGTTACAATAATACACTTGCTAGTTATTAAAAAAAAAAAATAGCTTACCCGCCTCATTATTTTTTAGTTTCTTAATTACCTGCATATGTAGGAAATGTTTCTATGTGCTACTGAAGTAACTGTAAGTGCAGAGCAGATAGAGGCTTAGATTTTACCTTTTTTCTTGCTAAATGAAATTTTGAGTATTTCCTTGTCTTTGCTCTTTTGATAGGGTCCTAAACTCCTTCCAAAGTATCGAGTAAAGTCCTTTCTCATACCAGGCTGTTCACTGGAGTCCTCTGTGGACGTTCACCTCTACAACAGGGTGAAGACTGGACTAGTTGATTTGCTAGGACCAAGAATGTATTTTGCTTCTCATGTGTTGACACCATATTGCTATACATTAGGTGAGTGATGTTGCCATTTTTTAAGGTAGAGGGGACTGGACCTTCCAGACTTACACTTCTCTAATTCTATGATTATTGACACACTGTCTGGAGTGGCTCAAGACTGAGAGTGCCAGTTTCAGGACAGACTGTCAAAAAGCAGGGCAGACACCCCAAACTGGTGGTATGAGCTGTAATTAGATATCACCAACCCAATAACGAATGTGAATTCCCAAAGTACAACCATAGTTTGCTAATGTAGTCACAGACAGTCCCCTTAGACATTCCAATCTATCTTGCCACCCAGGCAAGCTGGACTATGTGATAAATGGTCACTTACAACAAAAATCACAAAATACTCAGGTTGCTTCCAGTCCCAAGAGATCAGTCACTTACCCCAGACCAGTTTGTTCCTTAGATCTCATACCAAAAACAATGTTGGTTGCCAATCCTATAATAAACCAACTAAAGGTTTATTAACTAGGAAAAAGAAATCAGAGTTATTTACAGGTTAAAGCAAGAAAGAATATACACAAGTAAGTTTCAGTCTCTGATTCAAAAGGTGACAGAGTTGTAGTAATCGGTCAATTCAAAGCATCTTTCAGGGCTAACACCTACCAAGTAGCATGGGGATCTCTTTGCTTGTGTTTAGGAATATTTGCCTCTCAGGCTAAACAGCATGAAAGAGAGATTCAGTTTCTCCTTGTCAGGGATTTTTATCCCCTCCACTACAGAGTCCAAACTGATGGGATGAGTTCATGCATAGGTCTCTCCTTCCTGGAGGAAATTAGGAATGCAGTCACTAAAGTCTTTGTCCTTTGATGCTACACAATGCTTAATTTGCCTTCAATGGCCATGGACAAGCACTTTACCTTAATCAATGCTGCGTGTCCTATTTGGCGAGTTACAAAATTACAGAGGTTTACAATGCAAACACTTCAGTATAACTTTATACCATGGGCTATAGAGGTTATAAGTGAGATCAATACATGCAACACATTACAAGCATTTTATAAAGTTGTGACGAACTGGGCCTGTTCTCACTGTGGTCTGTGAATGCTGACAGGAGAGTGTGGCTGGGATAGTCTGCATTGGAGGATGGGAGACGGCCCGAGGGCGCATACCTGAGTGTGTAACATGAGAACCCAGGAAGGGGTTGAAGGCCAGGTGACTCCTTAGCCCGGGAAACTGAACAAAGGCTGTGGGAGGGGTCGCTGAAGGGAGAGTGTGGGAAGCAGGCTGGAGAGATGGCTGGGAGGCAGAGATGGCTCTGACCTCCCAAGGGGGGCTGGGCTGGGATGCCCGGGGACCCCAAGATGGACCTAACTGAGGGGGTCCCTGTTGTCTGTGCCTGCAAGACCTGTCTTGGACTGTATTCCTGTCATCCAAATAAACCTTCTGCTTTACTGGCTGGCTGAGAGTCGCAGTGAATCGCAGGAAGCCGGGGGTGCAGGGCCCTGAGTTCCCCAATACTCCGTGACAAAAGTCTAAACACATTCTTATCAACTTACCATCTAATGTCTATTTTGATAATGCTAACACACAGGTAAGCAAGATTGGTTTCTAGCTATCCATTTGTAAGTGTTCAGTGAGGACTGGGACCTTTGCATGAGCTGGAACTTGGCCTACCAGTGTCACAGGTATTATAGCAGCATAACTTTGCATCGTGTTGTCACGGTTTAGAGCAACTGCACCTGTATTCCCTCTCCATGGTCCACCAAAGGTACCCATTCTAGTCTCCCAGCTCCTCAGCCATCACCTCTTTGGAGTAGAGACCCATGTCTCCTTCCTTCCTGTCTAGGATTTTTCCAGGCTGCAGATTTCTCTGCCTACACTGTGATATTCACAGCAAGCCAGCAGTTAAGTTACCACCCAGATCTTTCTATGCAAGCCAGAAAATGGGCAGTTTAATATATTATTTATGTTAAATGTACGTTGTGATCTCTCAGACCAAAAAAAAAAATCAGACAAAATTAAGGCTATAAATAAAGCTTTTAAAAAAGCAGTATTTATCAAAATATCATAGTTTGAAATTCAGAGTTCTTAACTGACTCATGGCACAGTGCAGAAAGAGAGAACACTGAAAAATAGAGAATTTTTGTTCTGTTTAAAAAAAAAAAACTTTTTTTTAAACCATCTCCAAAATGTCTTGTCAGGCAGGGAAAGGTAACCTCAGATTTGCATGTGCACACAAATCTTATTTAGGAGGAGTCCACTCATTTTAAACTTTCGGGTAGAAAGGCTATTTTACTGAGATATAGAAGGGAAGCTACTAGGTACATGCAGTGTTATACACTCACATTGTAGGCAATACAGCTATGGAAAAATGAAGATATGCCACTATCTTGTTTGAATGTCAGAAAATTCTCCACTTCAAGTATGCATGAGGCCAAAGAATCATTCCTTGATTCAAATCTTGGCAAACGGAAGGTCTAGATTGTCCATGGTAGTTGCTGGCTGCCCAGATTATACATAACCAGCAGTTGCATAATTTACGTATGTCTTTTTTAGAAATATTTTCCACATGTTTATCTGTCTTGTTTATTCTTTAATCATTAACCACCTCTTTCTTAACTCCTTTTTAGACCTGCACATGGTTAGGTGTAATTTGCAATAGAAAGCTACGTTCGTTCTTGGGGAGTGCCTGTCATTCAGGGAAAAGTATTAATAAGAAATAGATGGAAATTACAATAAACAGTGTATATTGTATGAAAGCATTTGTTTTTCTTTCCCACTCATCCCTTCCCCAACCCAGATATTGAGATTAAATTAGATGAAGAAGGCTTTGTATTACCTACCACCGAATATGAGGAGGTGCACAGGAGGTAAGAGAACTACAAACATTAGAGGCAAATACCATCAGACTGTGAGATTACATTAACATTGACAAAAATGGCAATATTCAGGTTGAAATTCTGGCCCGATTGAAGTCAATAGGAGGTTTGCCATTGATTGCAATGAAGCCAGATTTATACCCTTGGTATCTTAAAACTTTGAGTTGCAATGTATCACATATAGACCCAGCTTGTGAGTGGTTATGAGGGACAGACGAGAAACTTATTCTTCACTACGTAGGAGCAAGAGTGGATAACACTAATTTTCTAATAAATAAATAAATAAAAAATAAACAAATAATTTTACTTTTATTATTTGCTTATTTTCTTTTCATTTTATATTTTTAAGTTGCTAAAGTGGATGTTTGGTACTCGTTTCTTTAGTTTTCTAATTATGTAAAATCTGAAATTTTACAAACAGATTTTTTTTTACTAATTAATTTCACCTTTAAAATGTCATCTGTGCTGAAAAAGTTAAGTCCAGGGCCTCATTAACATGCTTCATGTGAGACCAGCACAACCTCAGAGACTAAATCAGAGGTGGCCAACCTGAGCCTGAGAAGGAGCTAGAATTTACTGATGTACATTGCCAGAGAGCCACAGTAATAGGTCAGCAGCCCCCCATCAGCTTCCCCACCCTGCTCCCAGCACCTCCTACCTACCGGCAGCCCTGCCGATCAGTGCCTTCCCCTCCCTCCCCGCACCTCCCAATCAGCTGTTTCGTGGCGTGCAGGAGGCTCTGGAAGGGAGGGGGGAGGAGAGAGGGCACTGCAGACTCCGGGGAGGGGGGCAGAAAGAGGTGGAGTGGGGGCAGAGCCAGGGTTTGAGCAGTGAGCACCCCCGGCACATTGGAAAGTTGGCACCTATAGCTCCAGTTGGAGATATACAAGGAGCCGCATATTCATAGAATCATAGAATATTAGAGTTGGAAGGGACCTTAAGAGGTCATCTAGTCCAACCCCCTGCTCGAAGCAGGACCAATTCCCAGCTAAATCATCCCAGCCAGGGCTTTGTCAAGCTGGGCCTTAAAAACCTCCAAGGAAGGAGACTCCACCACCTCCTTAGGTAACGCATTCCAGTGTTTCACCACCCTCCTAGTGAAATAGTTTTTCCTGATATCCAACCTGGACCTCCCCCACTGCAACTTGAGACCATTGCTCCTTGTTCTGTCATCTGCCACCACTGAGAACAGCTAAGCTCCATCCTCTTTGGAACCCCCCTTCAGGTAGTTGAAGGCTGCTATCAAATCCCCCCTCATTCTTCTCTTCTGGAGACTAAACAATCCCAGTTCCCTCAGCCTCTCCTCATAAGTCATGTGCTCCAGACCCCTAATCATTTTTGTTGCCCTCCGCTGGACTCTTTCCAATTTTTCCACATCCTTCTTGTAGTGTGGGGCCCAAAATTGGACACAGTATTCCAGATGAGGCCTCACCAATGTTGAATAAAGGGGAATGATCACGTTCCTCGATCTGCTGGCAATGCCCCTACTTATACAGCCCAAAATGCCGTTAGCCTTCTTGGCAACAAGAGCACACTGTTGACTCATATCCAGCTTCTCGTCCACTGTGACCCCTAGGTCCTTTTCTGCAGAACTGCTACCTAGCCATTCGGTCCCTAGTCTGTAGCAGTGCATGGGATTCTTCCATCCTAAGTGCAGGACTCTGCACTTGTCCTTGTTGAACCTCATCAGGTTTTTTTCGGCCCAATCCTCTAATTTGTCTAGGTCCCTCTGTATCTGATCCCTACCCTCTAGTGTATCTAACACGCCTCCTAGTTTAGTGTCATCTGCAAACTTGCTGAGAGTGCAGTCCACACCATCCTCCAGATCATTAATAAAGATATTAACTTATTAACTTCTGAAGAGCCACATGTGGCTTCAGAGCTACAGGTTGGCCACTCCTGAACTAAATTGATAAGCAAGGAACTTATACTATATTTGCAATTGGACTTCCATAAGTCAAGAAAGCTGAGATGCTTTGACCAGGCTGTACTCCTCCACCACAATGTGCAGTTTGATATCCATGGGACCTGTGCTCCTAAGTCATGTAGGTGCTTTTGAAAATCCCATCTATAGTTGTCTAAATGTGGGGTTAGGAGCATAAACATAGCCTCTTACTTTTGAAAAGTTTGGCCTATGTTCACAATAACTTTAATTTATTGAAAGTGTTTATTGAAAACTGCACATTGTGAAAGATGAGGCAAATTTTGGTTTGGAATGACAAAGGTTTTATGCCATTGAGACACATTTTTAATCAAAATATAGTTTTTGCCCCTGATGCTGCAAACCTTATACACATGCTTAACTTTAAGTAACGTTCATTTAAGTAAAGCTACCTGCTTAAGTGTTTGCAGGATCAGAGTCTTGTTTTCAGTATTCAAATAAGATACCCCACCAATAGTGGCATTACAAATAAACAATTTAGGTAATTTGATTCATTATATATTTTAATCTCAAATTGCTATATAATATTTTTTTCAAATTAATTTTAGAAAGTTTCAACCTGATTTAAATAAATGATTTAACAAAAAATCACTTTATTTAAATTGCCTTGATTTAAATCACTCTACCCTGGCAGGGGCCAATCACAGTAGCATCCCCTCTGCTCTGACCCCCTGAGGGACCATGTGCTCTAAAAGGGTGTGGGGAAGAGGCAATATCCCTTGCCCCTTTCACTGGGGCCCACAGAGTAGGTCTAATAATTGATAGCATTGTTTTTAAATGCACTTTTGTGTTTGATTTTTAGACTAGCCCTGTGTATTGATGGTCAAAAGAGGTTTTGCCACAACAACCACAGTCTTCTAGGCACAGAAGCTATTAAACAAAGACATTTGCAATTACTTGGATATGAAGTTGTGCAGGTAAAGGCTGAAGCTATCAGCTGGTGCTTCTCTAGCTAGAAAAAGATTGAAGGCTAATTTATAAATAATAAAGCTTAAAGCTACTGCTGCAAACACTTCCCATGTTGGTTGTGGACTTGCCCTGGCTGTGTGACCGCTTCCCTTTCTTGGTCTCTTCTGCTTGTCTTCCTTTTCTTTTTTATTATTAGTTCATTCTTTCTGCTTGCCAGTTGCAAATTTCAAGAGCACTCAGCTCCTATGACTGTTTAAGATTCAAATCCTGGCCTCATTGACTTCAGTCGAAGTTTTGTCACTGAGTTCAGTGAGACTAGGGTTTTTAGGCTTTTTCAAAAGACCATAACTGGGATTTTTTTAAGGTGAAGGGTTTCTTGGTAAAGACTACCTATAAAGCCTCTTTTCTGTTCCTAGAATCCCCTAAACTAGGTCATTTTCGTTATTTTGCTTGTTCATATTTACTTAATTTTTGCTGAGACTTTTTTTCCCTGTGGATTGAAGTAAAATCCTTTTTTAAATTTTGCAAATGGAGAATTTGTTATAATCAGCTAGTTCAATGCACCCAACTTTTTATAGTCACCCAGTTCTAATAGTAAGTGACTTAGGCCCTGATCCTGTAATGAACTCCACGCTCAGGC
This sequence comes from Trachemys scripta elegans, assembly GCF_013100865.1. Taxonomy (NCBI): domain Eukaryota; kingdom Metazoa; phylum Chordata; order Testudines; family Emydidae; genus Trachemys; species Trachemys scripta. Next base: position 123,718,323 of record NC_048299.1, on the reverse strand, counting down.
AGTCCCTATAGGGTCCACTTGCATAGTCAATTGCAAGATTAGAAGCTTAATTTGCATTTTTAAAAGCTTAACATTTATGACATGAAGTTATTCATTAAGGAAAATTTCATTTTATGAAAGTTAATCTTAAAGAATATTGAATATAATGCAGTTGTTCATTTAAAGCCATTTCTCACAACCATTTCTCTTTAACTTCCAGATTCCATTTTTTGAGTTTGAGACTTTAGATAACAGCAAAGAGATAGTAGAATATCTGCACAAGAAAATTTTTCCTCATACCTACAGGCTCAACTGGTGATACAATATAACAATAATAGACTACAGACTGGTCCACAGCACCTCTAGGTACTGTGAAGAGTATATTTTTTGAATGGGAGAACCACTCTACTTTCAAAGTAACTCCTCATAGGATGATTTTAGCTCCTGAATGTGAGGCTCTCCAGTTCCTGGATGGATTGATGTACAAAGAATTAGAAAGGGCAACAGAATGTATTTTATTTTGTGTGAATATTTACTGCAGCTGAATAAAAATAATGGAAAATGCTCGCAAAACCGTTCATGCAGTTTTTCCTGGGTATTGCACTTTTCCTTTTAGAGTTGACAGAGATATGCTTATAAATGGGTAAATACATCATTGTATGTGGGGTTACTAAATGTTGCTAGACATTCAAGTTGTTACTGATCAGGGCTTTTCTCAGTGGTACAATAAATTCAGTTGCACAGTGTCAAATTGTGCACTGTCTTACACTCTGCAACGCTGGAATTATTGGAGTTTCCAAAATATGTAAAGCAGGGTAGAATTTTGCCTCTAGTGTGAAGGCTTAGTACTTATGAAACAAATTTAAATACCCTAAAGAAAAGTACAGTTTAAATATATATGCAATTACGATAATAAACTTGTATTGACTTTTTTTTTTAATAATGTGATTTAAGTATGCAAGTTTTCTATTTACCAGGAATTTTAAATGTGAAAGAAAATCAGTGCACTTCATTCATATTTGCTCGTGTACTTATTTATATTTCTCACCATTTTAGATTTCTGAGTTGTATTCCATTGAACCTGAAATATTAGTGATTTTAATGTTCAGTGACTCCAGTAAAGAGCACTATTGCCCATTGATCATAGAGTAAAATAATGTATATGAAAGTATGAAAAATTCATTGCATTATCATCAATCCAGTGCTGTTTGTTATAAAGCTCTTTTTCCAGATAAAATGAAGAATTATTCTTAAAGATGAAACTTGAATCCCCAACTACCTTACACTGTCAAATCAACCTTATTTTCTCTGATAGAGACCACTCATTGCAAGCTAATGGAGTTACACAAGTGGTACTGAGGGCCTCGTTTGCTCAGCAGAACCTGTATTGCTAGAGATGATGTGTGAGATAGAGGTAGCTCAGCTTGACTTTGAGAACACCGGATGAGTTCAGTGGGGAAAAATCTTCCAGCCAGCCTAGATTGTTTCCTTTATGTCCAGTGATGTTTAGTTACTTGTGGAAATAGTAAAGCCGACGTACAAAGTTTAAGCAAGATTGACCCTAATTACTACAGATGGCAGGTGACCTAAGTCAGAGGGAAAATTCCTATAAAGTTTTAAAACAAAACAAAAATACAACTTTTCTTATTTTGTTAAAACCTCCACCTCCTCTAGCATAGGTTCTGTTTTTTTGTTTTGTTTTCTTCTGAGGGTACATTTACACAAGGAGAAAAACCCACAGCTGGTCCAGGTCAGCTGACTCGGGCTCACAGGCTTCGGGCTCTGGTCTGAAAAATTGCTGTGTAGATGTTCAGGCTTGGGCTGGAGCCCCTGCTCCGGAACTCTGCAAAAGGGAAGGGTCCAATCCAAGCCTGAGTGTCTACTTAGCAATTTTTCAGCTCGGAGCGCAAGCCCAAGTCAGCTGATTTGGGCCAACTGCGACTGTTTTATCCCTGTGTAGATGTAAGCTAAATGTCCCTGTTGATTGCCTTTGAAATGCAGACATCTGTCAGAGCTGCCAAACAGTACCCAGATGTTTGAGGTTGATGCCCAGAGCTGTAAAGACATCTAGATTTTATTTACCCCAATGTACTTTCTCCTCACTTTGTCCTCTCCCAATCCTTACCTCACCCCTCCTTGCTCTCACTGGTGTGGGAGTGTGGCACTTTGGCAAATTGCCAATCTGGTCTCCTTTCTGTTTCAGTTCAACCATCCAAACTCCCCACTCTGCTGGCTCACATAGCTAGGGAATAGAGCTGAGCACCAGTCAGAAGAGAGCTTGTGTTATAAAGAGCAAGCAATACTCCCCTGATAAGCACTTCACCTTCCCACTCAGACCGCCAAGTGAGTGAGTGAAGGTGAGGAATGGACTGTCAGAGAATAGTCTCCCCAAGTGAAGTGAGGGGGAACAAAAGAAAAGCCTTATTATTTGTATTATTATAGCTTCCAGGGGCTCTAGTCATAGACCATTGCGTTAAGCACTGTGCAAACCAGAACAAAAATACAATCCTTGCCCCAAAGAGCTTGCAGTCTGAGTGTAAGACAAGAGGCAACAGATGGAGACAGACAGGAGTCTACAAAAAAACAATGAGACAGTACAGGCTAGCATGATAGGTTGTGGCATCAGCACAGCAGCAGCTTAATGGTAAGGGAAAGTTTGAAGGAGGATAATGTGGTAGTTTTCAGATGTTTGCAGAGAGCTGCTCCCAAGCATGACAAGCAAGGAGGAGCCTATAGTAGAGGGATGCAAAGAGAGGGGTCATGTGATTAAAGTTATGGGCTAGGAGAATAATCTTTGCCTGATTGAAGCTGGAGCAGCCTGTCTTGTCAGTACTTCCCTTATTATGAATATGAGATGCTGCTGCTTGTTTCTCTGACTACCCAGCTGGTGGTGCTGTTGTCAAATGGCTTGATGTTTTGTAGTTTTCTAGCAAAAATCATGTGTAAATGAAGTCAGCAGACTAGATGTGAGGACTAAATCTTGCTCTAACGTATTTCACCAAAAATAACCTGTATGGAACATGGCTGTATGCTCCCTGGCTGTTGGGTGTGGGTGTGTGTGAGGTGAGGGGCTGGGGATAGCTCTTGTGAAAGGTGCTACTGCACAGTCAGGAAATGTTTCCCTTATTAGGCTTTGTTCTTGTTAGCAAAATACAAATTATGAGAATGAAAAAAAATCTGAAGGTGCTACCCTTTCACCTCTGCTCCCTCCACCACTCCACCCCTTTGTTTGCTTGTTACTTGATTTTCTGCTTATGACAGCCATGAGCAAGAAGTTTTTTGTAAAAACAGCAGAAGAGTTCAGCTGTGACCACAAAAGGCTTAGAGCCTGTTTCTCGGAAGTGCTGACTAGTCAACACTGAAAATGAAGTCAGTAGGAGCTGTGGGTGTTCAGCCACTTTGAGGATCAGGCCCCTCGTAATTGGAATAGTCTTTACTGACTAGGCTGGCTTTGGTGGGGTTTTATCGGTTTTGAACAACAGTGATGAATAGTTCTTGTGGATTTTTTTTTTTCATTTTTAAACAGCAAAAATTTTGAGAATCAAATGGCTGAATTGATGTCTATTACAGCTCCTGATTAGAGAGACAAGGTGAGTGAAGCAGTATCTTTTATTGGACCAACTTCTGTCGTCGAGAGACAAGCTTTCGAGCCAGAGAGCTCTTCTTCAGGTCTGGGAAAGCTATTCTGAGCATCACAGCTAAATGCAAGATGGAACAGATAGTTTAGCATAAGTAGTTAATACATATTCTAAGGGACCATTCAATATAACTATGCTAGACACTAAAAATAATGGACTGAACAGAGACACTGCATTTATGGTTTATTAGAACAATCTGTAACCTGCTAACCCGATCTTTTTGTCCTGTTACTGCAGAGGTGTTAACAGGCCACTCTACCTTGCATGATCCCTTAGAATATGTACTATCTACTCATGCTAGACAATCTGTTCTATTTTTTGTTTAGTTCTGATGCTCTACCTTTCCCAGACCTCAAGAAGAGCTCTGTTTGGCTCGAAAGCTTGTCTCTCTCACCAACAGAAGTTGGTCTCATAAAATATATTACCTCATCCACCTTGTCTCTCTAATATCATTGGACTGACATGGCTACAACTACACTGCATACAACAACTCGTGACTGTCATTTGAAACTGATAATGAAAATATTGTATATTCTGAGTTCAATAAAAACATGTGAAACATAATAGGTAACAGGTTTAAAACAAAAGGAAGTATTTCTTCACACAATGCACAGTCAGCCTGTGGAACTTCTTCCCAGAGAATGTTGTGAAGGCCAAGACTATAATAGGGTTCAAAAAAGAACTAGATAAATTCATGAAGGATCGGTCCTTCAATGGCTATTAGCCAGGATGGGCAGGGATGGTGCCCCTCACCTCTGTTTGCCAGAAACTGGGATTGGACAACATGAGATGGATCACTTGATAATTACCTGTTCTGTTCATTCCCTCTGGGGCACCTGGCACTGGCTGCTGTCGGAAGACAGGATACTGGGCTAGATGGACCTTTGGTCTGACCCAGTATGGCCGTTCTTATATTCTTATAAAATTTACATAACCATTTAAGCAGACATTTCAGTACTTTACTCTGAAAAGGAGAGATTTTTACAATCAATTAATTGTGCTTTTAGAGTGAGAGAACTTTTTCAGATGAATACTGTCCAAACCCAAGTGTGTCCTAAGGAGACATGCCAGGCCTTGCTAAGAAACTACAGTATGTAGTGCAAGTTAGAGGCCTCTTCATGTTATAATTTTCTGCTGTGTTGGGTACTGAACCAAACAGGATTTTTCTTGTCAGAACACCAGGTATTTATCTTTACATTTAAAAGCAGCACAGCACCATTTTTCTCTAGTGAGCTTTGAATATTTTTTGAGTCAATTTAATTATTCAGTTGTTTGTTTAATAGTGGGATAACTTCAATAGGGGAGACCCATATTAGAATATCCCACAGCTTAGTGTACTCATCTGACCGATACCAGAGCCCTGTTGTAATCCCTTCTTCCCTTTGGTGGAACTTGAACCAAAGGTCTCCTACATCCTGGGTTAGTACCCTATCCACTATGCTAAAGATTATAAGGGAGGTCCTCTTCCCCCTACCACTTCACAAGCTGTTTTGTGTGAACTTGTCTGAGGGGCCTGATCCAGTAGGCCAGCTCATTGGCCCCTAGCAGGTGAATTAGGCAGCTGATTGCTGTTCTAGGGCTCAGGCAGGAGATAAGTGTCCGGGCACATAGAGTGAGGCTGCAGTAGGCGTGTCCAGAGGCAAAAACTTAGACACCAAGTGAGGTTAGACACCTACAGGGTTAGGTGGCAGCCGAGAGAGTTTTGTGGATTGCAGTGGCACCTAAGCACCTTCATGGATTGCACCCTCACATTAAGATGTTGCAAAATCGGTACCTAAAGTTAGAAATCTAAACTCCTACCTAGGCTCCTATTTGAGTGTCCCAATTTTTAAAAGTGCTGAGCACCTAGCAGCTCCCATTCACTTCAAGTGAAGGGCTTTTTAAGGAGAACAAGCCCATCTCCGCTGACTTATAAGCAATTAACTGCCAGCCAGCCAGTCCACCTAGGCAGTAATTGAGAAACAAGCACCTAGGCCTGGTAAAAGGTTACCAGGGCTCAGTTGGAGGGAGGTGATCCTGGAGAAGAGTTTCATGAGACTAGCAGGGTAGAGTTAAACTCTTCTAGCTTACTAGTGGAAAAAGTGAGTAAAAAGGGACCAAAGGGGAAAAGCTGACTGAAGGCTACAGCTGGGAGAAGAACTGGGAAATCCCGTCCTCAGGAGAGGATGCTTGCTGGGTTTAGCCTCAGAGCTTAGAAGAAGGGTTAGATTTGAAGGGCCTATGAAGAGGGGTTTTGTACTGTGTGAAGAAAATTAATAAATGAGACTTCACAAAGGGAGTCTTTTGTTTTCAGTTCCTGGGTCTGGAAATCCTTACATGACAGAAAGAGCGTAGTAGGCCTGCAAGGACTTGTCCATTCAGAGGGTCGATGGAAACATTTTATGAGATGTGTTCTGGTCCCAAAAAGCCTAAATAAATCAAAGAGACAAGGTGTGTGAGGTAATATATTTTATTTGATCAACTTCTTTTGGTGAGAGAGACAAGCTTTTGAGCTATACGGAGCTTTTCTTTAACTCTGGGAAAGGTACTCCAAGTCAAAACATGTCGGTTTGGTGTCTTTGATTTGAAATAACTTTTCAGTTAAAAATGTCCTTCCATATTATTGTACAAAGTTAAATACTTGAAACCAAAACAAAACCCTTCATTTTGAATTGAATGAAAGGTTTAGTTTGACCCCCCCAAAATGATTTATTTTTTTAAATTTCCAGTTTGCCAGAAATCTCAACAAATTTTTGTTTTCAGGTTGATCTGAAAATATTTTTATATTTTTTTTCTGGTTACAGATTTAGGCACTTGTTTTGGAAAATCTTGGCCTTAACCTGCCTCAGTTTTTTCATCAGGATAATAATATTTATGAATTTAATAGGAATGGTTGTGTGGATTGTAAGTTGATGTTTGTAAATGCTTTGAAGAAGAAACTTGCTCTATTCTATTGTAATACATTTGTCATCATTGAAAATCGGTAGAGAAATTATTTGCAAGATTTTAATGAAATGTCAAGGTACATTTACACTAACATGGGGAAACTGACAGCTGTTGTGGCTTCATTTTTTTTTTTTTTTTTTGGTATCCAAGTCATACTGACCAGCTAAAGGAAAGTATTACAAGAAAAGGCAAAACAGTCTTCATTTTCTTATTGCTGTGAAAACTGTGTTATACTATGTTCATGTCGATGGCTGGGGGGACAGGAGCTTTAGGATGGTTCAAGACTTTGAGAAGGTTTTTCCAACAAGCAGGTGACTCCATTTTTCCTGTAGAACTCAGCCTGCACACGGTTAATCCTTGCATAATCTCTGATCGACTGCTCTATGGGCTGGTTTATGTGTCTCCCATATTCTGAAGAGGACAAAACAGCAATGGGTCTTGCCAGTTCCTGTAAGAACATTATTTAGATTTTATATTCCTTAACGTATAAACACACATGCAAAACAGTAGAGGAGCCACTGCTATGACAAATATAGATTGCTAAATTTGGTGTAGCAGCTGGTGACAAGTGGGCCTTCTGCCTAGACAGAACTGTATAATGTGTGTTAGAGCAAGGCACATTTGTTTAGCAGAAAGACAATTACAGTGGGGTTTGGATTATTACTTTATTGTCCAAAATTCCTGACTGACCTTTAACAGTAGTGAAAAAACATGAATGCATCACTGAAACAGCAAGATATGGAGATATGCTATGAATTACTATATACTGATTACATGTACATACCCATATATATATATATATATCCACACCCTAACCATGTGGAGGTGATTTCCATGGCAGTAGTTGCAGACCATGTAATAAATTAATTTAGTATGCTTTTTTGGGTCAGTAGAGAGGTTTTATTAGCACACATTTGGGATGACCTGTACAATGCACGTGTGGCTGTGATGCTTGTAATGTTCCCAGCCAGTTTTCATGCTCTGCTACCTCATTATACCTTCATGTATTCTGCCCACATAACTTACTGCAAAAAAAGAGTGAGGAACCCCTGTCCCAGGGGTTAGAGCACTCACCTGAGAGGTAGCAGATCCATGTTTAAATCCCTACTCCTCAAGTGGAGGTGGGACAGGTTGCCCACATCCCAGTGAGTACCCTGTCTGCTAGGCTAGAGGTTATGAGTACCTCCTGTTCCCCAGCTGTGTTGTTTCAGGCCCCACAAAAAAATTATGGAGCTAAGTGCCTATCTGCCCCCTGTTCATAGATTTCTAGCAGAGCAAGGCACCTCTGTGCAGCCAGGACTTAGGCACCTATCTCAGAGATGGGCAGGGCTTAGCATGCCCCCTCTCTGGTTGGTTTCTCCCATTGGCTCATGTAGGTGGCTCCCTGCCTATTGTGCTGGCTTTGTGTAGCACAGGCTAAGGTGTCCATTATGACAGTTCTTAGGGTACCCAAGACAGTTAGTTAACTTGTTATCTCCTGCCTCTGGTGTGAGGGAGTCTTGCTTCTGGTAACTGGGTGTTAGCTCCCTAGCACCATCAGCCTTTCAGCCATTCAAGCACTCTCCTCTAGGCTATGCCAGCCCTGTCTTTGCCTTGCAGGTTAACAAGAGGTGCACCCCAACCCCTAAGTCACTCTGAATTGTTCACCTGTGATATCCAGCCCCTGGTACTGGCTACTCACAGAAATTCCAGATTCTCTGCACCCAAAGGTGCAGTGTATCCCAATTTATCAGTTTCACCTGGAGTGCTGGAATTAAGGGTACTGGGAGTGCAGCAGCACCTCCTGGCTTGAAGTGGTTTCCATCAGATACAGGGCTTACAGTTTTGTTCAATGGCTTTCAGCACCCCCATTATACAAATTATTCCAACACCACTGGTTTCGTATTAAACCACTGCTCCTCTAAACCACACAGTGCTTGTAATATGAAGCTTGACAGGTTACAAGCTTTCTGTAGATATCCTAAGTTACTCTTTATAGATAAATGTCCTGTAAGACACATTTGGTGTAGTGAGTTTGTCAGGTCTGAGATAAGTCTGCTTTGCAAAGAACAGTGGGCCCCATTGTCAAAGGGTCTCTGTCACATCTGTCTCTCCACATTAGGCACCTAACTCCATTGTTGTCAATATGAATGAAGCCACTTTAATGTCCGCATATAAACCTTACCTCATCATTAATGTTAAGACCTCGACTATTTGCATGTTCTCTGTCACATCGGTGGAGTTTTTCATTGTAACCCACTGGCCTCTTAAAAATGGAGTCATATGTGGAAACAATCCCTGTCTTGGGATAAAGAAAAAAATATGATTAACTTACAGTGGTGTTTAACACTGTGAGTTAGAAAATAATGTGGTAGAACTACTAACTGGTGCACGTGCAGCACTAGAGGCTGTGAAGAACATCCGTTATTAGTAACATTTGGGGCATCCCTTTGAAATAGTCTGAAAAATTGTTACAATTCTTTTGTGCATTTGGCTTGTCTGTGAAAATGTGAAACTAAAACAACTTCTACATTATATGTAAAGACATTGCCAGAGGATTTTTCAGAGAATTTCATATCACTGTTTCCTCCTTTGTAATTTATAGTAACCACATGGAAGCTTAAATCGGTTTTCTTATTGAACTATTTTACTTCAGCAAATGCATACACTTGATTAAAGAGACATTCTGATTGAAGAAAATGAAGAGAGAAAGGCAGCTTTGAAGTTCATTTTGAAAGAAATAGATATTGGAAGTAGCCTGTGAATCAGCCTTTATCTTCAAGTTAATGCATAAACACACAGTCGCCACCTCTCCAAAAAACATAAAAATGATTGTACTTAAAACATCTTTTCATATGAAAATCTCAGAGCACTATTTAATTAGTGTCTCCAGTGAATCCCAGTCTTGCATTTCCTGATGTACCAAAGATTCCCACTGATTGCAACACCGGTTCTCTATATACAAGAAATGAAGGCTTGACTGCTTGAAGTCCCAAAGTGCTAGGTAATGCACAATTAGCTACACACGCTAGAGATTTATTGTGGTTTACAAATACTGAACTATGTATGTTTCAGAAAAAAATATTTGAGAGATGAGAGGAAAAGACCTTTTGCAATATACTAATAATTACTTATGAAAATCATCAAAGGCTCAGCACTTTGACCGGAGAAGATTTCAACCTATCACCCTGCTCTTGTGACACATGATCTAAAAATCTGAAAAAGTGAAACTTAAAAAACTTCAATCTTCATTTTTGGCTCAGCAATGATGTAATTGTAATTAGGCTTGGAAGGATTAGATTTTTATAGGTAAATGTCAGTAAACATCAATTTCACACATACAAGCTGACTAAATAAATTCCATCAATAATAATTGAAAATTACAGATTGGCAAAGTAAGAAAAGTGCTGCTTGAGAACTTTAGAATTTGACTTAAGGATATTTACTTTGTATATTTTCATGTGTGGTGTTGACAATTTGTGGGTTTAATGGCTATAAAGCTTTAACTTTTTGAATATCAATGTCAGTCATTAAATAATGGGCTGACACCCTCCCCTCTAGTTTCCCACAAGTGTGAACATTTACATCAATAAATATAAAAAATGCTTAAAGCCCATAATTTTGTGCAAATGTGAAAATGTAAATAGATTTTAAAAAAATAAACATCTATTATCTATTAAACAAAATTTTGCCAGGCCTCATGGTACTTTAGAAAACTGAAGCATGTTCTGATTTTTATATATTTTTTTTCTATTTTATAACTATTTATCTCTAAAAATATTAAAGTCAGAACAGTACTAGATGGTTATAATGGTCCCATTGAAAGGAAACTTTTGGCACTGCCTGAACTATGGTGTTATTAGTGCACCCCTATAATAATAGGGTTACTCAATAAGGGAAATACACTAGTTGGTGTTCAAGAGGAGGGGCTGTTTTGTTTTTTAATCTATTCTCCCTTTCACTTCTCAGAGGCGATGAGACTTGCAGAATTCTAGGTGGTGATTTGTCCTCTCCATTATTGTACTTCACTATAGCTTTTCCTTTGCTCTCCATATTTTATTTAGAAGCCAAGTAAAGATCTACCTCCTGCTGGTTAAAAAGAACTACTGCATTATTCACTGACTCACTATATCAGTGAAGAAAATTCAGCCTTTCTCGGACTTGAAGGTAGACAGACAGTCTATTATGTTTAACTGTAATTCTGTCCTAGATAATCTGTTTTGAGCAGTTCTGCCAGAATTATCCCACCTAATTGTGCAATGTCTGGCTTGTTATTTTCTCTCCAGATACTTTACTGGTATTAATGGTAGTCATTTCCATCAGTTGCTAAATGCTAGGGTAGTAGGCCTGTATTTTTAATAACCAGTCAGAATGAATGAATCATGTAAAATGGACAAGCAATCCATGTCTCAGGTGAGCATTTCTTATGATCTGGCTTAATAAAATCAAGCACTTGTAAATCACTTTGCAAACATTAATTAAAGTCCACAGCATGCCTATCGAAGAGGCGTGGATGGGGAAATGAAACACACACTGTTTACATGAATTTGCCCAAAACCAGAAAGGGAGTCATTGTCAAAAATGGGATTAAAATTAAGGATTTCCTGTCTTCCAGTCGTTATCAGGCCACTTGCCCATGCTTCTGTCTACCTCAATCTCTGAATTACATTTGTCCACATATCTATTCAGGGGATACCATCATAGGACCTAATCACATCAGCCACACTATCAGAGGCTCGTTCACCTGCACATTTACCAATGTGATATATGCCATCATGTGCCAGCAATGCCCCTCTGCCGTGTACATTGGCCAAACCGGACAGTCTCTACGTAAAAGAATAAATGGACACAAATCAGACGTCAAGAATTATAACATTCAAAAACCAGTCGGAGAACACTTCAATCTCCCTGGCCACTCGATTACAGACCTAAAAGTCGCAATATTACAACAAAAAAACTTCAAAAACAGACTCCAAGGAGAGACTGCTGAATTGGAATTAATTTGCAAATTGGACACCATTAAATTAGGCTTGAACAAAGACTGGGAGTGGATGGGCCATTACACAAAGTAAAACTATTTCCCCATTCTTACCCCTCCCCCCCCTCCCCAGTTCCTCATATCTCCTTGTCAATTGCTGGAAATGGGCCATTTTCATTACCAGTACAAACTTTTTTTTTCTCTCCTGCTGAAAAAAGCTCACCTTAACTGATCACTCTCCTTATAGTGTGTATGGTAACATGCATTGTTTCATGTTCTCTGTGTATATATATATATATCTTCCTACCGTATTTTCCCCTACATGCATCCAATGAAGTAGGCTGTAGCCCACGAAAGCTTATGCTCAAATAAATTTGTTGGTCTCTAAGGTGCCACAAGTACTCCTGTTCTTTTTGCGGATACAGACTAACACGGCTGCTACTCTGAAATTTGTTCTTAACACTCTCTGTTGATATAGTCAATAAGCTTATCCCAACAGTCAGTCAGTTTATCCCCCACAGTCACACAATGCAAGCCTCAAATTTGTCATGCCTTTTTTACTCATGGTCTGATAATTCCTTAGTTATACAGACCCATGGGTCACATCGATGCTTTTTTTCCAGGCCATTTCTCATTCTTATTCCCATGGTGCTACTCCAGATGAAAATCTATGAAATAGCTGTTAACACTTTTAGTTTTTATTTTATTTTTATATTATCCAAGTGGCATCTTCTAACACTCCCAGATTACCTGGATGGTAAAACTGACTTCATATTCTAAACAGCTCTGCCGTATGGCAGCTGATCAATGTGAATTTGATATAGAATTTACAATGAAACTTTATCAGCTCTGTACCCGTGTAAGCCATATTTGGAGCTGCAGCCTCACCTCGGCTTAATGTTGTTGTTCTCCCTTTCTTTCTTTAATCTTTTTTTAAGCACAGCATTAACTATTCTCATTCACAATCATTGTCAAGGCTGCTTCCCCACTCTGAACCTTAGGGTACAAATGTGGGGGCCTGCAGGAAAACTTCTAAGCTTAACTACCAGCTTAGATCTGGTCCGCTGCCACCACTCCCAAATGTGCTAATTCCCTTCCCTGGGTAGCCTTGAGACACTCTTCACCAATTCCCTGGTGAATACAGATCCAAACCCCTTGGATCTTAAAACAAGGAGAAATTAACCATCCACCCTCCTACCTCCCACCAACTCCTGGTGGATCAAGATCCAACCCCCTTGGATCTAAAAACAAGGAAAAATCAATCAGGTTCTTAAAAAGAAGGCTTTTAATTAAAGAAAAAGGTAAAAATCATCTCTGTAAAATCAGGATGGAAACTAACTGTACAGGGTAATCAAACTTAAAGAGCCCAGAGGAATCCCCTCTAGCCTTAGGTTCAAAGTTACAGCAAACAGAGATAAACACTCTAGCAAAAAGGTACATTTACAAGTTGAGAAAACAAAGATAAAAACGAACACGCCTTGCCTGGCTGTTTACTTACAAGTTTGAAATATAAGAGACTTGTTCAGAAAGATTTGGAGAGCCTGGATTGATGTCTGGTCCCTCTCAGTCCCAAGAGCAAATAACCCCCAAAACAAAGAGCACAAACAAAAGCCTTCCCCCACCAAGATTTGAAAGTATCTTGTCCCCTTTTTGGTCCTTTGGGTCAGATGTCAGCCAGGTTACCTGAGCTTCTTAACCCTTTACAGGTAAATGGATTTTGGAGTCTCTGGCCAGGAGGGATTTTATAGCACTGTACACAGGAGGGCTGTTACCTTTCCCTTTATAGTTATGACAATCATCATTAGGCTCTGGCTCTACAGTACCTTTCCTGTGTAACTCTGAAACCTGCAGATGAAAATGAGCAATGTCTATGCTGATTATTTTAACAAAACCATCCAACCAATGTGGCAAGTGGATTGGCTGTGGTGATTTTTGTCAAATGTATTTTGCTAAGTGAATTTTAACGTTTTGGATTGAAATGAGCAATTCATTTCACACAGATGATTAAGCCACACTCTAAGGCAGTTCAGTGCCTAAGGCTATGTCTACACTTAAGACACTACAGCAGCTTAGCTGCAGCAGGGCCATTATAAGCTTCAGTGTAGACACGACGGTGATGGGAAGTGTTCTCCTGTTTGCTTTAGTTAATCCATAAGAGGTGGTAGCTAAGTTGACAAGAATTCTTCCATAGACCTAGCCGTCTACATGAGGACTTAGGTCGTCTTAACTACGTCACTCAGGGGTGTGAAAAATTCATACCGATGAACCATGTAGCTGGATCGATCTAATTTTTTAATGTAGACCAGCCCACTGGTTGGGATTGAGGGAGGCACCCAACTCTGCTTGGGATTCTCAGCTATGAACCCTCTCCTGGAGTCAGATGCCTCTTGCAAGAAGCTTGGGGAGGGGGGCCTCCATAACTTCCAGTCCAGTGGTTGGGGGACTCACCTGGGATATGGGAGACCCCCAGTTCAAGTTCCCTACCGCCTGAGGGGGGGAAAAGATTTTAACAGGAATCTCCCACCTCTTAGGTGAGTGCCCTAACTGACTGAGTTTAGGTGCCTACAGGGTTCGGCGGTAGCTGAGTGGGGTGTTTTGTGAATACCAGTGGTGCCTAAATCTGGGCCTACATCCCTTTGTGAATCTAGCCCACAGTAGTAAAGTTAACCATGTGCATGAATGTTTGTAGAATCAGGGCCTTACTGATGTTGAACTACTTTCCACTTCTGAACCAATATGGAAACTATTTCTTAGACCACAATCTCTGACAGCACAGACTTCTCAGCCGAAATTGGGCAGCTAATCTGTGCCAAATATTGATAGTACCGAGATATTTTTCAAAAAAATCACTATCTAAAGTATGTTTAGAGATTTAAACAGAGGACAACATTCTGTTTGTCAATTCAATATGTTTTGTTGAAATTCACTCCAACTCCTTTCTGTATCATTTTACCCATCTAGAAAATGTGGGTAATACCTTCTGTCCTCCAGCAGTGTTGTAAAAATTATAGACTCATAGACTCATAGACTTTAAGGTCAGAAGGGACCATTATGATCATCTGGTCTGACCCCCTGCATGCTGCAGGCCTCAAAACCGTCCCTACCCTTCCCTTGACTCTGCTGATGAAGTCCCCAAATCCTGTGTTTTAGTGACTTCAATTGGCAGAGAACCCTCCTGCTAGCGATCCCTGCCCCATGCTGCGGAGGAAGGCGAAAAACCTCCAGGGCCTCAGCCAATCTACCCTGGAGGAAAATTCCTTCCCGACCCCAAATATGGCGATCAGTAAGACCCCGAGCATGTAGGCAAGAGTCTCCAGCCTGACCCTTGTTAACCATTATACTATTTACCTGCCATTGCTCGGTATTCCTTGGCTAATATGTTTTACCATTAAACCATTCCCTCCATAAACTTATCTAACTTAATCTTAAAACCAGACAGGTCCCTCGCCCCCACCGTTTCCCTCGGAAGGCCGTTCCAATATTTCACCCCTCTGATGGTCAGAAACCTTCGTCTAATTTCAAGCCTAAACTTCCCCACGGCCAGTTTATATCCATTCGTTCTCGTGTCCACATTAGTATTAAGCTGGAATAATTCCTCTCCCTCCCTTGTATTTATCCCTCTGATATATTTAAAGAGAGCAATCATATCCCCCCTCAGCCTTCGCTTTGTCAGACTAAACAACCCGAGCTCCTCTAGTCTCCTTTCATACGACAGGTTTTCCATTCCTCTGATCATCCTAGTGGCCCTTCTCTGCACCCGTTCCAATTTGAGTTCATCTTTTTTAAACATGGGAGACCAGAACTGCACACAGTACTCCAAATGAGGTCTCACCAGCGCCTTATACAACGGAAGCAGCACCTCCTTATCCCTACTAGATATACCTCGCCTAATGCATCCCAAGACCGCATTGGCTTTTTTCACTGCCACGTCACATTGCCGACTCATAGTCATCCTGCGGTCTACAAGGACCCCTCTTCTCCTCTTCCGTTACTTCTAACCAATGCGTCCCCAGCTTGTAACTAAAATTGTTGTTAGTCATCCCTAAATGCATCACCTTACACTTTTCACTATTAAATTTCATCCTATTTCTGATACTCCAATTCACAAGCTCATTCAAGTCTCCCTGCAGAATATCCCTATCCTCCTCCGAATTGGCAACACCTCCCACCTTCGTATCATCCGCAAACTTTATCAGTCCACTCCTGCAATCAGTTCCGAGGTCAGTTATAAATAGATTAAATAAAATGGGTCCCAAAACCGAACCTTGAGGAACTCCACTGGTGACCTCCCTCCAACCTGACAGTTCACCCTTCAATACGACCTGCTGCATTCTCCCCATTAACCAATTCCTTATCCACCTCTGGATTTTCATATTGATCCCAATCTTTTCCAGTTTAATCAATAATTCCTCATGGGGTACAGTATCAAACGCTTTACTGAAATCCAGGTATATTAGGTCCACCGCATTTCCCTTATCTAATAAGTCCGTTACTTTCTCGAAGAAGGAGATCAGATTCGTTTGGCACGATCTGCCCTTCATAAAACCATGTTGTAGTTTATCGCAATTGCCATTAACCTCAAGGTCCTCAACTACTTTCTCTTTCAGAATTTTCTCCAGCACCTTGCACACTACAGATGTTAAACTAACAGGCCTGTAGTTACCCGGATCACTTTTTTTCCCTTTCTTGAAAATAGGAACCACATTAGCTATTCTCCAGTCTAACGGAACCACCCCCGAGTTTACAGATTCATTAAATATTATCGCTAATGGGCCTGCTATTTCCCGCGCCAATTCCTTCAATATTCTCGGATGAAGATCGTCCGGTCCTCCCGACTTAGCCCTATCAAGGCGTTCAAGTTTTGTTTCTACCTCGGATATGGTAATCCCCCATTCTGTATGCCCCTCTATCACGGTGCTAGTATCCCTAATACCTTCATTGGCCTCATTAAACACCGATGCAAAATATTCGTTGAGATATTGTGCCATGCCTAGATTATCTTTAATCTCCTCTCCGGCTATAGTCTTCAGCGGTCCCACTTCTTCTTTCTTTGCTTTCTTCCTATTTATATGGCTGTAAAACCTCTTACTATTGCTTTTAATTCCCCTCGCTAGGTCCAACTCTACACGGCTTTTGGTCTTTCTCACTCTATCTCTACATTCTCTGACTTCACTAAGGTAAATTTCCTTACTGATCCCTCCCCTCTTCCAATCTTCGTACGCTTTTTGTTTTTTCCTAATCGCCCCTTTGAGTCGGTCGCTCATCCAGCTCGGTCTAAATCTCTTGCTTAGTAATCTTTTTCCCTTTTTTGGGATACAGGCCTCTGACAGCTCATGCATCTTTAACTTAAAGTAATCCCAGGCATTATCTGCCTTAAGATTCATTAATATGTTTGCCCAATCCACTTCCCTTACCAGTCCCCTTAATTTGTTAAAATTGGCCTTTTTAAAATTATAAACCCTAGTCTTTGATTTAATTCTGTTACTCCTTCCGTTTAGTTTAAACCGGATTAGCTCATGATCACTGGAGCCCAAGTTGTCCCCTACTACCACTTCCTCAATGAGGTCCTCACTACTCACCTAAATCAAATCTAAAATGGCCTCCCCCCTCGTCGGTTCAGCTACCACTTGATGAAGGAATTGATCAGCAAGCACATCTAGGAACATCTGAGCCCTATTATTGCTACTAATATTGCTATTAATTACACTTTACAAAGAACTTTGAAAAAGAAAAGTGCTATGTAAGTGCTAAAGTGGATTTTCCAGCATAAGGCAAAAGTGTGGCATTCTCGTGTGGTTGATTTGTGTGCCTTTAAAATATTGGCATCAAATTTCAGATGGTTGTGTTGTCATGTCTATTGTGACTAAGACCAACCCACCCCAATCTTATTAGATGCAATTACATGGTCCCAGATTGAATGAGACTGCATAAAAGTGCCAAAAAGCTGAACTTATTATACACGCCCTTTATTAATTTCTCTAGGGCTCAGTAAATCACCATATAACCAATTATTATTTTTTTGTAAATTATACCCGAAGGAGCAAACAAGGTTTTCCAGGTGCTGAACATCCTTGTTGATATTAATTGCTTTACTTAGGAGGAATGATGAGTGCTGACCACTCAGGGGCCCAGGCTCTGCAAATTTAAGATTTAAGGGTGGGGAGGGAAAGCCAAGAGTGCATTTTCCTCTCCAGGGGAAATGTACAAACACCTACTTACTTCCTTGCACATCCCTGTGTGTGTGATGTTTCTGCTGCCTCCTGCAGCCTCTTCGCTTTCACTCCTATGCCCCCTCTTTCTTATTCCTCCTCTTTTCATTCCCTCTCCCCCAGCCCCGCTCCATGCTGTCCTTTCCGCGCCCTGCCCCGTTCTCCTCCCCCTCACCTTGAACTCCTGGTGGAAGTAGCTGTGCTCCGGGGGGTCCCTGCGGCCGGGCGGGATGTAGCTGAAGGCGGACAGGGCGGAGAGCGGCAGCTGGTGTTTCCCTTTTGTCTGCTCAGCTGATTTCTCCTCGCGCTGCCCGTCTGGTTCCCTCCCCTCCGGGGTGCGCAGCATCCCAGGGCCAGAGCCCGGCCCGCCTGGGGCACAGAGCAGGGAGGTCCAGCTGTTGCCGGTATTTCTGCGTTCCGTGGTTACTAGGAAACACGCTTAGTATCCAATTGTGAGGTCACACAAAGGGAGTGGGAGCGGGAGAGGGAAATGAGTGGCGCTGTTAGCCACATAACAAGCTGTAGGCGTGTTGGCACCAAAGGGAATTTCCAGAGGTAGGTAAGTTGTGCCCAGCAAAAAGCTCGCAGGGTGCAGGAGGTTTTTCCCCATGTCTTCATTTGTCCCCACAGCCCAGGTGGCGCCGCAGTAGGATGCCCTCTCCCAGCTCCCGGGTTAGGTGTATTTTTGACAGAAAGTGTTCCATCATTTCAGGTAATGTGCTGAAATTGCTCTCACACGCTCAGATATTTGACATGGGAATAGAAACAGCCCCTGTCTCAATCTTGCCTGTCAGGTGGGCTCACAGTCACCCTACTCTGGGTTTGGACTGTGATGAGTGGCTCCCATTTTCCACTTCACTGATTCTGTGTTTGGCCAGAGGCTGCGGTGCATCTTTCACTGTGGGGAGGCTGTTTGCTAGTGTGGTAGTTCTGTGCAGGGATCTGTGGTGCCAGCTTGTTGTTCTTTAATTGTTTTCTCCAGTGACTGGTGCATTGGGGTGATATTGCTGGTCTTGGCCATAGAGTTCAGTTGTGGGTGGAGCTGTTGCTCTGCTCGGGAGGTCAATGTTTCTGATTCTGAGGAGTGAGATATAGGACTGGATCATGCTTTCATTTGGATTTAATGTTCCAACCACTAATGTTCCCTAGTGGAGACTGAGCATCTGCAGCTTTGGATGAGACAGCACCAATCATTTCTTTTCTTTCTGCATATGTATGTGACCTTGAATAATGGAAGCTCCTGCATCTTCCCATGCGTGTTCCTCAGTGACTGATCCTCTCTGAGGAACTCTGCAATAATGCATTCGGGCCGTATCAGTTACAATACAGAGCCAGAGCAGTAGAATGGGTCCTTAAAGGTCATAAAGGGAGTGAAAGTTCCATTTACACCCATGTTTAAATCCCCTTTACCCTGCAAGAGCAAAGTGTCCTATTAAATATGAGAATCTGGCCCTAACTTCTTTGCTCTCTAACTTGCGTTCAATTCTCCTTACTTGGCAGAGAGTGGCTTCAGAAGGAGGTGTAGCTAACAACTTGACATCTGTCCATTTTGCACTCTTGCACCATTCTGTAATGTTCAGGACCAAGGTAAACAATAGTAACAGACTTGCAGTGAAAATAAATTGATACAACCAATGGGATATAAACATGAAGTTCAATGTTCTTTCCTCCATCTTTTTTTTTTAAATATTATAATAGGGGATTCAAACCAGATGAAGAAATGCTGTAGTTTCCAAACTATCTGATGTGCTCGTGTGCTAAAATACATTGTCTGCCACTCACTCTTTTCCTGTTGCCTCACAGTCCCATTATCTCTTCATTGTATGTATTTATTTCAGATATTTCTGTTGCACCCATCACCATAATACCTAAATGCTAAAGCTATACTCTGTGATCATTAACGCAGTAGGCACAATAGACAATATCCAGCAAAGGAGGGTGGGGAGTGGAAGGGAGGAAGAACCCTGATACTCACACTACCAAATCTTGCCCCCATGAAACCAGCAGTTGCAATGTGCAGTGGCTTACATGATACATGGCTGCTGGCACAAGTGCCTCCACAAACACACACACTATTGCTAAAAACCATTTATGAGTACCTATAGTGCTTTTTCATGATCAACAACCTAATGTTCCATAAATTATAAAATTAGGAATTGGGACCGAAATCTGGCATGTAAAGTCTCAATCAACAATTAATATTTTTTCATTAAAGTTGGTTGAGCTATTGTAACTTACAGAGAGTAAAGCAATTATAGAGAAATGGATGCTTTGGCGGTGGAGTGCAAGTTTGATGGAGCTGAGGTATGTATTGTGCAATCAAATCATTTTGCAAAATGCTCCCTAATCTCACATAGGCTGCTGGAATTGGATACAACCAGGAGCAGCTGCAGCAGTGAGGTGCACATCCTTGTATTACTCCAGAATATTTGCCTAATTACATTCCTCCTTCCTCTGGGTCCTCCTTCCTTGCCAGTGTGACACATACCTCTCAGCCTTCAAACATGCCAACATGGGCTGCTTGGAAGTGTGATGGCTGCCATGTTGGCAAACACCAGGGACTCAACCTCCACAGCGAAAAGCATGAATCTTTACAGATTGTGCTAAAGAGCCAGACTCCAAGGTTTCAGAATAGCAGCTGTGTTAGTCTGTATCCGCAAAAAGAACAAGAGTACTTGTGGCACCTTAGAGACTAACAAATTTATTTGAGCATAAGACTCCAAGGTGACAGCTTTCACAGGCTCCCATCCTCAGTGGACTGGGCCCAGAGGGGCATATGGACCATAAATGCTGACCAGTGAAGTACAAAACAAAATGTCTGACAAATGATTGAAATGTGAAATAGGTGCACTTTGATGAGTTACACCATAATTCAACAATTATCATAGACTAAGTATAAAAGCTCTTTTAAAGCATTCTTGTCACTTGCCAGAACCCAGAAGGCAAATTCAGTTTTCTCTCTCAGTTCTCTTCTTGGGCCTACACCTAGATCACTTTGCTTGATCTCCAAGGCTGAGCTAATCCAGTTGTCTCAGCAGGTCTGACAGACAGTCAAAAGCATTGATGGGTGCTTGTTATAGCTTTGTCTTAAAGCCCTCATTTAAAGTCCCTTAGAAAGAATGTAAGTCAGTTTGAAAGCAGCACTAGAGGTAGCTAGACTATCTAAAGAGCGGTGCCTTTTGTTTTGTTTTGTTTTAACTGGGCGTGAAAATAGGGAGAAAGTGAGGGCAACGGAAAAGCGTTATTTTATTTCAAACACCAGAACTCCAAATTCAAATGCTCCTGAGCTCTGAAGGCAAGATTTTCAAAAGTGACTAGAATTTGGGGTATCCAAAATGAGGCATCTAAAGGCACCTGATACTTAGAAAGTGACCCTTTAAAGCTCAAATTGGGCACCCAAATTAGGCATCCAAAAATTGAACTTCTGACTTAGTAGCAGTTTACAGCCACTTTGCATTTATTTTATAGAGATATAAATAACTACACAAGGGGCAAGGCAATGGAGAATATGACCCCATAGAACAAAGTGGCAGATTGATCTGACAAGTAGTTTTATCTTCCAAAGATTCTGCTGTTGTGATTTTTGCTTTTTTAAATATAATGATTTGTATCTTGTCAGAAAGGGAGCTCACAGATAAGAATAACTGTTCTGTAGAGTACAACATCAAGGACACAATTCAGCAGTAGAGTTAATCAGTAAAGGAATTAGAGAGGAATTTGTTAAGCAAATGGTAGCATTAAAAGTGCAGAAAAGAACAAGAGGACTGACACTGTTGGGAATCATAAGAGCTCTGATCTCACTACCAGAAGTTAACCGAGCAGGCATAAAGAAGTAGTAGTAGTGGCCCTGATGGCAGACAGCTAGCCTGCTTGTCAGATTAGGGGTATAGCCATTCAACCTCTGTAGGAATCGTGTCCTTGATTTCTGGCCTCAGGATCTATCAGATGTCCAGGCACTCCTGATACTCAGTCAAGTCCTTCAGTAGCAAATGCTGCAACTGGTCATTCAGGTGAAAAGCTGGGAAGACTGTGACTAGTTTTTTAAGGTGACTTTCCCTTGCTACCAACATAACCTCTATCTTACTCAGTTTAAACTTGAGCCAGTTGTTTCATACGAATGCATATTTCCTCTAGACCATTTGGCAGCTGGGAGATGGCTGAATGTATGTGCTCCAAATAAGAAGCAAATATTAGAGAACCTCTAGATGACATGGGAACAGTAGAGTATCAGCAGTAGGATTGAACAAATATTTTATAGGAAATTTGACAAATTTCATCTCTGTTCTGGTCATGAATTATCCACAAACCATTTTTAGAATGTTCTGGAATGTATTTGTTGTTCCAAAGGATTCGACAAATAATTTCTATGACTGATTCTTGGTGTGTAGGTTGCAAATTTGTGTTTAGTCAGCATCTAAACCTTTTTGTTACTTTGGACTGCTTGCTGTTTGTGTTTCCTGACCTAGATGAGAATAACTCTGCCCCACAAACCCACTTCACAGCCAATCACGTTCACAGGCTCAAAGTGCACTTTCTGACAATATTATGGAGGTGCCATAGTTAGGGTTACATTCTAAAATGGGGCATAAATTCCTGTTTTCTGTCTTTGTAGGTAGCTAACAGGTGTAAAATTTCAGACAATGTTAGTTTAGATGCCCACTGAATTTTCTATGTCACTTTTGTCTGGTTTCTTTTCATACATTTTTATTAGAAAGGGTTTGAATTTAATCTCTGGGTGGGTTTTCTATTCTTTGGTAGTCCTACTTTTCATGGTTGACAGATAGCTTTTAGAAATCCTTCTCCATGTGCACAACCTTGGCAGAGAGGTGGCCCCTGAGGAGACCTGGTAATAAGTACTTTGCAAAATGTTGGACTTAGAGTCACTTTAAAGTGTTGGTCATGTTATATCTGAAATTGTAGGCGCTGAGCACACAAATTTGATTATTGGGAGACCAATGTACAAAAAAGCCATATTGGTTGATTGGGGCTAAGCACACACAAATCTGATTGGTTGTGGGGGAGAGCACACAAGCTTAACAGATGGGGCCGGACAGCGCACAGCAAACCTTCTCTATCAACTGGAATCAAAAACTTGACATTTTTTTTTGAGGGGGTGGGGGGAAGGAATCATTCAAAATCAAAACAAAGTTCATTTCTCACAAAACAAAACTTCTAAAAAAATATTTGTTCAAGGTCAATCAAAACTGAAATGGTCTGTTTTGATTTCCCCATTTTAAAAATATTGTATTTGTATTTAATTTGATTTTATGTTTTAAAAATAGGGCATAATACTTTCTTTTATATTACATTATAATTTAAAAATAACTTAGTGATTGGTATTCTACTTGGTAGATAGAATTCTAACTGATTTGGCAACTGGTACTTGATTTGCTCAATTGGTATTCTAACTTGCTATTTGTAATCGGTCTTCTGTTTGGTAATTTGTATTGTAAATGGCCCAATAATATAAAATAAATTTCAAAACAGCATTTTGAAAACAAAATCAGAATGTTCCATTCAATAAGGTCAACCTTACCGGAATGCTTTGTTTTGATTTTTTTTATCCTACCGCAGAGAAGGGTTCATGTGCAGTGGCTGATTGATAAAATATTCTTCCATCACATTTCTACCCATCACAGGTTGCTGCTCCTCTTCCCCTTTAACTTCCACCTCCAATTAAGCATTTAAAAAAACTTAGGAAACTAACATACAAAAACTTCATTGTGAATCTGTCAGGGTTGCTATATACACACCATGTGTGACAAACCCACAAACGCAAGGAAATGAAAAGTTAAACCTCCTAGCAGTATATACTATCTTCACCCCACAATCACCTCCCTTACCATTACCACAACTACTGTGCACCACCACCCTTCTGCCCACAACCAAACTTCTCCAAACAACACAACCATCTACTACACCAAATATCTGTGACAGCTAGGATCAGGAAAAATGTGGTGAGTTTAGGTAGTGCTGTATGATAGTGGTAAAGGTAAGGTCCATGCTTGTGAGTGGTGGAATACAATTATGTACTGTTTTCGTTGCCTTGCTTTTGTAGGTTTGTGTCAGGTATGCTGTGAGTGCAGCAACTCTAACTGCTCCACCACAATACATGTTTTTTTGGTGCATTAATTCTTTGTTTTCTTAAAACTCTCTTTCTGTGAACGCTCCTGCTAGTATATTCATTTGCTATAATATCTGCAGAAAGCAAAAACATACCAAGCAGACACTGCAGAAACAAATTACATTTTTATTTTGGCAAACATTTATGGGAAAACCTTGAAGTACTGACCCAGTTCTAGTCATCAATGTATTATTGAAATATGAGCCCATAACACATCACTGTGTCATCTAAGGGTCTAATATAAATTGCTTAAGGCCAGATTATGCCTGGCTTCATGTGCACTGATGGAGGCAAGGATGAGGGGTGGCAGAGAGAATGTGAGGCCATGGTTGGCTCACCCCCTACTGACTGGCCATTGGAGCTGATCAGCTTCAGGAAGGGTACTTAACTGCACCTAAAAAGTAAGTAGTGGCAGCTTCAGCATGCCTAGGAACTCTTGGAAGCAGGGTGCCTCTGCACAACCCCTTCCAGTGCATTTTACCTAAATTAGCCTGTCAAGGCTGGATCCCCACTTTGAACTTTAGGGTACAAATGTAGGGGCCTGCATGAAAACTTCTAAGCTTAACTACCAGCTTAGCTCTGGTTCCGCTGCCACCATTTCCCAATTTTTCCCTCCCTGGGAAGCCCTGAGAAACCTTTCACCAATTCCCTGGTGAGTACAGATCCAAACCCCTCGGATCTTAAAACAAGGAGAAATTAACCATCCCCCCTCCTTCCTCCCACCAACTCCTGGTGAATCAAGATCCAAACCCCTTGGATCTTAAAAACAAGGAAAAATCAATCAGGTTCTTAAAAAGAAGGCTTTTAATTAAAGAAAAAGGTAAAAATCATCTCTGTAAAATCAGTATGGAAATTAACCTTACAGGGTAATCAAACTTAAAGAGCTCAGAGGACTCCCCTCTAGTCTTAGGTTCAAAGTACAGCAAACAAAGATAAACACTCTAGTAAAAGGTACATTTACAAGTTGAGAAAAACAAAGGAAAACTAACACGCCTTGCCTGGCTATTTACTTACAAGTTTGAAATAGGAGAGACTTGTTTAGAAAGATGTGGATAACCTGGATTGATGTCTGGTCCCTCTCAGTCCCGAGAACGAACACACTCCCAAACAAAGAACACAAACAAAAGCCTTCCCCCCCCCAAGATTTGAAAGTATCTTGTCCCCTTATTGGTCCTTTAGGTCAGATGCCAGCCAGGTTACCTGAGCTTCTTAACCCTTTACAGGGAAAAGGATTTTGGAGTCTCTGGCCAGGAGGGATTTTATAGTACTGTACACAGGACAGCTGTTACCCTTCCCTTTATAGTTATGACATAGCCCTTCAATGAATTTGAACTGTATCCACTCAGCTCCAGAACCTCATGCTGTGAGAAATTAAGTCACATCTAGCATGGCCTCCTGGGTCACCAAGAACAATCAGAGAGTAGGAATGGAAACTCCTCATCCTGCCAAGAATTTGGGCCTCCATGGCAGCTCTACTGGCAATCAGGGCCCCTATAAGAAACTCTGACCCTTGCCATTCCTAGATGGTAAAAGTCAATGGAGTGTAACTGAGATGCCTACTGATTGACTATCATGTTCTTTTTGCAATAGCTCAAGTCATACTTGTGACACTGGTAGACCAGGTGCTAGCTCATGCCAAAGCCCCAGCCTCATTGAATACTTACAAATGCATAGCTGGAAGCCAGACTAATTCACTTGTATATTAATATAGATCAAAGTGATTGTTAAATGTATAAGAGTGTACTTGGTATTTACACTTCATGAAAACAAACGGGATGTTGTTACATGCATTGTTTTCACTTATCTTATCCTGTTATAATGTAATAGCAAACAGCTACATTGCAAATACTCCTGTAACTAAATAGCCCATCAAATGTGGAAGAAGCCTTGTGTAATGCAAATGAAGACCTTAACAGTAAGGTGCTAAATCTTGTACATTTGAAGCCAAGTGGTCATAGTGTGTGCAGACCAGAGATCAAAGAATCTAAATGTGCTCTTCTCTCTCCACCAATCAAAGAAAGAGCCTACAAAAGAGGTGACCCTATCAACTTGTTTTCTGTCAGAAGAATCTGGAACTATGGACTCAGGGAAAGATCCTTCATCTCTTGACTGTTTGGATTCTAACAGGGCAGAATAACTGAACGAGAAGACAGAGATTCCTAACCTTATTCTGGGTAGCCCTGAGAAACTTTTGGGAAACCAGCAGATTACTACATCTCTGCTACCATTTGAAATTATAGACGGTGACTCACCAGTATATATATTTTACCCTCTTTAACCTCTCTATAACTCTCATTCCTCTTTCTTAGTTAATAAACCTTTAGTTAGTTTACTGGAGAATTGGCTACCAGCATTGTCTTTGTGAGATCTAGGATGCAAATTGACCTAGGTGAGTGGCTAGTCTCTTGGAACTGGGAGAAAACTGGAATATTTGTGATTTATGTGTAAGTGACCACTTATCACATGGTCCTGCTTGCCTGGGTGGCAAGATAGACTGGAATGTCTAAGGGGACTGCCAGTGACTCCATTATAAGACTATTGTAGTACTTTGGGAGTTCACATTTGTTATGGGTTGGTGAAATCTAATTATAGAACTTCCCACCAGTTTGGGGTGTCTGCCCTGCTTTTGATCGTCTGCCCTGAAGTTGGCACTCATGGTCATGAGCCACTCCAGACAGTGTGACAATACTAAAAACACCATTGCTTGGTGCTAGAGACTTTTCAAATTCCCACCTCCCACCACTCTATCTAAACATCTCTTTTTCAGGCAGCTACTCAAGATGTCAGCAAAAAAGGTGTCCAACACCACGTGTCAGCTACCAGTCTCCTAGATCCTTCTGGAGGGAAAGTTTTTATTGCTTCAGTAATAACATGAGAACCTTTGACATTAACAAGATACGTGGACTTTGGACTCACTATGTTATTTACCATTTGACATGACACAATAATTAATTACTTAGTGTTTACAAAGTACTTTGAAGAGAAAAAGGCAGATTTCAGATTTGTGAAAACATTTTTTCTAATGTTCTCTCAAATAATTTTAGAGACATGGTGGAAGGGCAGCTTTTCACTATGAAAATTTACTGGGCTATTTAAGGTTTAGGTACTCCTTTTTCAAAATGTCTTGGAAACAAGTTTGTTCCATTACACCCTGAACGTGTTTGTCAAACTCCCCTCTTGTGGGGCTACTAATGAAAAACACTAGAGCCTCAACTCTGCAATTGACCGTTTGTGGGCAGACCAGTGCACAGTCAGTTAGTGACTGGGACCAAGGTGAAAAGTAGGGGTAGAAATGCTGAAAGTAAATTAAAAGTATTTCTAAATAAACAACAAATAAATCTTTAGACTTTGTGATCTTAGGCAACATGTGAAAGACAAATTGCTTTTCAGAGAAAAAGGTAAACACCTACTTTAACGGTAAATCTCATGGTATATGAAACAGTTTGTTGATATATTTACTTGAGCGTCATGACATAAGGCTCTGAATACAAAATGAGACGGAGACTTTTAAATGTATTGTCTTCCAAATTTGCATAGCTGTTTGTTTTTCTTTAGCAAGAAGGTTGTAGCTGTACATCAGTGGAAAAAGCAGATGCACTGATGTCTTTTATTTAAATACTTCAAAATGCATGAAGCAAAGATAACAAAAATGGGATGCAAGGTGATCTTTACAAAGTATAAGACCCTGTCTGTCTCTGGAAACAGCATTTAAATAATATTAATTACTTGTACTCTGTATTACTATCTAATTTTGTAGTTAACAAGTAAAATGACAAATATCTACAAACTGGGTTTTTTCTCTCTCTTCATATCCAACTGGCTCTGTCAGTGTGGAGGAGGGCACTGCCAGGAGGGTAATAATTAGTCTAGCACACCAAACAATAAGTAAGCCCCCAATACGTTGTCCCATTTGGGGCCTGTACCCAGAACAGAGCTCTAGGAAAGCAGCAGGACTTCCCACTACTCATGGTGCATATCCTTTACCCAGGTCTTTTGATCCACTCTAATGATGATGGTATAAATTCTACTGCCTTAATAACAGGCAAGTGATGAATTTCAGTGTAACTCTGCTTTCTTATTTTCTGGGACATGATTTGGCTTGATCATAGCAAACATTTGTGTGTAACGCCAAAATGTCAGAATAGCATGTGAATATTAAGAGTGGTCAACACACAGTTTTTGTACCATTTAATTATATTGCTTTAGAAATTTACCAAAATAGGTTTTACCACTATAAACATTTTTATATCAAGATAACAGCCTCCACACTACAG
The DNA here is from genome assembly GCF_013100865.1 of Trachemys scripta elegans. Taxonomy (NCBI): domain Eukaryota; kingdom Metazoa; phylum Chordata; order Testudines; family Emydidae; genus Trachemys; species Trachemys scripta. The sequence continues at coordinate 123,690,217 of NC_048299.1, read as the reverse complement.
GTTACACAGATTTACATTGGTTTGTGCACTGATAGCTAAATTGGTACAATAAACTCTCAGAATATAAGACATACTCATCTGTTGTTTCATTGGCTCAATCACATTTAAGCCTTTTCAAATGTTACACAGTAATAGAGTATTGAAACACTAAACTTTGTGACTTTTTGAAAAAGCGTAAGAGCAGCTTTTTACTTGGAGTATTTTTATTCTGCAAATTGAGTTCTAGATATGCTACAAGTTCCCAAAATGTGAGAGACTATATATGAAAAGCCTAACCTTGAACTGACAGACTAAAAGTGACAGATACTGTAATTTCCACAAGTATATAACAATTCATATCTGGCATAAAGGAATTTAATCAAAAATGTGTTTGAAGTGATTGGTTTGACCTGTCATTGGCAGGAAATACTGTCTGCATGACTGTAATGACACACACAGAAGGTTAGAGCATAGTCAAAGCCTAGAGATTATATAATATTACGTATGAACAAGATATCCTTCCTAGAGAATATTTACAACAGGAAGATGTAAAAAGCGACAAAGAGTTCTGTGGCACCTTATAGACTAACAGACATATTGGAGCATAAGCTTTCATGGGTGAATACTCACTTCGTCAGAAGCATCTTACCCACGAAAGCTTATGCTCCAATATGTCTGTTAGTCTGTACGGTGCCACAGGACTCTTGTCACTTTTTACAGATCCAGACTAACATGGCTACCCGTCTGATAATAGGAAGTTGGGAGACATTCAGAGGAAATTTTAGAGATAAATGATGGATGGCTTCCTCTGGGTAGAATCTGGGAAATTATTTCTTGTTGCCAATGGAACTATTTGGGAAATCTTTGATTCAGATGGAAAACATTTCTCTTAACTCACTAAGTAGTGGACAGACACATTAAGGACATCATGTAACTTTTTTTAATGAGACAACTTATCAAATTTATGGCTATGTTGTAACTCCCAAGATACTCTTGGAGATGTTTTTTCCAGTGTGGATTCCATCTTCATTGCATACCATTTTTTCTCAGCTCTGATACTCAGCATGGGACAGCTGATTTTATTATTAAGATTTCCTGATGTTTGCACCCCAAATTCGGCTCTCGGCTATGAGGAACATCTCCTCCTTGTGTCAGGGACCAGCAACTGTCCCTTGGACAGGATAAGTGATACCAGACACTCCATATGAATAGAAGAAAATATCGGGGAACTTCCTTCAACCAGATGTTATGGTTCTAGTCTGGATCTTAATTTTCACATGTATAACAGTATTGTCTCTCTTGGGTGCCTTCTCAAAATTGGCTCAACAAAACATGTTGTGCTGGGCACAATCAGTTGCAGCCAGCTGGGCACAATTCCCTTTGTGCCCACATCATGACTGTGCCCATATTTTTCTGCAGCTACATTTTGTTATTTTCAAAATTTTCCATTTGTTTGTATGCAAGTTGATGGTTGAATGCTGTGTCTATGCACTGTCTCTGCATTGCTCCTACTATGATTGCAATTATGTCTTTCCCTTAGCACCAACTGCAGCACAGCCGGAGGATTTGCTTCTGCTGTAGTAACTATCAGAAAAGTCATGTGTGGGAGTCAGTAAGTGTCTATTGTGTAACTCCTCCTCAAAGATCAACAATGCTAGTGAGAGTTCAAATGTCTCCAACTGGATCACATATGCTAATAATGCATTATGACTGTGTCTGAGCCAACCAGTTTGCTTGTGCAAGGCTTTGATTCTTTTCTGCTCACCATAATAAATACTATGCACTTACAGTAGCTTTCATGCTAGGATGTCTTGCTAGCTAAGTTTATGTTGTACTGTGCTCCTCATCACAGTATCAGAGCACCTCATGGATCTCAAATAATCTGCTTTACAATCTATAATGGGTTAAGCCTCATAACTGCCCCTTTTACAGATGGGGAATCTGAGGCATAGACGGTTTGAGGGTTGCTGAAAATCACACAGGAAATGTGACATAGCTGGGAATTAAACCCGAAGGTCATTTGCCAGTCCTGTGCTCCAGTCCCATCAGAAGTGAACTACAGCATTTGCTGGCCCATTAACTTCAGCTAGCATTTAAAATGATAGTCTAAATAAAAATTACTAGAATTAATTCATGGCCATAATTGATGGAGAGCTTGCTTCTGAAAATATTCAGAGTATATGATTTTGTTTCAATGAACATCAAGATGTATTGTCCACTCATATAAATTTTGGCCTCCTTAGGCCAATATATATATGTTCACCTCAAAATAAGTCAAAGTCTGCATTTTAATTTGATTCTTATTTGATTTTAATGACTTCAGTGTTAATTTACACTTTTTGGGAGGATTTCATACATTGACATTCCTTCCTTATAATTGATTCCTTGGAAGTTTTAAATGAATTTATTTCCGTTTCAATTTTTTTCATTGTTTTCAGCTACTGACTCGTTACACTGGTCTACAATTTTTGAGAAGTTGTCTGCTTCAGAGATAAAATGTGCTATTTATTATGTATTTTGATGTACTGAAGTCAAATATGACAATTAAAACAACTGATTGGCTATTGTTTCTAAGATATTTAAGTTTTTACATTTTATGTCTATGTATATTGGGTAGATAGTAGAGTTTTAATCATAAATTGTAAACCTAGGTCTTTTCGTGTGTTTATGCTTGCTTTACATGATAATATTTCACCTGTCCTGTTTCTGTAACACTTTAAAAATCAGTAAAAAGGTTATATAAATAAAATTTATTATGAAACAAAAGGCAAAAAACTATTATGTACATAGTTTAGTCCTATTCAGTGTCTACTCGGCGCTTCTTGGCTTGTCTCTTGTATTCATTAAATGGAGCATCTCTTGTCACTGTCCAGCAATAGTCTGCAAGCATTGATGGGCTCCATTTGCCCTGATAGCGTTTCTCCATTGTTGCAATGTCCTGGTGAAATCACTCGCCGTGCTCGTCACTCACTGCTCCGCAGTTCGGTGGAAAAAAATCTAGATGAGAGTGCAAAAAATGTATCTTTAGTGACATGTTGCAACCAAGACTTTTGTATGCCTTGAGGAGGTTTTCCACCAACAACCTGTAGTTGTCTGCCTTGTTGTTTCCAAGAAAATTTATTGCCACTAACTGGAAGGCTTTCCATGCCGTCTTTTCCTTGCCACGCAGTGCATGGTCAAATGCATCATCTCGAAGAAGTTCACGAATCTGAGGACCAACAAAGACACCTTCCTTTATCTTAGCTTCACTTAATCTTGGAAATTTTCCACGGAGGTACTTGAAAGCTGCTTGTGTTTTGTCAATGGCCTTCACAAAGTTCTTCATCAGACCCAGCTTGATGTGTAAGGGTGGTTACAAAATCTTCCTTGATTCAACAAGTGGTGGATGCTGAACACTTTTCCTCCCAGGCTCCAATGACTGTCGGAGTGGCCAATCTTTCTTCATGTAGTGGGAATCTCTTGCACGACTATCCCATTCACAGAGAAAACAGCAGTACTTTGTGTATCCAGTCTGCAGACCAAGCAAGAGAGCAACAACCTTCAAATCGCCACAAAGCTGCCACTGATGTTGGTCATAGTTTATGCACCTCAAAAGTTGTTTCATGTTGTCATAGGTTTCCTTCATATGGACTGCATGACCAACTGGAATTGATGGCAAAACATTGCCATTATGCAGTAAAACAGCTTTAAGACTCGTCTTCGATGAATCAATGAACAGTCTCTACTCATCTGGATCATGAACGATATTGAGGGCTGCCATCACATCATCGATGTTGTTGCAGGCTACAAGATCACCTTCCATGAAGAAGAATGGGACAAGATCCTTTTGACGGTCATGGAACATGGAAACCCTAACAGCACCTGCCAGGAGATTCCACTGCTGTAGTCTGGAGCCCAAAAGCTCTGCCTTACTCTTGGGTAGTTCCAAATCCCTGACAAGGTCATTCAGTTCACCTTGTGTTATGAGGTGTGGTTCAGAGGAGGAGGATGGGAGAAAATGTGGGTCCTGTGACATTGATGGTTCAGGACTAGAAGTTTCATCCTCTTCCTCTTCCTCGTCTGACTCAAGTGAGAATGATTCTGGTGCATCAGGAATCGTGGGGTACTGGGCGAATAGCTGATGGAATGTTTGGATAATGCACAGTCCACTTTTTCTTCTTTGACACACCTTTCCCAACTGGAGGCACCATGCAGAAGTAACAATTGCTGGTATGATCTGTTGGCTCTCTCCAAATCATTGGCATTACAAAAGGCATAGATTTCCTTTTCCTGTTCAATCACTGGCGAAGATTTGTTGCACAAGTGTTGCAGCATATGTGTGGGGCCCACCTCTTGTCCTGATCTCCAATTTTGCAGCCGAAATAAAGGTGATAGGCTTTCTTAACCATAGTGGTTATACTGCGCTTTTGTGACGCAAAAGTCACTTCCCCACAAACATAGCAGAAGTTATCTACACTGTTCACACAAGTACGAGGCATCTCTGCTCACTTTGGCTAAACAGAAATGTGTCCCTTTGCAAAATCAAACACTGACAAATAAGAGAGCACGACACTGTATGATTTCTAGAGCTGATATAGGGCAATTTGTTCAGCAGCGTGATGTAAGCTTCGTTATGATTGCATCATCCATGACTTCTAGGAATAACATGATGCAATTCCTATCATGTATGACGCAATACCAGCTTCAGATTGCATCATTCATTGTTTTGCCTAAAAAGCAAGTACTGTCCAAACCCAGTCATAGATTTATTCATAGATCCAGTCAAAGATGTATTTTAGTCATTTCTGGTTTAAATTGAGATCCTTTCCCTTTATAACTCACCTATCCTCCGCCATTCCCAAGTCAAGGGTCGTATATACTGACCCAGTAGCATATCTTGAAAACTAGAGCCAATCAACAATTTTAAGCATCATTTTCATTCTCAGTGACCCAGAATTAGTAAAGTTTGACTACATTTATTTCAGAAGCATTTTGGCTGTAGAGTAGTGTTATATATCAGGGACAGAATAATTGTGATTGTAACTTTTTAAAAGAATGCTATTGTTACAGCATTTGTTTTGAGACAACATATAAAGAATTACATAAACGCTGAAAACAGTGTAAGAAGGAAATAAAAGGCCAACTGATGTCCAATTAATTTAGTTTTATAAATTCTATCAATCTTTTTGCTTCAAATGTTGGTAGTTTTAATATTAAGATATTGACTCTCACTGGAGAAAGAAAGCAGTAAGGCCACAATAATGACCTGACCCAATTAACTTCCTCAATTAAACTGTTAGTGTTTTTCCATTATCAAATATTAATCAACAGCTCTTTTGTGTGCTGTCTATCAATACAAATAGGTAGATATGTAGTCCCCCTTGGTGCTACATGTACAATGCAATTTGTTTTCTGAAGGAATACAGCATGGCAGGTTGACTTCAAAAGCTGGGTGCAGTCTGTAAAATTAAATAGTTTTCACTGTCCCTCAAGTTGCTCAGCTGAGACTTACAGCACATTTGGTGCACTTCAACTTAATAGGGCTCAATTAAGAGATCTCCACTCACAATTATGTCATTATAGCTTGAAGGACACCTGCGAGGTTGAGGGGCTTTCAGAGCATACCATCAAGAGATAGCACAGGCAGCAATGTGTAAAAGGCATTCAGATTTTAAAAAAATTAGCCCATCCTGTGTATTGCACAAAGTACTATAATTTAGTTTTGTGTGGAGCTGTAGGAATTCTAGGGCTGACATTGGCTGTTATATTTCCCTGGTGTTCATCCAGTTGAGGCAATACTCCTGTCACAGCATGGGAACCAGAGTTTAGAAAGAGGCTAGATCTCCTGGGCTGGTGAGGCCTGATAATACTGGTGAGACTCTCGTGTGTGTGTGTGTGTGTGTGTGTTATTTTTTTTTTAAAGTAACAAGGCTATCTGACATTATTGACTTAGACTGTAGTGGGAGCTTTGGTTATAACCATCCTAGCTGGTGCAAATGTGTCACATCAACAATTGCTGAAAGGAGGTGCGATTATTAAAGGAAGAGGAACCATGTGGAAAGAAGCAAAACTAAGAGACAAAGTATAAGACAAAGTACATACAAACTTTTAATGAATTAACCTTACAAAAGACAATGGCATTAAAACAGCTGACATGTTTGTACAAAACTGCTCCTTTGTTGTTAGGACTGTCTCCAGGAAAGAATGCCAACCAGGTGCCCCCAACATGTCACTGGCTATGAGACACAACTGGTGAACATATCCAAATTGTATATGGAGGGACAGAATCAACTTATTTACAAATACTGTATATTTTAATGTCAGACTAGTGGATGCTATTGGGGAGCTACCGTATCTTCCAGGAAACATCATGCACCAGAAAATATTATGCACCCCTAGCTTTATTGCCTTAAGATTGTTTTTGTTTATCACTAACATCATCTTAATCCCTTTGGTATCAGCCTCTGCATTTTAGTCTCTTTATCAATCTCTGTTTCTTCTTTCTTGTCTTGAAGTAACAGTGTAAGTTGCAGTACAGTCTTCTAGTCCTATAGCACACAACACAACTGCCCTGGAATATAAGAATAGCGAGGTGCGTACTGCTGGATCATCGGACCATTCTGCAGCCATACTAAAATAACAGTTCCATAATACCGGAAAATAACACGCACATTCAAGTTAAGGGCCAAAATGGAGTTAAAAAGTGTGTGATACTTTCCTGAAAATACGGTATTGTTGACACCTAAAAATATTCTTCAGGATGCCACATTCCCTTGTGAAAGGGACCTTGTCATTTCAGTATGTACAAAATATGTTTTCAGTTCTCCTTTTCCTTTTACATTTATTATTCCTCTGCAAGTGCACATATACCCCAGCGTTTGTAAGACGTTGTTCGTCTCCTCTGTAACCTGAAACACATAATATTTTTTAAAAATGAGTACAAAGAGAGAATATAATCTCTCTTTAGCACCTAAGACAGAAGCCAGCCTGGATGCTTTCAATGTTATTGTCATGATGCTGGGAAGATCTTTAAAAGGCACCTAAATACTGGAGGCTCATTTTTCGATCTTGAGCATCTACATTGAGTCACTCCAGAGTTCCATATGTGAGCCATCAAATAATCTGTTATTTAGGTGCTTAACACCTGTTTTAGGTATCTTACCTTATGTGCTTAGGTTTGAAGACACAGGGCCTGCAGATGCACAATTAGCACTAAAAACAAAATTTGTCTAATCTATCATATGGTACTCCAAAAAGCATTTCAGATTTTCAAGAGCTGTGTATCATTCATGTAGAGCCCATTGACTGAACAGAGACACTAGTTATGGCTTATTACAACAATCTGTAACCCACTAACCCCCTATTTTTGTCCTGTGACTGCAGAGGTGTTAATGGGCCACCCTATCTTGCATGATCCCTTAGAATATGTGCTACCTACTTATGCTAAACAATCTGTTCCACCTTGCACTTAGCTGTGATGCTCCGAGTACCTTTCCCAGAACGGAAGAAGAGCTCTGTGTGGCTTGAAAGCTTGTCTCTCTCACCAGCAGAAGTTGGTCCAATAAAAGACATTACCTCCCCCACCTTGTCGCTCTAGAACACCAACAGTCATTTTGCTTCTGCTGCTTTTCCTTAGTGACTAAATGTCTTTTAGATCTATACTTCCCCTTTTCAGGGACTGATCTTTCTGTACTGTGCATCTAGGACTGCTGGCCCACATTCTATGTGACCCTTTTGAACTGCAGATGCCTAGAGGCTGCCCCCCAAATATTGTTAATCTGCCTGGTTCATCACTAAGAACAATTCATTGATTTATTTCATCTATCAACATGATGATCTGTTTCTGAAGGAGTAAGTCACTCAAACAGTAACATGAAAAAAGATACCTGTATTTTATCTAAGACACCAGTGCTGTCCATCCTGCTAGCCACATTCACTGTGTTGCCCCAGATGTCATACTGTGGTTTCTGAGCTCCAATTACTCCAGCTATTACAGGTCCATGGTTGATGCCTGTAAAACATTGTTTGACTCTCTGTGTTAATGAGAATTTACAAATAAGGGTGAGTAGCATATTTAGCCCATATATAATGTAAATAAACATGTATTTGGCCTATGCTGGATAGAGGGCACAGTAATAAATGGTATGACCACAAGTGTATTTGACCACTTACTACAGCAGAATATTAGTAATAAAAGTGCCAAGTTAGTTAGGGGGCAGGGATAGCTCAGTGGTTTGAGCATTGGCCTGCTAAACCTAGGGTTGTGAGTTTAATCCTTAAGGGGGCCACTTAGAGTTCTGAGGCAAAAATCAATACTTGGTCCTGCTAGTGAAGGCAGGGGCTGGCTGGACTCAACTCAATAACCCTTCTGGGTCCCTTCTAGTTCTATGAGATAGGTATATCTCCACATATTATAGTCCACCTCATTTTCACAAAAAATATGTTCCTGTTATAGTTTCTTAATAACTTGCTAGTGCCATCTTTAGAGAGTATCTCCACCTTCAATTAAACAGATGTACCATAATTTCCTTCAGTCTCTATAGAGAATGGGAATAACCTTCAATATTAAAACAATAACTGCCAAATCTAATTACTTTTACAGCATTCTTTTATTTCTGACATACAAAGTAGACTAATGGACTCAGAAAAGTTCTCACTCATAGGACCATTTTTTGCTGATAGCATTGACCTAGAATGTTTGGGCTAATAAATAAATCTACATGATTACATTCATATCTGCTACTTAAGCAACGTGTTATGGTAGTAAAACATTAGCTTTGATACAGATTGCTAGAGGGAATAATAAGATCATACATAGCCACCCAAGAGACTGTAGGCACATCCATCCTGCAGTCATTCTTGGTTCCTGAGTTCATTTTTGAGAAGGGGGGGGGGACTGGAATGACTCTCATACTAGGAAACGGAAGCAGGATATGACATAAGTTTTATTATCAGTAAACAGAACATGTCTCTTGTTTAGTTTTTATTTATACTATCTTGGATCTTCATACAAACATACCCTTGACGTCAGTGGGAAATCTGATGGGATGGGGATTGAGAGTAGTGTGTAGTCCTACAATTATAACCCAGCCTATGGAGCATGCTTAAAAAAATGGAATGAAGCTATCAACAAAGTGAATGTGGCACTCCCATAGTAAGAGTATCAACAATGCCTTGACGGGTTTTTATAAAGAATTATACAGCTCCTCTCCAAATGCCTCTACTTAGCAGTTGCACTAGTTCCTTGAAGGAATTAATCACCCCTCTTGGGGGATGATGACAGAGGCCCTACAGGGTTCATTAACATGGAGGAAGTGGTTACAGCTGTTAAATACAGATAATTGGGAAAAGGTGCAGCTCCCAAGTGATACCAGGTAGAGGTCTATAAATGTTTATCTGAGCTTCTGAATATATTCATTCCTTTAATAGCTTGCTTAAGGCCTTCGCTAGATTAATTTGGAAAGGCAAAAACTGTTCATTAGGCTTAACAGATCATGATATTGGATGGCCAGAGGAGACGTGCTCTAAATTTGTGTTTATTATTTTTGGTCTGCCTGGCGAGACTGTGCATGGAGGCTATGTACTATGGTGACTGGTGCTCTAGAAACACCTAAATAGCTTAGACAGATAGCTTAGGTAGATAAATGAGAGTGTGTGTGCTATTCAGTAAGAGTAACACAAAACAATCATTAGGGATGCTCAAAATCAGCAAAAATGTAATCCTCTCTTTAAGTCAGCTGCAGGAGCATCACAATTGCACATGGTAAACAAAACAGTAGGAAACTATGATTGCATCCAAACTATGTCCTTGTTGATTGTTACTTGAACAACCTTTAACATCTCTCTCTCTTAACACCATTAAGCAAAGGAGTACAACTTTTATAGACTATACAGTAAACTCCCCTTAGAAGTCACATGTCAATAGTGTTGTTTAGAGAAGTTTCTTCCATGAACACTGCTTCAATATAATCTTTTGTGCTACAGTTAGTATGTGGGTTTAGCCCTTGACTTTCATCAGCACTTGTTTGTCACATAATGCTGATGCTGCCGATACCACTGCCTTACAGGTCGTGTTTTTTTAATTAAATCATTGATGGAAATAAGAGAATTTCCATTTCCTACAGGTTTATAACTCCACGTCTCTTGATAAACCTATCGACTTGTATTCACTTTGAACTGTAAGGGAAGGGAGAGGGAGATATTTCATCTTTGCTTTGCTGTTCTATTAACTGTGGCTTGTCCTATAAAGAATACGGCCAAAGGATTCATAGAGTCCAAGGCCAGAAGGGACCACTGTGATCATCTGGTCTGACCTTCTGTATAACACAGGCCATAGAACATCCCTGAAATAATTCCTAGAGCATAGCTTTTACAAAATCATCCATTCTTGTTTTTAAATTGCCAATGATGGCAAAACCATCCCAACCCTAACCAACATGACTTTTGAGGTGTACAGTAACTCCTCACTTAACGTTGTAGTTATCTTCCTGAAAAATGAAACTTTAAGTGAAACAATGTTAAATGAATCCAATTTTCCCATAAGATTTAATGTAAATGCGGGAGGTTAAGTTCCAAGGAAATTTTTTGGGGGCAGACATACTGTACAGTACTGTACTGTACTGTGGTTTGGAAGTGCCCCTGGCTTGCCCCACACAGGCACAGCCTGCTGCAGGCAAGGACGCTAGGAAGCACCTTCGCAGCAGCAGCTTCCTTGGAGAAGAGCAGGCGCTGACTTTGCTGGGGGATGCTCCAGGCTCGCCTCTTCCTGTCCTTGCTCCGCTCCAGGCCCATCTCTTCCCACCCCTACTCCACCTCCTCTCCGGAGCAGCAGCATCCTCGCTCCTTCCCCCCACCAAGTGCTAAGCGCCACCAAACAGCTGTTTGGCGGTGCTTAGGACTTTTTGGGAGGGCGGGGGAGGAGCAGAGACGCGGCGCTTCCCCACTCCTGCCCCTCCCTCCCAGAAAGTCCTAAGCACCGCCAAACAGCTGTTTAGTGGCGCTTAGGATTTTCTGGGAGGGAGTGGGAGGAGCGGAGACGCTGCGCGGCTCCGCTCCTCCCCCCTCTCCCAGTGCTTTGCACTTAGGATTTCTGGGAGGGAGGGCAAAGAGTAGGGAAGCACCACGTCTCCGCTCCTCCCCCTCCCTCCCAGAAAGTCCTAAGTGCTGGGAGGGAAGGGGAGGAGGTGGAGAAGAGGAACTTATGTAATGCTCCCTTGTAAAGTTGCTGCTCTTCCACAGAATTTTACAAGCAGTGGACAGAGCAGGCAGCCAAACGACATTATAAGGGAGCATTGCGCAACTTTAAATGAGCATGCAATGTAACTTTGAAACAATGTTAAGTGAGGAGTTACTTAACTCCTTAACTTAATGAATAATTAATATGAAACTAATGCCAAACTTTTGCCACAGGGTGGCACTGTGGACTAAACATGAGAGCATAAACAGCAGGCATAATAAATGGGAGTTACACTGCAAGAAAGAATAGAAAGGTGTCTATCTGCTGTTTAATTAGAAACCAAATACTTCAGGCATGTTTACAGGATGGATTTATAGATTTCCAATAGTTATTCACTGCTTGCATTTCACACTTTCTAAATTTCATTTTGTATTCAAAAACTATCACACATTATTACTAGGAAATTAAATCTGGGGATATATGGGCTTCTGCCAGTTATGAAGTCATTTTGTCTCCTTTTCCTGGCTTAGTGATAACAACCTTGCATTTATTTTGAAAAATGTCATGATACTCTAGGAGAAGAAGCTAGAAACTGAATGATAAGTGATATCCTTAACAAATAGAATTGACTAAAAAAATCTTAGTGTTTGAGGCTGCTATGTTCCAATAATTGTAGGTGTGTAATAGAAAGGAGAAGCAGACAACATAACACTAGTTCTGCCAGTTATGCAACTGATGTGGCCCTCATCTGTATGTGATTTCCAGCTGTTTTTGAAGGAAAGGGGTGGGTCCAACTTTCTTGTAGGTTTAGAGGTTTGGTTTAAAGAGAATTAGATCTGTACATTTTGCAGAAAACAGCATACTTTTGCTATTTTTATCACTTGAAAAATACGAGGACAGTTTAAGACAAGAGACTAGAACATAAGACTTCATTATTTAAGATTTGGCAAAGTAGGTTGTATTTTTGACACCAAATGACTTGGATGCTTTTGAAAATCCCACACTGGATTCTTTTTGCCTCCTCTCCCATTAAAATTTTAAAAGTTAAAAATGTTTAAATATATTTAGGATAAAGACTGATGAGTCACCATCAAACCATTTCAGACACAAAGGCCAACATTCTCAACAGAGCCTATACATCTGAATGCCTCCATTTTTTGGGTGCCCACCTTGAGACACACCTAAGGCCACAACTGCAGAGGAAGTCAGTGGCAATGCCATTCATTCTCCCTTATAACAGGGAAAAGCTGCTTATCTGTCCTCTTAGCTAGTATTACTAGCTTCTTAATGTACTCATATTTCACACTGAATTCTCCCTTACAAAATATTCTTGTAAGACTCTTGTGCTACATACCTATTCGTAACTTGAAATCATTGAATGAGTGCTTGTTTATTACATCCAGTTTTGCCACTAGGGCAAATGCAAACTCCACCATAGTTCCTATGTGCATATACTGTCGTTCAGGTTCCTGAATATAAAAAAGCAAACAGTTAGGAATCCACATAATCAGAATCATCAAAATATTTTCTGTAAACTCAGTTGCTACAAGAACATGCACAAAATACTCAGAATCTTCAACATATTGTAATACGAGAGTACGTTGCATGAGAAACAAAGTTGCTGTGATGGACAATACCCGATGGTGGGAACTGAAATCTGCTCAGCTTCAGCTAGAATCAACTAGGGCATAATAATGTATTGTCTCTTTTACTTAATGTATGCATAGATGTCCAGGATGGGTGTGCGCATGTGCGTGTGTCAATGAAATTGTCTCCTTTTCTAGATACTTATAAACAACTTCACAAATATTAAGGTAGGTGTAAAAACACAGTGACCTTGATCTTACATTTTCTTCTACTTTCAGTTTTATGAGTGCAACTGGGTTTAGTAAATCAAGGGGGGAGGGTCAGCTCAGTGGTTTGAGCATTGGCCTGCTAAACACAGGGTTGTGAATTCAACTCTTGAGGGGCCATTTAGGAATCTGGGGCAAAAATCTGTCTGGGGATTAGTCCTGCTTTGAGCAGGGGGTTGGACTAGATGGCCTCCTGAGGTCTGTTCCAACCCTGATATTCTAAAAAAATATATATACAAGTCTAACACAGTTTCAAATTGTAATGGAAAAGCATTATTGCAGCAGTTTGTTGTTTTCAGAGCATAAAAATTACATTCACTGATTTGCTAATAGGCAATTTAAGTAAGAACACAAGCTGCTAAAGAAATAATAATTTAAATGTAGGTAAATATTTTGCAGAATATACATAAATATTTAGCAGAAAGATTCTAATTAGGTCACACACAAAAAATCAATTTACTCAAATAGAAGCCACTGAATATGCTTCATGCCAGTTAGGCTACAGCAAAATGATCTGGAATATGACATTTTATTAATATGGTAAATGTATTTTAGGAGGCTGGGTGACTTGATTGATAAAGTAACATCTTCAGGACTGGGATCTTGCTTTAAATTCACCACAGATGTCTCAATTTAATGTTCAGTGACAAACACCATTCAGAAGCAATCTAATAAGACTTAACTGTTTGACACAACTCTACTCTCACTTACACTGCTGTTATTCCACTGCTTTAAATGGAGTTAATCCACATTTACAACAGTGCATGTGAGAGGAGAAGCAAGACCTTTGTGAATGATCAGAAGGAGACTACTACTGAATAAGCAGGGATCATGAAGTTCCTGTTATCCCTGGAAGTTAGGTCAGTGAACTGAACTGAAAATTGGTCAAGACGACAACACGACAACAGCCTAGTATAGATAAATTGTATTATATACAATACAATTAGGCAAGGAGGAAAAATATATATTTTGACTGGCTTTTCCTTTGGCTATCTCAATATTAATTTATTGCATTAGTGTTTATGCTGAAACTGGCTGGAATTTCTGTGTGGCTGGATGATTTACAGCTAACGGCAGACCATATATTCTTGAAACCTGGTGAAAGTTTGATGTCTAGTTTGCATTATTTTATGCATACAAATTATCTTTCTTCTTTCACAGTGGCTGCTATGATACCCACTCCAATTACAATTCATGAGCATCATTTTGGAGAAGCTAGATAATGAAGGATTTTTAATTTGGAGATTCCTTACTTTTAATATTTTAATATTTAAAACTCTTAATAAATAACTGTGTGTGTGTGCATGCACGTGTGTGTGAATAGCACTATGCTTAACCTGCCATATTTGAAAATTATGTAAAGTCTCTAAATCTTCTGGTAGCAACATCTCCATGTTCACAATGCAGCCCAAATTCAATCACTTTTGCATTTGGCAATATGCTGGATAAAAAGAAATATTATTACTAATGCATTTGTATTGTGGTGGTGCTGAAGGGCCCGATCAGGGCCCATTGTGCTAAGCACTGCACAAACAGAACTTAGAGATGAACCCTGCCTCAAGGAGCTTAGAATCCTAGTAATAACGTACATAATTGTGTGTTGATAGATGTTGTAATGATATATTTATTCCTTTTTCTGTTTATAGAAGTGCTCACATTGCACAATCTCAGGGCGCTGAGAGAAAAGACTTACTGCACAGTAAAAGACTCTTGCCCTACTGCAAAACCAAACCCCTTCTCAAAAATTATTCTTACAACATGCACTGGAGTCCAACAGGCTGGCGCGCTGCAGATCCAGGGGGAAGCAAAATCTACAGCCAAGTACCTCCCACTGAGGATGTTCCTCTCTCAATCCATAAATGTCCAAATCAAGGGTGTTTTAGCAAAAGCACTTCAGACGACCTGAACTGCAGAGGGGGGGGAATGTGGCAGGCTATAGAGATACCCTCTGCCCTTGTCACACTGCATTTTCAATCCCAATTTAAACTGTCACCACCAGATGACCAGGCAATATGACTGGTCTGTGTGACTGTTCATGGAATCATTGAAATTAGAACTAGGAAAGACCTGTCAAGCTCATCTTGTCCATCCCATTGCAATGCACGATTAAGTCTAGCAGTTTGTGTAGATATCTTATTTTACAATAACAAAGGACTAGTTTAATATGAACTTAGGTACCTTTTTAGTTCATGCTCACAGGGCCTACTGGGAAGATTTACAATGCAGCATGCTGGTGGGTGCTCCAGTTTACATCCTTGTAGTCCAAACAGCAAGGTCATGTAGATAAACCCAAAGTATACAGCTGATTGTTTGTTGTTTCCCTTGGAACGCATGTAACGAAACACTAATTTTTGAAGTCTTTCATAGAGCTCTCTAAATCTGTTCTAGTGAAGTGCTTCTGAGAACTGTTGCCCTATAATAGGGAATAGTGGTTTTGGAACTAAAATGCCATATTTAGACTGAGAAAATGCAAAGATGTCCTTTCATGTTACACTGTAAAGAGTATAGTTCACAGGAACTTGAAGAATTTAGTGAATAAAAATATACAAAAACTTGTCCAATATGATAAAATCCATTGTAGGCCTGCAATACACTGAATCCCTATGAATGTATTTTGAATGTCATGTGAACACAACTTTTACCTAGCAAGCTGTTTATGTCTTTGCTGTACCTGACTGTGTTCTTGGCTGGGCGTAGCACTCAGTCCTGTAGCTGCCATGTAAGTGCTTCCAATGGTCTTGATCTTTTCAACTCCACTAAATTTTGGTTTAGACAACAACTGTGAAGAAATAACAGTTATTCAATTCCCAGACTCTCAGTGTCTGGTAGCTAAACACCTTAAAAGTATTCTGATACTTAATTCTCAGTGCTGTCTTCTACCTCTTGTTAGAAGAAATATGTTGAGTACAGTTTGATGGATGTAATTCCACAAGGAGTTTTGTTCTTATTTAGAATGACCTTAAAGTGCAATGGTCCATTTTTACGCTTACACTGAACATCTTTTCAGTATTGTATGATCAGTCGAAAGTGTGTTCAGTGTATGTAATCTAGAATATAATAGTTGCTGTTAAGTATGGGCCAAAGTCTTCCCTTTTACATGTGCAGCATTCCTTGAAGTCAATGGGATCTGCATACATCTGAGGGCATAAAAAAGTTCCTACCTGTGTCACATGAACCAACAGGTAAGCCTTTTTCTGCATTCTGAGTATGTGACTTTGTAAAAGAAATATGGGACCTGGGGTTCCTTGTTTATTGTCTCATGCATTTCAATTTCTCTCTGAGTATGTGCAGGTCAAATGCTGTCTTCAGTGTGTTGCACAGCTGTAACTGTCTTTAAATTTTGCCATCAGTTCCCCAGTCTGCATCTGCCTTTAGTTGAGGAGAATGATGAGTTTTAAAACCTTCACATTCTTATTAGTCACTCAAAAATCATGTAATCAGTAAGGCAGAAAACTTAGACTAATACAGATCAGATGTAAGGAAATATTATTAATGTCAAGGGAAGCAAATTTAGGTATCAAGTTTTAGGCACTGCAGTTCGAAAACTGTGGTAAGTTTCTGATATGAGTGTGTTGTGTTGAATAAATAAAGGGCCAAACTTCTCCCTCAGACACATGTGCAAGGCTCTCCCTGAAGTGGATCAATGGCAGTAGGATACATATGTCAGAGTATGATCTGCTCCATGACATATTCAAATTTTTTCTTAGTCCCAAATCTCTATCAAAATATCCATATGAAATGGACACTTAAAAATTTCCTGACAAACTGTCCACTCAATTGCTCTCTCAAACATTCTCACTGTTTTACAAATTGGGGTTCTCAAAGTTTAATTGTATAATAATTATTGTTACTAGTACTTACATCATCAAAGTCAGCAATGATCTCATTTAGCAGTCTGAGACATTCCAAGCCTTCTTTATTTACATCAGATTCTGTGTAAAATTCTTTGAAATCCGGAATAGAGGCAAACATGACACAGACGCAGTCATATGACTGGTGATATAGCTCCTGCCCAAAAGAAAAGAACAAAGCTCTAAATACAAAAGATTCATCAACTGCAAACAGTATGGTGTGGAATCAGAGTAGCAGCCGTGTTAGTCTATATCCGCAAAAAGAACAGGAGTACTTGTGGCACCTTAGAGACTAACAAATTTATTAGAGCATAAGCTTTCGTGGACTACAGCATCCGAAGAAGTGGGCTGTAGTCTCTAAGGTGTTAAATTTGTTAGTCTCTAAGGTGCCACAAGTACTCCTGTTCTTTTTATGGTGTGGAAGAAAGAGACATGATGGAGAGGAGTGTTAGGGGGAGTAGACGTACTCCCAAGATTCCTACATTCTGGTACACGGAATTAACTTCTTACAATCTGATGTTTCTTATTCTTAATAGCTAGAGTTTGTTTAATTTACAGTGGGTAATTAAAAAACAAATTAAACATATTTGTTAAAGAAACCTTCAATGTACAAAATCACAAACATTCAAAATGTTTTAAAGCTACTTGATTTTTTTCCCATTAATATAAACCCTGGAAAATAAGTTATCTTATAATGCTAATGAAATAGGGTTTATTTCTGCAAGCTTTTCATGCACAGAACTGCCTCTGACTTGAACGGGACTGACTGCAGGGCTGAACCTATAATTTACAAAACAATCTCTATTCTATTATTAACTATATGTATTGTAGTAGCTCCTGGAGGACACAGCCAAGATCATGCCTCCATTGTTCTAGGCAGTGTACCAATGAGACACAATCTATGCCCCAAATAGTTTACAATCTAAATAGAGAAGAGAAAGGATGGGAGAAAGTAAGCATTATCCCCTTTTTACAGAGAAGGAACTGAGACAAAGAGATTAGTGAGTGGAACTGAAACTGATTGAGATCAATGGAAGTCTTTCCATTGACTTGAGTGGGCTGTGGATCAGAGCTGAAGTGACTTGCCCAAGGTCACAGAGGAAGTATACGGCACAGCCAAGAATTGAACCCAGATCTCCTCAGTCCCCATTCATTGCTTTAACCACAAATCCATCCCTTCACACAGAGAATAAATTTGTCACTTATAGGAAACAAAAATAAATACTTCTGATGCTAGCAACTTCATAGACATGGAGGCCAATACAAAACTTTAAGATGTGCCAAAATCAACTACTAAGAAGAGACTGTGCAGTATATGTATCTTAAGGAAGATTATAATGGTGTTATATGGCCAAATCCTGTTAATCTTATTTACATGAGTACTCCCACTGATTTCATTTCCAGCTCAATATAGATGTGTCCCATTTTCTGGGGGGCAAGAAAATGAGAGCAGGGAGGATTGCATATCTCCAGTCTGAGGGATTAGATGGCTCTGAGTATTTCTGCATTTTCTGTCCATATTCTAAGAGTTAAATTACTACAGCATTCAGGGAGCTGTATCAGAAGCTTCATATGCTTCCCCTTTAGCTCTGAAGATAAAAACGTAAGTATATTAATGGCCTCATGCGAAGTACTGCTTTGCAAGGTGGTAGGGTTGGAAATGGTGTTCAGTAATTCATTGTTCTTTGATTTGCCCCTGTAGCTAGGACCATCAATACGGCCTGACTATGTCTGAAGTTTTACTTTCACTCAGTTATGCAAAACCAGTATAAGTTAACAGTGACTTGACAAGGTCAAATGAAAAATTAGTCAAGAAAATGTGTGCTAAGTACACCACAAAACAGTCTGTGGGGAACAGGCACTACACAGGTAGGTCTCAAGCAACCTTTCTAGAAAATTATCTAGTCCCACAAAGTCCTATGACCAGTATAGACAACATAGACAACAACAAATGTATTTTTCTGGGATATCAGACATGCTGTCAGGCTCATCTGTTACAGGGAGCCATCGGACAGACACCTTAGGTTAGAGGTTTGTTAGAGGAGTGGGTAGAGGTGCGTTGTGCAGGAGGTCAAACTAGATGATCATAATGGTTCCTTCTGACCTTAAAGTCTATGAGTCACACTGTTTCAGCTTAGGTATATTTTACAAGTTTACCTTTCAAAATTACAATTCTAAAACACAGCTGGAAGAGTGGGAAAAAGGGTCTGATTCTCCAAGGTGCTGACCAACCTAACTCTCCCTCTGAAATCAATAGGATTTGAGGGCTCTACAGACTTTATTAGATTGGGCCCAAAGTGACTTCTCTTGGACCCTATGGGTTGGCTCAGTGTTAAAGCCAAGTCTAATGTCATTCATATTCCAGAAAGATCTAGTGAACATCCCTACATGTACCTAGAAGACTTAAAGGGGGGGTTAGCCAAAGGTTAGTTTAGACCAGTGGTTCTCAAACTGTGGGTTGGGACCCCAAAGTGGGTCCCAACCCTCTTTGAATGGGGTCACCAGGGGCTAGCTTAGACTTGCTGGGGCCTGGGGGCTGAACTCCAAACCCCACTGCCCAGGACCAAAGCCAAAGGCCAAGGGCTTCAGCCCTGGGCGACAGGACTCAGGTTGCAGGCTCCCTGCCTGGGGCTGAAGCCCTTGAGCTTCAGCTTTGGCCCCCCTGCCCGGAGGAGTGGGGGTTGGGCGAGCTCAGGCTCCAGTCCCCCCTCCTGGGGTTGTGAAGTAATTTTTGTTGTCAGAAGTGCAGTGCAATGAAGTTTGAGAACACCTGGTTTAGACTTTGTTGATGTCTACACTACAAAATTAGGTCGATTTAATAGAAGTCGATTTTTTTAGAAATCAATGTGATACAGTCGATTGTATGTGTCCCCACTAAGCGCATTAAGTCGGCGGTGTCCATCCACAGTACCGAGGCTAGCATCGACCTTTGGAGCATTGCACTGTGGTAGCTATCCCACAGTTCCCGCAGTTTCCACCACCCACTGGAATTCTGGGTTGAGCTCCCAATGCCTGATGGGGCAAGAACATTGCTGCAGATGGTTCTGGGTACATGTCATCAGGACCCCCTCCGTCCCTCCGTGAAAGCAACGGCAAAAAATAGTTTCTTGCCTTTTTTCTTGGGTTACCCGTGCAGATGACATACCACGGCAAGAATGGAGCCCGCTCAGCTCACTGTCACCGTATGTCTCCTGGGTGCTGCTGGCAGACACAGTACGGCAGTGCTACACAGCAGCATCCCCTTGCCTTCCCTTGTGGACACAGACGGTGCAATACGACTGCTAGCTGTCATCGTCATCCCGTGGGTGCTCCTGGCCGGCCTTGGTGAGGTCGGTCGGGGGTGCCTGGACAAAAATGGGAATGACTCCAGGTCATTCTCTTCTTTAAGTTTTGTCTAATGGAGATTCGGTCCTGCCTGGAATATCATGCCAGATGGAGGCTTCTGCCTAAGGCTGCTCTCCCAGTCGGCAGCACCGCACGGTCACACCTACCCCAGCCTACCCCTTGCTCCCATGGCTCATGAAGCCTGGACAGTAGTAAGGAGCAGTTCAACTATAGGCTGAGCAAGTGCATAATGGGGGTAGAATGTGCCTTTGGACATTTAAAAGCTCGCTGGCGCAGTTTACTGACTTGGTTAAACCTCAGTGAAACCAATATTCCCATCGTTATTACTGCTTGCTGTGTGCTCCACAATATCTGTGAGAGGAAGGGGGAGATGTTTATGGCAGGGTAGGAGGTTGAGGCAAACCGCCTGGCCGCTGATTACGCACAGCCAGACACCAGGGCGGTTAGAAGAGCACAGCAGGGTGCGCTGTGCATCACAGAAGCTTTGAAAACCAGTTTCATGACTGGCCAGGCTACGGTGTGAAAGTTCTGTTTGTTTCTCCTTGATGAAAACCCGCCCCTGGGTTCACTCTACTTCCCTGTAAGCCAACCGCCCTCCCCTCCCCCTTTGATCTCCGCTTGCAGAGGCAATAAAGTCATTGTTGTTTCAAATTCATGCATTCTTTATTAATTCGTCACACAAATGGGGGGATAATTGCCAAGGTATTCCAGGAGGGGTGGAGGAGGAGGGAAGCACAGGGGTGGGGTAGTTGTAGGGGCCCCCCTAGAATGGCATGCAGCTCATCATAGAAGTGGCATGTCTGGGGCTCTGACCCGGAGCGGCCGTTTGCCTCTCTGGTTCTTTGGTAGGCTTCACACGGCACTGCTGCGGGTCCCTGTTATAACCTCAGTCCTTCATGCCCTTGGAGATTTTTTCAAATATTCCGGCATTTCATCTTTTGGAATGGAGTTCAGATAGCATGGATTCGTCTCCCCATACAGTGATCAGATGCAGTACCTCCCATTCGATCCATGCTGGAGCTCTTTTGTGATTCTGGGACTCCATGGTCACCTGTGCTGATGAGCTTGCCACGCTGGCCAAACAGGAAATGAAATTCAAAAGTTCGTGGGGCTTTTCCTGTCTACCTAGCCAGTGCATCTGAGTTGAGAGTGCGGTCCAGAGCGAGCACAATGGAGCACTCTGGGATAGCTCCCGGAGGCCAATACCGTCGAATTATGTCCACACTACCCCAAATTGGAACCTGCAGGGTGGATTTCAGCGCTAATCCCCTCGTCGGGGAGGAGTACAGAAATAAATTTTAAGAGCCCTTTTAAGTTGACAAATATGGCTTTGTCGTGTGGACAGGTGCAGGGTTAAATTGATCTAACGCTGCTAAATTCGACCTAAACTCGTAGTGTAGACCAGGGCTTCTTTATGTGCTGATTGCACCTTATGTCTTAGTGGGGTCAGACAGCACATATTTCTGTGGTCAGCTCAATTTTCATTTTACTTTTTCAAATCATTTTCATCCTCACTGGATTTTGTTTTTGTAAGTGAAATAGTCTGAACCACCCAAACAGTGCTGGGATTTCAAAGGAGTGAAAGGCTGCTCAAAATGTGTTCAGTGGGTGCAGATGGAGGAGAAACTATTCAACAATCTTTATAAAAAGAGTGGAGAAAGTATTTACAGCAGATTCTAGCTAACACACACAAAAGAACTGCTTTTCTTCACTCAGCAAACTTTTATAGTAGGTTTTAATTACTGTAGCATCTTAAAAATAAATGTACTACAAGTATATTATAAATATTAGCATAAACTACGCATGTCAAAATAAACAAACTACATTCTGTGATCATTTATCCATCTTAAAAATTGGTGTTTGCTTACCTACTTGATAATTTGCAAAATTTAGTAATTCACAAAGGTCCTCCTGGTCATTAATTAGTGTTAATTAGCAAAGTTCTATTGTACTAGATTCTACATACTGTTTTAAATTGAAACAATTAATTTATTCAATAGATATACTGGGCTAAATTCTACAGTGCCTTAAATTACACTGAAGTCACTAGATAAGCCTAGTTCAGTAAATAACACTGTGTAAGTATTGAATGTGTCTTAACTCAGTTGATCTTGCATTCTGTGGCTGTGAATCATGGTAGATCATCAAAAATCAACAGGATAATGTAGTACCTGGCTATAAACTATTCAGCAAAGACAGACTAGGTCAGAGAGGTGTGATGGAGGACATGCAACATCGCACCCAAGAGATTACATGGAATCTAATGGAAGAAAATTGCTGAATGGTGGGAACTATGCAGCAAAATCTACAAGAATATAAATTAGATTATAGTAACAAGAATACAGATGTATTAGTAAGGCTACACTCTACTGGACTCTGATCAGGAAAGGGATATTGGGTGTAGAGTGCTGACAAGATGTCACAGAGACAGATAATGATATAGAAAAGATAAACCAGGTGCATCTATCCTCTCATAATATGGGAACAAGGGGACAGCCAATGAAACTGAAATGCAACAAATTTAAACTGCAGCTGATTAAATGGAATACTTTCTTACCCAAGGAATAATAAATGTGAAGAGCTTGTTGCCATAAGATAATGTTAAAGCCAAGTACTTAGCAGGATTAAAAAAAGGATTAGCCTTTTGTTAAAGTTATTAGGATAACAACATCCATAGTTATATTAGGTAGGATAAAAATATTTTAGAAGGGAAATAAAACCTCATGCTTAAGGGCAAGAGCCAACCAATAACTGATAGTGGTTAGGAAGAGAATTTCCCTAAGCACAAATTATTCTCTTAACTGCTCACTGCAATGTTTCCTGTATCTGCCTTTGAAGCAACTGGTACTGGCCACTGTCTCAGACAGGATACTGAACTAGATGGACTGCTGGTCCACTTATGGACCCCAGGGTTATCTGCCATATAAACATCACACACAGAGCCCACATGACCCTTGCTGTTAAGAAGGAGCATTTTTGTTCGTCCCTGTGGAACAGGTTCATTGCCCAGAAGCAGTAGTGGTAATTGTGCAATGCACAATGATAAGGGAGAGAGTAAAGACACTGTTGTGAGAATGTGCACAGTGGGGGTACAGATGTGCTGCTGTGACTCAGAAAGCATCAATGTGCATTACACCCTAGTACTGTTGGTTGTACACCAAGAAGAGGACAAATAACTGAAGAGAAAGGGTTGCAAGTGGGACTGTACCACGTGTAGATCTAAATATAACCTTGCTAGTGGCAAAACAGGGTTACCCCTCCCTCCCTCTCTCCCCACCCTGAAAAACGGACAGACAAACTGGAGATGTGAACACTTACTGCACAGCATATGTTGAAGGGGCAGGTGGAGCTCAGCTACAGTGTGCACCTCTCTGACACACAGGCTAATGCTGTAGATCCTGGTGTTAATGTCTAAGGGCTTGTGTACATTTACAGCACTGCAGCAGCGCCACTGTCCGTACAGCTGTAGTGCTTAGTAAAGATGCTGCCTGTGCTGATGGAAGGGCTTCTCCCCTTGGCGTAGTTAATCCACCCTCCCGAGAGGCCATAGGTGCGTCGAGGGGAGAAGCCCGCCCATCGACATAGTGTTGCGTACACTGGCAGTTGGGTCGCTATGACTGCATAGCACAAGGGGGTGTGGATTTTCCATGCCCCCGAATGACATAGGGCAGGTCTTTACTATCCGCCGGACCGGCGGGTAGAGATCGAGCTATCGGGGTTTGATTTATCATGTCTAGTGTAGACACGATAAAATCGATCCCTGATCACGCTTCCCGTCGACTCCGGAACTTCAGCTCACGAGAGGCAGAAGCGGAGTTGACGGGGGAGCGGCAGCGATCGACTTGCCGCCGTCCTCGCAGCCAGGTAAGTCGACCTAAGATATGCTGACTTCAGCTATGCTATTCGCGTAGCTGAAGTTGCATATCTTAGGTCGACCCCCCCCCCCCACTAGTGTAGACCTGGGCATAGTTATACCAACATAAGTTTGTAGTGTAGACCAGGGCTAAGACACCAATGGGTCAGGTTTATACAAAGCCAAGCAGTCAGCATGGCCCTCACAAAGGTGATGAGAGGATTTCAGACAGGAACACCAATATAATGAAGTTATTTGGCTTGTTGATATAATAAGGTCTTCAGCAATCAGATTTCCTTAACTTGGGAAAAGCATTTCTCTGTAAAGCAGAACTCTTCAAAACATTATGCCTAAGCTTCTGTATACTTGAAAATCTAATGCAACAGACATCAATGCGTAACGTCTGTCACCCAGACATCCTGAATAGCTATAGCTAACTCAAAGGAAAGGAGAACAGGAGTACTTGTGGCACCTTAGAGACTAACAAATTTATTAGAGCATAAGCTTTCGTGGACTACAGCTGTATAATAAATTTGTTAGTCTCTAAGGTGCCACAAGTACTCCTGTTCTTTTTGCGGATATAGACTAACACGGCTGCTATTCTGAAACCTGTCAAAGGAAAGGGCAGTTTTAGTTCCATGTAATTTTAACAAATATTAAAATAAACTATTACTTAAAGAATACATATTGTTGAATTTAAAATAAAAACAGTGAATCAAGCTTGCACTTCCAATTCTGAGGAGAAAGTCCTGGCAAAGGATCTTGCCTAGTTGCCAACATCTACAAGGGACAAAAGAAAATGACATCACCTCTGAAAGAAGGAAGTTCCCAGGATTTGGAAGGCAGCATCTTCCAGAGGGCAAAGAGGTATTGATGGGAGAAGGGAAAGGTAACAGTCTGAGAATGAATGGCTTGCATTGTCCACCAAAATTAAATGTTATGCCCCTTGTGACAAGTTCCCTTCCCCCTCCTATTGAATCTCAATCTCTTCTGCCAGGCCCTCCTGTCCTTCCCCCCTCCACAGCCCAGCTGCTGACTTGATTGGTCCTAGAGATCTTGTGAAGGATGGAGGAACAATCAGGTCCTGCTTTGCACTATCTCTGGTAGGGCCATGGCACTTTCTTTCTTTCTTTCCATCCCTCCTAATGGGGCAGACTGCTGTGCTGGCCTAACCACTGTACTGGCGTTGGCTGCAGAGGAAGAACAGATTACTATGGCAATTAATGGACTCTGTAGTGAGCTTGCAGGTGAGCTCACAGTAGTAAAGTGCCCACATTATCTGGGTGCTTTGCCTCTCACAGAAATTGAGAGTGACAGAGATCTTGAGCCTACAATATATGTTAAGTGGAAAACACTAGTGAAAAGTGGATCTTTCTAATCCCAGCCCCGTCTCCTATCCTTCGCATTCATCCTTTGTTACCTTCCTTTTCTCTCCTGATGGAAATTTTCCCAGTTTGATATCTGATACAGACACAAAATCCTGGAGGTTCCAACAAACAGACATTTATTACAGTTTGCTCTGAGACCACTGCATTAGCCATTTGCACTTCCTGGTGTGGACCACTTCTGGGTCTCTTAAAGATAGATTCCCACTATCGGATCCCACTCATTCTCCATCTACCTCCTTTTTTCCTCCTTCATTCTATCCCCAATATTTTCTTCTTCCCTACCATATTTGTCTTGTTTGTCTTTCACATAAATCTCACAAATTATATTCTAGACTAGATCCTTCATTACTACTTTTGACACAAATTTGGTTTAATCATTAAATGAATTTTAGAAACAGGGTCAAACTGTTTTCCACAAACATAGTCTTAAATGAAATTGTGTTTGCACAAATATTTGGTACAAACAAATGGTTTGTGATGGGTTATGAACACAACAAATTTAAATTTTGACATTTAAAATGTTCTTTAAAAAATTCTCCTTTATTTATCCAGCTCTAACATACATGCATGTGCATGCACGCCCCCCATCCTTCTGACCCCCACCACTGAAATGAGGCCATCTCAAAAGAATTTATTTTAACTCTATTCTGACTTTCTTTATATATTTTATCATCATTCCCAATTACAATGCCCTTCCCCAATGTTAAAAAGAAAGCTTGTAGTAAGCATAGATGCAACAAATCAGAAAGTTTTAAGTGGTTTTCCATACCCTTAATGGCATTAATTAAAACAAATCTGAGGAAACAGTTGATGTTTAGAACACAGCACACATAAAGTGGTAGTATGCTAATATTCCTAAGTGTTTCCAAAATTAATCTAGTAGCTGGATCTCGTTCGTTTGAGAAATGGGTTTGAAGCTAGTTTAAGAAAAAAATAACTAACAGAAGTATCACCCTAATCTTTTTTTTAAGGGAGAGCCATTAAAGCATGCCAAACCAATTTTTACTTTGCTTGACATGACAGCTCAGAGGGCTCAGCACATCACAGTTGCTGATCATCAGCAAATTTATCTAAAGCTAATTTCAATCACAATAAGCTTGAGGGTGAGAATACAAATCTGGTTGCCTATAGTTAGATGAGCAGATGGTGCTACTCTGTCAGGCAGCTTTGCAATAGCATATTTGAGAAAGTAGACTCCTGATGGGTTGCTGTCTTTAACACCTGAGCTGAGAACTGGAGCTGTGCCAACCTGGCACAAAGCCAAAGACGACAGTGGTTCACCAGTATCTTCTGCCAATTTTTTTTCAGACTGGATACCAGCTAATGGGTAGTGAAGAGCAGAAAAGTTTTTATATGCAGTACTTTACTATTAGGTCTTACTGCATGCTGAAATGATGGAAGAAATACTGCTCTTTCTGACCTAACCATCAAAGATGAAACAACACAGCTAAGTATCTATTTTGATTTATTGTGAAATCATTACTCTGTTAAATACAGTTATTTTTGCAAGAATTTTATTCTCTACTTTATAAGCACTTTCTTTCATTCTTCGTTACTACACCTTTAAGAACGTTTTGGCGCTGGTCTACAGCCCTCTGAAGTCAATGGGAGTCTTTCTATTGACTTCCATGGACTTTTCATCAAGTCCTTAAGCTGAGAAGAAATGGATACTGAGGCACTGAAGATTGTTTTCTGAATGAATGCATTCCCTCTGTCTTAATTTTTTTTAACTTTTCCTTTGATAGCTAGGCATTCCTGACACCAGCAGCAAATGCAGCACTCAAATACAGCTCCATTTTGCCACTAGAGGAAAACAATTAATTTCAATATAAATTCAGGTCCATTCAATCATCTCTTTTCTCCTTCCCTCTCCTTTTTCCTCCTCCCAAGTCTGTATCTTGCTTCTTGGATGACAAAGTACTTTGTCATTTAAACAATTTCCCACTTCCTATTGCAAGCTACCATGCCACAGTCTCTGGTGTAAAACAGACCTTTAAATTATTGTAAAGAAAAGAAAATAATTAGTAAATTTACAATCCTATCAATATGGACCTATTAAATGATTGTTTTGAATGATATGCCCAGTTTGTGTGTGTTCATCACAGAGTAGCTGATAGTTAGCAGTGGCTGACCTCGTTCTTCAGGTTCCTTGCCAAGAAGTGTTCAGCCACGTGTGCAGGAAGCACATTCTCCAGCAGCACCCGATTCAGGTTCTCCATGGTTTCAATCTCCTCACGCTCTTTTTTGAACTTGTTCTTCCACAGGAAGTCTAACCTACAGTAATATTCATTCTGTTACAAGAGGACACAGAAGTAAAGAAAAAATAGGCATCTTGTCCTGCTCGAGTACAGGTTTTAAGAGACAAAATAAGCACAGTACACCCTCCTTAAGAGGCTCCCTGTTATCAAGTTTCTCTTGTATATGTGGCCCCATACTCCACTGAAGTTAGTCCCAGGTGCCCATTTTGATGTATGTTTTATCTCTCAACTTAGTAAGGACAAAATTTGGGACACTGTGGGAGACTGACCTAAAATAGGGGACAAAACAACAACAACAAACCCCAAGGGCAGAATGCCTTAACTGATAGGGAATTTACTTTTTTTATCCAACCATGTTTTTTGTGCCTTTCATTTCACAATTCAAAATTTATGAGAAAAAGAATTTAGAATTATTAAATAAGGTAACTTCTATCTTGTTTGGGATGGAGGCAAACTGGGGTCTAAAACACTGGATTTTTTTTGTCACATGGGAGATAGGATGGGTGAGGTAATATCTTGTATTGGACCAACTTCTGTTGGTGAGAGAGACAAGCTTTCAAGCCACACAGAGCTCTTCTTCAGGTCTGGGAAATATACTTCAAGCACCACAGCTAAATGCAAGGTGGAACAGATTGTTAGCATACATAACTAGGTAGCACATATTCTAAGGGACCATTCAAGGTACAGTGTCTCTCACCAACAGAAGTTGGTCCAATACATGATATTACTTCACCCATCTTGTCTCTCTAATATCCTTGGTTCACCACTGCTACAACTACACTTTGTAACATGAGACAGTTAAGAAGAACTATCTGTACACACTACACTAATATTCATCTTCCTTGGTTCAATCAGCCTGATAAAGAGGGTGTACTACAGCAAAAATCAGACAGTGGATCAGTACACAGAGACTAGAAGTGTAACATAATATTAATATTTTTTCTGAGTATGGACAAAGTTTCATAAAGCAAAAGAGTAACAAAAATGAAAATATTAAAGGGATACAGTCAAGCTGGAATTTTTAAATTAGCTATTTTTAAATCTTTTTAATTAAGCTGCACATCAAATTGTATATCCTAACATTTTTGATTTTTAAATCACTTTTAAAATATGCATATCAGAGTTTTTCTTCTCCCCTACAGTGTTTATAAAGATTTTGGGGCAGCCCTAAGAACAATACCTAAAATGACGAGGCCTATGCTGCAAACAAATTTGTTTGCCCACTAACCTAGAGATATAAGTAGTAGAGCAGATTCTTCTCAAGAACCATTTATTTCTAGTAGCAGAAGTGGCAGTAGATCTTTGACAGGTTTGCTTTTGGGAGCTTTCTTTTTGTGATGCTGTCCTGTCTTAAATCCCACTATAAGAGTAGATTATAGTATATATTTTTTCCTTTTCACCACAGCATCTCCATTCTCATTTCCCATGCTGTCCTCAGGGCTGGCGCAATCCATTAGGCGACGTAGGCAGTCACCTAGGGAGTTACAATTTGGTGGGGGGGGGACGACCGCAGCGGTATTTCAGCGGCGGGATCTTCCGCCGCCTCTGTCGGGGGCGGCATTTCGGGGCAAGACCTCCCACTGCCTAGGGCGGCAGAAAAGCTGGCGGCGCTCCTGGCTGTCCTAAGTCTCTTCACTGCTTTCCAATTTATTGTGACTCTGCAATGATCATGTATGTAGCTGAAAACATTTATTTTATTTAGTGGCTTCCTGACTCTTGCACAATGTCATGCCATGAGAAGGAACTTTTTCTGTTATAACTAGACCCTCTGCATACTGGCATCTACCTTGATAGATATGGACAGTAGAAATTCCTAAATCTAGACAATTCACAATACTATGGAATTAAGATTGTTGTGTTATGGTTATTGTGGGATGTTGCAAATTTGGCAATTTCATCATAAGCTGTGAAAACTCCTTCAAAATGGATAATAGTGAAATTTTCAAAATCTGTACAGTAAAGACTATATGGGCCTG
This sequence comes from Trachemys scripta elegans, assembly GCF_013100865.1. NCBI lineage: Eukaryota > Metazoa > Chordata > Testudines > Emydidae > Trachemys > Trachemys scripta. The sequence goes on along the minus strand of NC_048299.1, from coordinate 123,660,559 downwards.
ATTATGATCTAATTTAGACTGGAATAAGTCAACAGCAATTCCAATGTCGTCAGTGGAGTTCTACCAGATTAAAACTGTTGTGAGGTCTGAAAAAGACTCCTAGACATTGTACTAAAGAACAAGATTATGGAAATAATTTGATGCATTCTTCAACTACTACTCCTTTACCCTGATATAACACAACCCGATATAACACGAATTTGGATATAATGCGGTAAAGCAGTGCTCCGGGGTGGAGTGGGGCTGCGCACTCCTGCGGATCAAAGCAAGTTCGATATAACGCAGTTTCACCTATAACGCGGTAAGATTTTTTGGCTCCCGAGGACAGCATTATATCGGGGGAGAGGTGTACTTAGTAATCTTAGTAAACTTTCACAGAAAAATGCATACAGTTCTTCTGGATAGAAGAGTGCTATCACAGTATGAACTGATGCATAGTTGTCTTGTTGAGGCTACAGTCTAAGATGTTAAAACAGTAGAACAAGGAACCCAAATATTATTACAATGATTTTATGTGGTTTCAAAGGAAATGCAGATAAATGACAGTGGAGTGAAAAGGGTATCTGTGAACACAAACTCTAAAAGGAAATAGTAGAAAAAAACCATGCCTCAGTTTAACACGTATAGATTAATGGACTGAATCTGGCTTTAGATACCAATGACAGGCTGGATTGTGAGGACCAAGTACTATGCACATATTTTAGTTACAAAACAAAAAGAGAAACTGTAAGATTAATTAACTTATCTACTTTGATATATCTACTGTGGGAGGAAGAATGTCGGTTTAAACTAAACTGGACACTAGAAGTATAATGTCTCTGCAACCAAAAGGAGAACACCTTTATTCATGAAAGTAAAATTGGTCTTAGCATTTCAGCAGGATCATGCTGTCCAAGCTAAAGCTGGAACTAGTAGGATAGTGATGCAGAACAAGCGAAGAATGTGCAGCTTCTGAAGGAGCTATACATATTGCTATTGAGTGTTTTCAAGTGGTAAACAAAGGAAACCAGAGTGGGAATAGTGTACAGAGGCAGTTTTTAAAGGAACAGAGAACCTGTACACAATTCACCTTTTCTAGGATTCTATTGTTGACATTCTGCAACCAAATGACAATTCCTTATTACAAAGAATCAGTTTATGACCAATCTTGTTTCAAAATTGACCTCATTATGCAAAAGGCAGCAGTCACTTTTCTAGAATACCTATTTTACTGTCCAATTAAAAGAAGTACTCTTTCAACTCCTTGTTGCAATCATATTAAGGAAGTGTCAATTTACAATGAAAAACAAACAGGCTTTCCTACCCAGGTGGTTCCTAATAAGGATGACAAAGGAAAAGGCCACCAAGTATGATAATGCAGAATAAGTCTATTAAAAAACTGAAATGCCACAGTGATTGCCATAGCTAGTTAAAAGTAAACTGGAAAGCTGAAACACAATTTTGAAGCCATGAATTCTAAATACTCTATCAAATTTCAATTTTCATATGATATCAAACATCTGTGTTGAAAAGACTGGGTAAAACAAGGTGCTATGTGAACTATAGTCTTCAAAAAGTCTTCTAGTTTGTTTAAGGTTTGTATTAAATAAATCATTTATTTACTACTTTATTACTTATCTTTTTAAATCTAAGATGCCACAGTAATATTGTGAAGAGAACTTTGATATCGTGAACAAAGATACATCATCAAAAGTAGCTGTGAATTTAACAAGAAGTGTTAGAAAATACTGCTAAAGTACTGTACACTAAAAATGCATTCTCTCTGGACTGGATTCATGAAGGACACCTAAAGAGGAAGTTAGTTGCCTAAGTCCAACGTTTAGGCACGACAAAGACACCACTCAGCTTCTGCCTAACACCATAGGTGCCCATGTTTCCACTTGTGGACATGCGTAAAGCCAACGAACCCTGATGATGCCCCACAGCTAACCAGCTGTTCAGAGCTCTTGCTCATGCCTTAGCCCCCATAGGATTTGCAAACCTGGCGTTCTTCCATCTATCTCATGTGTGGGACCCAATCTGGTAGTTGTACTCAGAGCATACCCAACCACACAAAAAACAGCTGGAAGCAAGAAGGTCAGGAGGGAGAGAATGTGTCCATCCCTAGTCCACCCAGTAACCAAGGCACTCATCTGAAATGTGGGAAATCCAGTTTTGAATCCCTATTCAACCTGATTTGGAGCAGGGACATGAACCCAGTTTTCCCAACTCCCAGGTGAGTGCCCTAACTGCAGGCTATTGGCTCAGTCTCTCTTGTTAAAGCTGTTCTACTTTGTATAAATACTGTAATTAAATATTTATTGGGGCGGGGACTTGACTCTCCCACAACCTAAGCAAATAACATAACCACATTATTGGCTATAGTGGGATGGGTCTCTCCCATTTTATTGTGAGAAAGGGTTTACAACTGCCCCTCTCCGATCTGTCAGTGAGGCACTTCAGGCCCAGATCAATGAAAGCTAGGTGCCAAAGAACCTTTGTGAAGCCCCACGCCTCTCCTCAGCATTTCACTCCCAGCTAGGTTAGGTGGCTCCCCACTCAGCTTGCTGGCTTCTGGGAATCTCTTTGTTAATCAGTCAGGTAACTCTCCAGGGGAGCCTGAGCACCCTAGGACTGTGAACTTCACTGGGTGGCTGGCTGCCTAGGGGCTAGGTGTTGCAATGCCTACGTCCCCTTTGTGAATCTAGCCCTCTTCCCTTATGTATTTAGATTTATTAATCAATTTTAGAAACAAAGGACCAATTAGTCTCGGATGTTTTATCTGTATCGACTTGTTTTTAATTTTCATTTTTATTAGCCTTTCCACAGTATAACCAGTGTTATATATAACAAAGTAAAAATCCTATTAAATCTTGTTATTTTTATAGAAAATGTAAAAATTAAGATAGTTTCCTACTTTCACCTATTAGTCAGAGGTATCTCCTGAATGTACCCACACAGGGATTTGTGAATGTCTTGCAAACCTCACAAGCGGGGTCCCTGCAGGTATAGAATCCTCTGAATACTGAAGACCCAGCTTTCCTGGAACAGGGATCAGCTACTTTCTTGGCTGTGACTCTTGACCTTGTGTACAACAGAAAGGTGAGGAGAGAAAGTGCTGCCTTTATTTTTAAAGAACACAGCTCTACAGAGGAAGCTCACTAGACGTAATAAGGGTTGATGTAGAGAAGTACTGGTAAGAGATTGACCCAAGATTAGAATCTACAGCTTACGCCTAAACCACTATGCCACTGTGCATCTCAGTAAAGGCACTGGGTTTCTCTGTGCCTTAGTTCAGCTAATAAGCCTTTGTGCTTTCCTAGTGTTTTTCCATGGTATATTATATATAAAAGCAAAGCACTTTACAAATTTGGGTAAATGATTAGCTCAATTTTACAGTTGGTTTAACTAAATAAAGTGTATGTAAGGTAATTTGTATGTAAGGCAATATGGTCTTGAGGATAAGATATGAGTCTATTATATCAGTTATCAAGGTTTTCTTCCTAGCTTAGCCACAAAATTCCTATACAAGCCTTGGCATGCCTCTCAAACTCTCTAATCCTCAATTACAATACCTGAAATATGTGTCAAATCATGTCAGTCCACCTTGGAATGGTGGTATGAGTTCTTACTGAATGAAGATTGTGGAGTGTATAGATTTATTAAGGATTATCAGTGGAAGAGATGGAGATACAAATCAAGACCTGTGTTTATTTCCTTAGATCAATGGAGAATTTTAATAGAAAATATAGTAGAAGTCATTATCAGACCATGGAGATTCCTTTTATTTTCAAAACCAGCCTGACACAGATTGGAAGACAACAACTAATAGATACTCCACTGCCAAGTGTTCTTTTTTCTCCATAGATAAACCATCTTCTATACTTTTTAAATAATGACAATTTATGAAACTTCTTAACAACTCTGCTCTTGAAAAACACCTCTTGCATGACCCAATATCAAAATCTACCTCCCTTTAAAATTTTGTAATGCCATGGGATTTAAGTGGGCAGATAAAAACAAAAGACACTTGGAAAAAGTGTTAAGAGGAACAATTTTTAAATATTGTAATATCAAAATACTGTATATGTAATTGATGTATAGACTATGTTCTGAAAATTTTGTAAGTGCAAATTAGGCTTAATTCTAAAAAAGTTTCCAAGTGTGAGGAATTATTTCTTCTCTTTGTTTATTTTTGGGGGGAGAATGAGTTACAAGGGGGCTCACTGTCAGCAGAGAGGGTACTGCCTCTTCCTAAGAAACCACACACATGCTGAGCTGGGAGAAAAATCCTCAGGTAAGGAGGGAGGTGCCAACTCCATAGGTGCGCCAGTCCTGGAGCACCCACTGGGAAAAATTAGCGAGTGCTCTGCATCCACCGGCAGCCAAGCTCCCTCCTCCTCCCCCGCTTAAGCGCACCACATCCCCGCTCCTCCCCCACCCTCCCAGTGATTCTGCCCCCCGCTGCCTAACAGATGTTTGGTGGTGCTTAGGACTTTCCAGGAGGGAGGAGGAGGAGCTGGGATGTTGCAAGCTCAGGGGAGGAGGTGGGGCAGGGGTGGGGACTTGGAGGAAGGGGGTGGAATGGGGGCGAGGCGAGGGCAGTGCAGGAGTGGGAAGAGGCGGGGGGGTGGGCTAGCACCCACCGGACAGACGGGAAATCAGCACCATAGCAGGTGGGGGGGGGGTGTGAAGAGGCGAGCAGGGGCAGGGAGGGTGAAGAGGTGAGCAGCGGGCCAGCGACAGGTGGGGGATGTGAGGAGGCGAGCGGTGGGTGGGGAGGGTGAAGAGGCGAGTGGTGGGTGGGAGACTGAGGAGGGACACAGTAAGCCAGCGGTGGGCTTGGGGGTGAGGAAGGGTGCGGTGGCAAGGGGGCCAACCTGGGTCAGAGTGGGGGAGGAGCCTGGGAGGAGCGGGGGTGGACTGTGGGCGGGGCTGATGGCACCCCATTGTGTCCCGATATTTTACTGTTGTGATCTGGTCATACTAAAACCACCAAAAAAGAAAATCAACCTTCTGCTGATGGCACCTGACTCAGATGATGAAAATGAACATGTGTCGGTGCACTCTGCTTTGGATTATTATTGAGCAGAACCTGTTATCAGCGTGGACACATGTCCTCTGGAATGGTGGTTGAAGCATCAAGGGACACATGAATCTTTAGCGCATCTGGCATGTAAATATCTTGTGATGCTGACTACAACAGTGCTATGCAAATGCCTGTTCTCACTTTCAGGTGACGTTGTAAACAAGAAGCGGGCAGCAGTATGTCCTGCAAATGTAAACAAACTTGTTTGTCTGAGCGATTGGCTGAACAAGAAATAGGACTGAGTGGACCTGTAGGCTCCAAAGTTTTACATTGTTTTATTTTTGAATGCAGGTTTTTTTGTACCTAATTCTACATTTGTAAGTTCAACTTTCATGATAAAGAGATTGTATTAGATACATTGGAAAATACTATTTTGTTTGTTTTTTACAGTGCAAATATTTAATAAAAAATAAATATAAAGTGAGCACTGTGCACTTTATATTCTGCATTGTAATTGAAATCAATATATTTGAAAATGTAGAAAATCCAAAAATATTTAAATAAATGGTATTCTAGTGCAGATGGGAGGCATGGCTTGGGAAAAAAGAGCATCTGTAGGGTATATATTCAGGTACATACCCACATCCAACATGCGTGTCTCTACTCTATTCACCTAAGTTGTGCCTCACAGTCTACAGTACTGATTAAACCCATGGTGGAGGGGCTACCTGAGTGCATACCGTACATGCTGCTGAAAGAAGTGCGCAGCGTAGATGTAGCATTGTAACTATGGTGAGTCCAGTGTAGCAGGTGGTTAAATTGTGTCTGATATGAGGTCCCTGTAGCCCAATGGCTTGCTTGAGTATGGGTCCTGAGCATCACACTGCGCAATGAAGTGGTATGCCTCCATTTCTTGTGCAACATATGGCTCCCTGTATCTCATCTCTCTTACCTCCTGAGTGGAGGAGAGGAATGGATTGGGGACTCCAGCTTCCAGCCTAAGTCCCTGAGCAGGCATGAGGTTAAACAGGTGTCATGGTGCCCAGTTAAAATCCCACTGGAACAGCCCTGCTAGGTAATTTGTGGAGTAGTCCCCCACTGGTTAATAGTTTTAATAAAGTTGCAGCCTCCACATTTAACCAGACTATCACATAGTTGTCTCATTTTGTCTGCATCAATGAGTAATAATTATGAAGAAAATAGGTTGTAATTAAGCAACTCTAGCCAATGCGTTATCAAGGTAAAAACTAAATGGGAAGGTTGAAGAGGTAATGCCAAGTGGTGTTTGAATAAGAGGGAGACAAAGAAATGTTAAATAAAACTCAAAATTCCAAATAAGGGCAATTTTTAAAATGATCTATAAATTCTACTTTGCCAAAACATTCACCTTACTCCTTCCTTCAGAGTAATCTAGCAATCTTGTAGCCAAAATGACTTAATGACTTCTTTGTTTCGGTTTTCACCGAGAAGTCTGAAGGAATGCCTAACATAGTGAATGCTAATGGGAAAGGGGTAGGTTTAGCGGATAAAATAAAAAAAGAACAAGTTAAAAATCACTTAGAAAAGTTAGATGCCTGCAAGTCACCCAGGCCTAATGAAATGCATCCTAGAATACTCAAGGAGCTAATAGAGGAGGTATCTGAGCCTCTAGCTATTATCTTTGGAAAGTCATGGGAGACGGGAGAGATTCCAGAAGACTGGAAAAGAGCAAATATAGTGCCCATCTATAAAAAGGGAAATAAAAACAACCCAGGAAACTACAGACCAGTTAGTTAAACTAACTTCTGTGCCAGGGAAGATAATGGAGCAAGTAATTAAGGAAATCATCTGCAAACACTTGGAAGGTGGTAAGGTGATAGGGAACAGCCAGCATGGATTTGTGAAGAACAAATCATGTCAAACCAATCTGATAGCTTTCTTTGATAGGATAACGAGCCTTGTGGATAAGGGTGAAGCTGTGGATGTGGTATACCTAGACTTTAGTAAGGCATTTGATACAGTCTCGCATGATATTCTTATCGATAAACTAGGCAAATACAATTTAGATGGGGCTACTATAAGGTGGGTGCATAACTGTCTGGATAACCGTACTCAGAGAGTTGTTATTAATGGTTCCCAATCCTGCTGGAAAGGCATAACGAGTGGGGTACCGCAGGGGTCTGTTTTGGGACCGGCTCTGTTCAATATCTTCATCAACGACTTAGATATTGGCATAGAAAGTACGCTTATTAAGTTTGCGGATGATACCAAACTGGGAGGGATTGCAACTGCTTTGGAGGACAGGGTCATAATTCAAAATGATCTGGACAAATTGGAGAAATGGTCTGAGTTAAACAGGATGAAGTTTAATAAAGACAAATGCAAAGTGCTCCACTTAGGAAGGAACAATCAGTTTCACACATACACAATGGGAAGAGACTGTCTAGGAAGGAGTACGGCAGAAAGGGGTCTAGGGGTTATAGTGGACCACAAGCTAAATATGAGTCAACAGTGTGATGCTGTTGCAAAAAAAGCAAACATGATCCTGGGATGTATTAACAGGTGTGTTGTGAGCAAGACACGAGAAGTCATTCTTCCGCTCTACTCTGCTCTGGTTAGGCCTCAGCTGGAGTATTGTGTCCAGTTCTGGGCGCCGCATTTTAAAAAAGATGTGGAGAAATTGGAAAGGGTCCAAAGAAGAGCAACAAGAATGATTAAAGGTCTTGAGAACATGACCTATGAAGGAAGACTGAAAGAATTGGGTTTGTTGGGTTTGGAAAAGAGAAGACTGAGAGGGGACATGATAGCAGTTTTCAGGTATCTAAAAGGGTGTCATAAGGAGGAGGGAGAAAACTTGTTCACCTTAGCCTCTAAGGATAGAACCAGAAGCAATGGGTTTAAACTGCAGCAAGGGAGGTCTAGGTTGGACATTAGGAAAAAGTTCCTAACTGTCAGGGTGGTTAAACACTGGAATAAATTGCCTAGGGAGGTTGTGGAATCTCCATCTCTGGAGATATTTAAGAGTAGGTTAGATAAATGTCTATCAGGGATGATCTAGACAGTATTTGGTCCTGCCATGTGGGCAGGGGACTGGACTCGATGACCTCTCGAGGTCCCTTCCAGTCCTAGAATCTATGAATCTATGAAAAAAAACAGTTTTCCAAGGTAAAATTACAGAAGTGCCGAAATCAAAGGTTTACCATGGATGCTGGTTGCAATCTCATTAATTTTTTACATAATACCACTCTATGTGTATATGTAAACACAGACACAAACACACATATGCATTCAAAGATAGTAAAGCAGATGAAAAGAGCATACTTCGTACCTGTCTACCAAGAACTAGTAATGTCACGAAGAATATAAAGAGAGACACAGAACCCATTGTCTTCAGGTCTTTCAATATTCCTGGCCTGTAAAACAGAAACACAGATAAAATGAATTGCTCAAAAAGGAAAAAAAAATCTGAAATCTTAATTCTTAATCACAGTTTTGGTTTTCTCCCCTCATTTCTGTGCTGTAAACTCCTTGCACAACTTTTTAGTAATCAAACTAAAAACTTTAATATAAATTGCTTTATTGTTTTCTGGAATATTAAAGCTGTACTACTGCATTTATTTATATAATGGGCCCTGCTTCCTGACTGTACAATGTAAACCTGGAGAATAATATTAAATTTAATATATATCATGCTTTTTTTTGCTTGTTAAAGGAGAGTTTCTGATTGCTTTTCAATATGTTGGTTTAAGTAGACTGTAGAGAGAGTTTGTGATGGCAGTACTATATTCTGCTCCCATACAGTGACTAACCACATCTCATGATTGTGAAAAAATTAAATGAAATCATAAGGTACCAAGAGGCTTCTCAAGCTCAGAACCACACAAGGCAAGAACCACACTAACCACCTCCTCTGGACAGCTTATTAAAATCCTCAGTTCCTTTGAGATGAGAAAATGTCTGGAGAGGGATTTGGTCTACACTTCCAGAAGCTGATCTATATCAGCAAGCCCACTGTTGTTCCCACTGGTGGGAAAGTTTTAAGAAAAATGCTAGTGTAAACACAGCCTTAGTGGCAAAGTGCGGGTAGTTAAAGGTGTATGAGAAATGTAACACATCAAATGGTTCTGCAATATATCACAAGGATGTCAACTATACATGTGTGGTGTGTATATGAATATATCTCCTCACTTCCCCATTTCTGTGTTGCATTGAGTTTCTGTTTACCTTTGAAAATGCAAAGTGTAAGTCTCACTATTCTATTCAGATTCTTATTCCATGGTATCCTAATGCATTAAGACCAGGATCAGTGAAGGGAGTTAGAAGGAAAAGTACTGGAATTTTACTCAAAGCACTCATGATTTTCTACCATGGCATATGCACTGCCTACATATGCTATCTTTATAAGAATGTATTTTTTTAAAAAGGTTGGGTAGAAGTAATACATGCCCTTTCTACACTGTAACAGAGAGGTTAGGGACAAAATTATCTGCCCATAGCAAAGACCCAACTAACTCAATGCAAGCTATATATTCATCCACTTAAGAAGTCATTCTCAATTACACCCATTCTTTTGCCCCCTCTAGGAGTAGTTTCTGCATACAAAAACCTCTCTTTGCTCTAAGATGCACGTATTATATCATTAACAATTTAAGACAAATGCCCTAATTCTGGGAAAAAAAGGAGCTCTGTCTGCTTGCAAAAAACAAAACAAAACAAAACAAAAAAACACATTTTAACAGGGTTCAGGTAACAAAGAACTAATGTTTAAGATCCTTTTTTATGACAACACAAATCAAACCATAATATAGTGCAAACATTAGATGATTTATGCAGTCTGAATGGGTTTATTTCTTTTATTTTAATACTGTTACATATACAATCAAATCATATATTTAGTACACAGGAGTCAGTTATCCTTGAATTGGGATTTGTAGATGTATATATATTTTTCCAAAAAAATTTAAGCTCTGTTCTGCTCTGCTACACAAGCAATATTATTAATTGCCCTTCCCCTAGTAGCGTGCTAAAATAACCAACCTACCTTTTCATAGGTGCCCTTGCATACAGGAATTTGCTGTAATCATCCAGTGTGGAACCATGAGTGTGCAGGAGGATGACATTGTAGCCCACCAATGCAATCAGCATTATCACCATTTTCAACTCATAATTTATCCGCAGGAAAACAGAACAGGATATCAGCCCCAGAATGCAGCTATAGATAAAGTACTGGCACATGGAAACCAAACAAGACAAACGTTTAGGATTTGACCTAGTGAATATTAACTGGCGAGAAGAAAGTAATTTGTAATAAAATGCCCACATTAACTTTACAAAAATGATTAAAAAACCCATATAAATTAAATATGAAATCTCTCATTATTACTAAATAATCAAACAAAGGCCTGTGGACATTATGGCCTGGAGTCACTAAACATATAACAAAGATGTCTGGTAAATTTATAACAAATAAATGCTATTCTCACTTGGTTCAGACTCACACTAAATATCTCATTAAGAGCTCACTTCCCCTACTTCATGCCTATTCTTCATCAACTGATTTCCACATTTTATCCTGCACACTTCCGAGTAACAGGGAGCATGTGTGAGACACAATAACACTGCTCAATGGCAGGACTATGCTTGCCCTAGTGCTTACTTGTGCCCATGCAGGGCATACACTGGAATTGGAATGCAGCTAGCTACCTTGTACATTATTACCATCTGCAAGGTAAGGACTTGGAGGAACAAGTCCAAAATGTCTGCAGCTACCTATCCATTGTGGACCCTTTTGTGACCCTAGGCACCTCTGTATTCACACTCTACACACTACTGCAATAATACCTGTACAAAATATACCTTATGAAGTATAATATGAAATCTAATAACATATTGGTTATTAATATAATTGTAAAATACATTTGTTAACATTATATGTGAAGTTATGAATTCCCTCTGTATGATGAACAGGAGTACTTGTGGCACCTTAGAGACTAACAAATTTATTGGAGCATAAGCTTTCGTGGACTACAGCCCACTTCTTCGGATGCATACAGAGAGAAGTGGGCTGAAGTCCACGAAAGCTTATGCTCTAATAAATTTGTTAGTCTCTAAGGTGCCACAAGTACTCCTGTTCTTTTTGCGGATACAGACTAACATGGCTGCTACTCTGAAACCTCTGTATGATGTTACTAGAACATGTTTAAGACCAGACAGCCTAGCCTAGATAAAGGTGATAAACAGATCATCCTAGACTAAGGAATGTGGGTTAACCTCAATTTACATATTTGCAGTAAAGTCATCAAGCTAAACCAGCAGAATTTATCCTGATGCTGCAGTTGAGAGACAGAGAATTAGCATGGCTCCTACACCTCAGAGAGACACAGGAGACAGCTGTGCTGTGCTGTGGCTGTGCCACTATTCAGGGTAGACACTACCTATGCCAACAGGAGGGATTCTCCAGTCGGCAAAGGTAATGTATCTTCACCAGAGATGGTAGCTAGGTCAATGAAAGAGGAGGTTACTCACCTGTGCAGTAACTGAAGTTTTTCGAGATGAGTGTCCCTGTGAGTGCTCCACTCCAGGTGTCAGTGCGCCTCTGTGCCTTCACTCGGAGATTCTGACAGCAGTACTCAGCCCGGTCATGCATGTGCAGAGCCTGCCCCACGCGTTGAGCATGCCTTAATAATATGCATGCATGACCGGTCTCCTCAGTTCCTTCTCTACAATGGAGGCTACCCCAACTCCAAAGTAGAGGGGAGGAGGGTGGGTAGTGGAGCACCGACAGGGACACTCATCTCAAAGAACGTCAGTTACTGCACAGGCAAGTAACTGCCTCTTCTTCGAGAGAGAGATTTTTCTGTGGATGCTCCACTCCAGGTGACTTAAAAGCAGTGTATCTCAAGGAGGTAGGGAGTTTGGATCTGGTAGGAATACGGTAGATAATACAACTCTGCCCAACCGTGTATCAGTGAGAGGGCCTTGAGTAAAGGCAAATGTATGTTCAGAAGTCCGAGTGGCTGCTTTACAAATGCCAGCCAGAGGAACTTTGCATAGAAAAGCCAAGGAAGTAGCTACAGATCTAGTGGAGTGAGTTCTGATGAAGGCTGGAGGAGTTGCAACCTTTATTTGATAGCACAGTCGGATACAACTGGAGATCCAGTTGGAAAGTGTCTGGGTAGAAATAGGTGTCCTTTTGGATCGCTCTGCAATGGAGACAGAGTCTGGAAGAGTTCCTAAGAGGTTTGGTTCTATCCAAATAAAAGGACAGAGCCCTGTGTACATCCAGTGTATGCATCATGGATTCGAAGGAGTTTGCATGCAGTTTGGGGAAGAAGGTTGGTAGGTCTATAGGTTCATTGATGTGAAAGGACAAATGCACTTTTGGAAGAAATTTGGGGTGTAGTTGGAGGGTAACTTTGTCCTTAAAAAATATTGTGTATGGTGGGTCTGCCATGAGAGCTGCTATTTCTCCTGTGTGTCTGGCAGAGGTGATTGCCACTAAAAATGCTGTTTTCATGGAGAGGTGTAAGAGAGAGCATGTGGCTAGTGGCTCGAAAGGTTGTTGAGTCAGGCATGTTAATACTAAATGGAGGTCCCACAGAGGGGTAAGGGGTTTAATATCCAGGTATAGGGACTGGAGCCCTTTGGGAAAACACTGGTGATTGAATGGGCAAAAACAGAGGTATCGTCGATCTTGTGGTGAAAAGTTGTAATAGCAGCTAAGTGGACTTTGATTGGAGCTGAAAGAAAGGCCAGATTGCTTAAGGTCTAAGAGGTAGTCAAGTATTAATGGAAGAGGTGCAGAAGTGGGAGGAGTTTGTTTGGTCGAGCACCATTGTGTGAATCACTTCCACTTTCGGAGCTAGGTGATCCGAGTAGATTGTGTTCTGCTGTGTAAGAGTACTCTTTGAACCTGTTCTGAGCATGCTAGTTCATTTTCTGAGAACCATGTAGGAACCAAGCTTTGAGGTGAAGCATGGATAGGTTGGGATGGAGAAATCAGCCATGTTGCTGCGATAGGAGGTTTGGAGTGAGAGGCAATGGAATCGATGGGTGAATTGACATTCTGGTGAGGAACGGATACCATGATTGTCTGGGGCAATCAGAATTACTGTGGCACAACCTGTTCGTATCTTTTTCAGAACCCTGAGAAGTGGTATCAGGGGAAATGTGTACAGTAAGTTTTGATTCCATGAGATCATGAACACATCTCCTAGGGAATTTTTGCCCAGTCCCGCTCTGGAGCAAAATTCGGGACATTTCTTGTTCTTCGCAGTTGTGAAGAGGTCCAGTGTTGGGTAGCCCCAAATGTGGAATATGTTGCGTATGACCATCTCGTTTATCTCCCATTCGTGATCCCCAGGAAATCGTCTGCTTAGTTCATCCACAGTGATATTCAGGGCCCCGGGTAGGTAGGCGGCTGATATCTGGATGTTGTGCACAGACACCAATTCCAGAGCTTCATAGCTTCTGTGTAAAGCGAGTGAGATCGAGCTTCTCTCTGTCTGTTTACATAGAACATGCAGGTTATGTTGTCTGTCATTATTTGAACATGTTGGTTCTGAATGAATGGGAGGAAGTGGCGGCAGGCATTGCGTATAGCTCAAAGTTCTAGGACGTTTATATGTAGGGAGGTTTTGGTGGGAGTCCATAGTCCCTGGGCCGTATGGTTGGACATATGTACTCCCCTTCCTGTGAGAGATGCATTGGTAGTCATTACAATGGATGGAGCATCCTGGAGAAAAGGGACTCCTGAGCAGAGGTTGGAGGGAACTGTCCACCCTAGGAGGGAGTCCTTGACTCTGAAGGGTATGGATAGAGGCTTGTTTGGAAGGTGTACGTTCGGTCTGTAACTGTGGCCATCCAAGCTTTGAAGCACCTCATGTATAGGCGTGCATTCCTGACCACGAAAGTACACGAGTTCATGTGGCCTAAAAATTGTAGGCAGTCCCGAGCAGTGATCTGAGGACTGATGCAAAGTTTTGTGACCAGGAGTTTTATGGTGTTGAAACGGTCGAGCGGGAGAGATGCTATTCCCTTCTGGGAATCGAGGTGTGCTCCTATGAACTCCAGTTGTTGGGTAGGAGATAAGGTGGATTTTTTTCTGTTTATTTGTAGGCCGAGGGATAGGAAGCATTCGATGGTCGGCTGGGTGGATCGAAGAGTTTCATCGAGTGTTGAGGCTTTGAGGAGACAGTCGTCGAGGTAAGGGAACACCCCTGTTTCCTGAGGTAGGCAGAGATGACAGCTAGGAGTTTGGAAAAAACATGGTGGGCAGTGGATAGGCCGAAGAGCAACACCATGTATTGAAAATGTGTTGAACCTAGGGTAAAACAAAGAAAATGTCTGTGGGCCAGATGTATAGTCACATGAAAATAGGTGTCCTGTAGGCCGAGGGCTGAAAACCAATTGCCCTGCTCCAGCGCTGGGATTATGGTGGTGAGGGTAACCATTTTGAACTTTTGCTTTTTGATGAATTTGTTGAGCCTCCTGAAGTCAAGAATCTCATCATTTTCTTTTCTGTTAAAAAGTAATGGGAGTAGAAACCTTTTCCTCTGCGTTTTTTTTGGGCACAGCTTTCACTGTTCCCAATTGCAGGGGGAGGAGTTTTTTGGAGGAGCAGTTGCTCGTGAGAGGGGTCCCTGAAGAGGGACGGGGAGAGTGGATGGATGGGAGGCAAGGATACGAAAGGGACTGAATAGCCAATTGTGATGACCTCTATAGCCCACTTGTTGGTGGTAACGTTCTGCCATTGATGGGAGAATGGGTGTAGGCAGTGTCCAAAAATAGGGGCAGGTGATGTCAGCGCTAAATTGGGAATAGTATTTTCTAAACCCTTGACCAAGTCTTCAAATTTGCTTATTAGTCAGAGGGGGTTGAGATGATGCCAACGAGTTGGGATGGCAGCGTTGATACCTGGGTCTCTGGCGTTGCTGTTGCTGTTATTGCTTATGTGCTCTATGAGATTGATGGGCATATGTGGGGTAGCATGGACATTGGTAAGGTTGGTATCTATATTGTCTCCTTCTGGTTGTAGGGGTTTGGATTCCTAGAAACTGGAGAATTGCCCTGGAGTCCTTCATCGAATGAAGTACATAATTCGTCGTGGAGGTAAAGAGTTTGTCACCATCGAAGGGGAGATCCTCAATGGTACTTTGGACTTCCCAAGGAAAGGAAGAGGATGAGAGCCATGAACCTCAGTGCATCACAATTGCTGTGGCAGTGAATCTTGCTGCAGTATTGGCCGCATTGAGAGCGGCCTGAAGAGTGGTACAGGAGATGATTTGTCCCTCAGAAACTATGGCTGTAAATTGTTGTTTCTTTTTCTCTGGCATGTCATCAATAAATTCCATGAGTTTACTATAGTTTTTGTGGTCATATTTTGCCAGAACGGCTGCATAATTAGCTATCCAGAATTGTAATGTGGAAGACCCGTATACCTTACACCCGAGCAGATCTAATCATTTACTGTCCTTGTCAGATGGGGTGGAGTGGGGAAACTGGTGCTTGTTCTTTTGCTTCTACTATCAGCGAATTTTGGCGCTGGATGAGTGAAAGGAATTCAGAACCCTTGGAAGGAATAGAGTACTTCCGATCTGCTCACTTGCAGGTAGGTAGGCTTGCAGCCGGTGTTTGCCAGATGGCTTTGGCAGGTTCCATGAGGGCTGCGTTGATAAGGTAAAATGCAATCCTGGAAGAAGTAGATGGTTGTAGGATGTGGGTTAGCTCATGCTGTTGTTCAGGAACTTCTTCCAGGTTAATCCTTAGCATATTGGCAACTCTTTTAAAAAGGTCCTGATATTTTGAGAAATCATCTGAAGACATCGGGAGAGGAGGGAGTAATGCTTCATCTGGTGTAACTACTGGGTCTACTGGGTTGGAGGAGGTAGACCGTGATTGATCCTGCAGGTGTGAAGGAGCTGCCTGATGTCGTGACTCAGTGGCAGATTCGTCTACTGGCGGTACCGACCAGGTCTCACCCCTGCCTTTGGTGGCATAATGAGTGTGATCCCGAGTATAAAGGGTCCATGGAGCCCAATATTGCCACTGTGGTGGGAAGGGCATGGGTGGTGCCATCCACGGGTTTGCATACCATGGGGCAGGATCCTGGGAGTAGAACAAGGTAGCTTTTTTATGACTCATGTTGATTGGGGTCTCTGAATGGGAGACCTGATAGGGTGAAAAGTCTCCCTGCAGCACAGATTCCTCATCACTGGAGAAGTGTGAGTTAGCAGGACAAAGCTGTCCGGACCTTGTGTGAGTGTCCGGAGAGAAGTAGGTGTTAAGTAGGGATGACTGCAGGATAAGTGACACCTGCAGGTCCCTTGACTGAGTAAATTGTGGTGCCGCAGCAGGGCTGCATGACAGGAATTTGCTGTGCAGGAGGGTTCATCTGCACTGGTGTTCTGTGCCTTGTATCATTCCCGGCAAGTTCAGAGGATGACAGTACTGGAAGAGTGAGACCAGCCTGCGGGGGGCCAGGCAGGCTAATATGTGTTGGCACTGCATCCTTCGCGGTGCCAAACATTGCCATCTGAGAAGCAGGCAGCTGGAAGCCCGAAGCCTCGACACTGGTGTTTTGTGCTATCGCCGCAGCCACAGGTGGATTTTGCATGGTGCCAGAGGAGGACGGCACGTCAAAAGTGCTGAGTTGGGGAAATGCCGGGAGGGAGGTTGTAGACCTGCCCAGCGAACTTTTGGCTCTCGGTGTATCCTTTATGGTTGAGAGAGGCTGCTATTTTTTGGAAGAGCAGTTTGAGTCTCAGCTCCCAGTCCTTACGTGCCCTGGATTTCAGTTTGCTGCATTGGACACATTTTTTGGGGATGTGAGATTCCCCCAAGCATTTTATACATTTCGAGTGGCCATCTGAGATGGGAATGGCATCATGGCAAGTCTGGGGAGCCAGGCATGTCAGAAGTGGCTGCCGCTGCAGGAACAAGAAGGGTTTTTCTTTTTTCTTTTTTGGAGACAGGAGATAGGGGAAGAGGTATCTAACTACTACTGGGAAGCTAAGCTAACAAGGAACATTATTTTAAACAAGGGGAGAGAAAGTTCTCTGATGAGTCTGCTGAGTTCTGTCTCAGGCTGGGGACGGTAGAAAAGGAACTGAGGAGACCGGTCATGCATGCGTATTATTAAGGCACGCTCTGCGCGTGCTGTCAAAATCTCCAAATGAAGGCGCAGGGGCGCACCAACACCTGGAGTGGAGCACCCACAGGGACATCTCTTGAAGAAGAAGAATTCTTCTTTTGACTTAGCGTTGTTTACACAGGGACTTTGGCAGGCTTAAATATGCCACTAGGTGTTAATCCCCAGGAGGCCTTCCTGATTTATAAGAGAAAAAGACATCCCTTTGGGGATATAAGGAACACAGAGAGAGGCTAAGGAGAAAAAGGAACCAAGCAAATTGATTGCTGTGATGGGTTCTGGCCAGCCTGGACAGAAAGGGCTGGAAAGGAGACTGTGGATGAGAGGAAATCATCTTGAATAAAGGTTGTATCTTGCTAGTTTAAATTTTAGATGTGTGTTTTCACTTTCTTTGCTTGTAACCATCTCTCTACTTTTATCTCTTTTATTTGGTATTGATTCATCCATGCTTTGTTGTTAATATTTATTTATTTGTTTTGTTTTGCTTTCCTTATAAATCAGCCATGTGGTGTGAGTTCAGTAAAGTATGTGCTTCTAGAAAGCTAACAGGTTGGAGTGTTGTGCTGTCTCTGTAAAAGCAGCAAACCTAACATTTTCTCTGTTAGGGTCCAGTGAGAGGGACTGGTCACTACAGTACAACAATTATGGGGGGAGTTCAGAGCTGGAAGGGTACTGAAGTCAGCCTATAAAGAGTAAACAAGTTGGGCAACGCCAGGGTTGGTTGTGCACTGCTGGCAGATCGTTGGGGTCAGATCACTGAACCAAAGCTGCACAGCCACAAGACACCCAAGGGTTACAAGGCAAATGGTGACTAACCAGCTTACTGTCCTGAGTGAACTCGGAAACGTCATTCCTGTAATAGCACAGAGCTTAGAGTAACTGCAGGCTCTGCTTGCAGGATTTGTAATCTCTGAAGCAGTAAGCACAGAGCTTATAAACTCCATAAATATTGTACTTATACAGACGGTGGGAAAATAAAGAAATAACTAAAATGAGGGAATCTAGAAAGCTCAAACTGGGTCTATGCTTAAGATATACATTTACATCAAATGTAAAGCCTTCAGGCCAAATCTTCTGTTGAGTTATGAGTGGAGAAGAAAACTTACAAAAACTACTATTTTTTCTAGGACTTATACATCGAAAAATGGTTTGTATTAAACTTTCCTGAAACATTTTTCTCTGGCCTAAGACTAAACGTGAAAAACTTCAGGTCAATTTTTGTTTTGTTTTTGGTGAAAGTGAGACTGGGTTGTCAAAATCAGTGCTGAAATGGAAAGACAATTATAGTATATTCTCACTTATGGAGTCTTTATCACATTCTCCAAAGCGAGAAACCACAGAGTACCTGAATGTTAAGGATTTATACCTCAAAAAAAAAAAGTTACTTTTCTTAGACCATGTACATTTTATTTCTCATTAAGATATTTCTGAAACACTGCTGGCTTGTCGATAGAAGTATGTTTGACTGAACCTGAATCACCATATACTCATTTTGGGAGATCTCTACTATGAGTGCTTTGCACAGCACAATCAGCCATAGTTAACTTGTGATTTTAATTTTTCTCCAGTGCTTCTTATAATTTATTGCTGCTTGAAATAAGCAAAAAGTCATTCTTGTTCAGAAAGAGATATTAAATCTTCATTGATTATTGCATTCTTTTTAATGGTGCCTTTTATACTATTGTGAGTTCAATCTATATAAAGTACCAGAATCTATTTTTCTACTATGTAAGCATCACTACTTTTGAAAGTGCTTTTCATATTGGAAAAATGTTAATGTTTGTGCATCCAAAAAGAAACACAAAGGTCAAGAAACTTTGTTGTGAAGAAAAGAGCACCAGTTAGAAATAGACAGCCCAATTTGCAAATGCTGTCTCAATGGGTATGCCTAATTCAAGTTGAGAAGCCAAAAATGTAGATACCTCAGATTGCAGTGCATTTTTGAAAACATAGCCCTAAGTTTGTCTCTTTCATTTTTTTGGTTATGTCTATACTACAGCCTATGTCAACCTAACTTATGTCACTCAGGGGTGTGAATATTTCACCCCCTGAGCAACATAAGTTACACCCACATAAGCGCTGGTGTGCACAGCGCTATGTCGGCAGGAGAACTGCTCCCACTGACACGGCTTCTGCTCTCGCAAAGGTGGCACAGAGCATCTTCAGCAGATGTGCTGCTGCAGCGCTGTATGTATAGACATGTCCATGGTTCTTATACATTATCTTACTGCTCTTCTGTCTGGGTTCCCAACATTGCATGGGAAAATTTAAATCCCTCAAGAATCATGTTTTCAGTTAAACAAAGTTTAAAGCCATGGAACCATTTGTATTTGTAGCAAACCTACCTTTTGGATTAAAACTACTAGGCAGTTTCCGTTAAAGTACTGTGATTTGGACCCTTCTTCCCCCCCTCAATCCCTCCCACTCTTCAGGGCTGGGAACAGGGTGGGCTGGGGTAGGCCTAGCCCAGGGTATAAAACTGTGCAAAAAGCTGCCACCTCTGCATAGCCACCTAACTAATTCGTGCAAAAGATCCATGCGGCCAATAGAACAGACAGGATAGAGGACATAGATAGGGTTTGAGAAAGGAACAGCAAGGGGTAAAACATATGAAAAGCCAATACCACTGGAATTACCTTAATGTGCATTGTGAGCTTTCTGATCCCTCTCAGAGAGCACAAAACTGCAATCTAGCAAACCAGTGACATCATAGCTTTCTGGCCACCCATTTTCTGCCCTGACTGGGTCAGCATGGAGGAAGAGTTCATCTGCATAGCTGGCCAGAATCTATAGATTTGTGGGACTTTTATATAAAGGATTGTTTTCCTTCTCATGTACTTGTAGCCTCACCACTAATCTTCTCCTTCATACCCTTGTAGGGCTCAGAGAAGGTGAGTACAGAATACCCAGACAGCAGCTATTTCAAAGCCACAGATCTGTGCTATTGCCAATGCTTGTGATTTGATCACGAGACTTGTGGTATTTGGTATTTTTCTTAAAGCTTTAGGCCCTGGAGTGCTGTGATTCTGAGATTTTCAGCATTTTTAAAAAGAAAAAAATAAGTTGTTAGCCCACCTGGTTGTGGCGGACAGCTTGAAAATATGAATTCAAAGGCTCAACATCCAGAGGCACATAAAAAGAACTCCAACTGCATTATAAAAAAATCTCATGATATTCTGGGAGCTGAGTAATAAATTTTGAACATTTGGGGCTGGCAATACTGGAATTGTTATTGTATTTTGTCTCTCACAGGAGGAGATCATATGGGTCTAAAAGATATAAATTCTGCATAACTTCTAACATTTGGAAACCATTTTGCAGCCTCCTACCAAAACAAAAAGACAAACAATCGCTTTGCAACTGATTAAGTATTCCCTGACAAGTCTTGTATAACAGCAGAATGAACAGTAATGTAACTAAGAACATCTCATATTGCAGCAAAAAATATTAATTAGCATGGTTCCAAATAGGGCTCAATTCTTCAGGGATTGAAGCATTTTAAAAATCTCTTATTCATTCATTTTAGTTTGCATACTCAACAGAACTGTCAGCTTCACTTTTTATAAGTCACAGGCAGTTTCTCTGTGGGAGTAATGTTTAATGCCATTATACACATATACAAAAGACTGACTTTTAATTTTAAAAAAGAATGTTTTGCCACCACGAGTGCTCAATGTACCATTCAATAAACATAGAATAGTTTTTTTATCTATAGATTTTTAATTTTTCTAAATCAGTGATTGATTAATAATTCAAAAGGATTTTGCCTCTCCCCTGCTGTCTTTATCAAGCCAGAAATTATGAGCTCTGAAATGCTTTGTGTGGTTTAGAATGGAACTACTGTACAATTAGGAGGTTTTTAATAGATAAATAGGAAAGAGGAGTGTTAAAACCTTTATTCCCACCATAAATTATTCACTATATCTGAATTATTAACAAAGCAATGACAATATTTTTGTCTCTTTCTGTCATAACTAAGTTAACACATTTATTAAGTGACAGACAACATGGTTTCTCCATGTAAAGAATGCATTTTGATATTATTTAAATTTAAAAAACATATTAAAGACCAGTTACTATAAATAGTTGCAATACCATGAAGATCTGGGTACCTTGGTAAGATAGTGTCAAACAGAATATTAAACTTATCCTTTATTGTGGTGAAAAAAACCCTCAAAAGAATTATAAAAGCACAACAAAATAACATATGACAAAAGTGAATATAAAATGTTTCTGTTTAAAATAAGATAAAAATAAATTAGTGCACTGACAGTTTTTCCATGTATGTACATACAGAGGACTGGGGAAGGTTTAGGTCAGTTTATTTATAGCAAAAGCTCTTTAATCATATCCTTACATAGTAAATAAATGTGCTACCAATAAGCTATCAGCTCACACTAACAGATTAGAAGATAAATGTTTGACACCTCCTGAAATCTTCTTGGATGCCAGAACTCCTCGCAAAATATCATATTCCAAAATGTTTCAATTAAAGAAGAGAGACTACACTTTTATTAAATTTTTTGCAAAAAATATGCCCCTTCTTTAGGCCCACTGACCTAGAAATAAAAATGTGCGTGAAGTTTATCCCCATTTAGATTAGTTGTTTTCACACTGACATAAAGTGAAAACGAGTGAGCGTTGCAAGAGGTCAGTCCACCAATCAGGCCCTCACTGATTAAACATTTCTTTCAGAATTAATTAAAATGATGTTTATAATTAACACATTATCTAGTTAATCTTTACAACACGCCTCTGAATTAGGCATTATTTTCATTTTATAGATTGGAAAACTATGCCAAAGATGTTGAGTGGATTGCCCAAGGCCACAGAAGGAGACAATTATTATAGGCAGAACTCAAAGAGTTTAAGCCTGGAGGGACCATTACATCATCTAGCCTGACTTCGTGTATATCACAGGTCATTAAATTTCACCCAGTTACCCCTGTACTGAGGCCAATAACTTGTGTTTAACTAAAACATATTTTCCATAAAGGCATCCAGTCTTGGTCTGAAAGACATCAAGAGAAGGAGATTCCACCACTCCTCTTTCTAATTTGTTTCAATGTTTAATCATTCTCAGTGTTAAAATATTATGCCTAATTTGAATGTGTTTTGCTTCTGCTTCCAGTCACTGGTTCTTGTGATGCCTTTCTATACTAGAATAGAAAGCTCTTTAGTACTAGGTATTTTCTCCCCATGAAGGAAGTTAGACATTAAACAAGATACCTCTCAATCTTCTTTTTTTGATAAGCTAAATAGATGGAGTTCTTTAAGAATCACTGTAAGGCACTGTCTCCAGCCCTCAAATTGTTTCTGTCTCTCTTTTCTGGACCCTCTCCAAATTTTCAGCATCCAAGGATCACACTAGCCTCTTTCCCCCCCCATAGCTTTGCACTGGAAGCTCATGTTGAATTGCTTGTCCATGATGACCCCCCCAATTCCTTTTCAGAATCACTGCTTTCCAGGATATAGTCCCTCCATGTTCCTAAATGTATGACCTTGCATTTGGCTGTATTACAGTAAACTTGTTTGAATGGACCCAGTTAACCAAGTGATCCAGATCGCTCTGTTTGACTGCCTCATCCTCATCATTATTTATTCCTCCTCCAGTCTTTGTTTCATCTGTAAATTTGATCAGCAGTGATTTTATATTTACTTTCAGATAATTGATGCAAGTGTCAGGCCTAGTACTGATACCTCTGGAAACCCACTAGAAACACGCCATTTGATTGTGATTCTTCACTGACAATTACTTTGAGATCTGCCAGCTAGTCAGTTCCTAATCCACTTAAGGTGTGCTCTACTGATGTAGAATGGCATTTTTTTAGAATTAGAACTCCAGAGTTCTTGGCTACTAGACATTCTTCCAAACCTCTTTCTTAATCTGAAATTCATTGAAATTCAAAGTTAGGGCCTGATTTCCAGAAGTGCCGAGGCCCTGCACCTCTCCTTGACTTCAAATGAAGTTGTGAGTACTCAGTACCGCTGGAAAAAGAATCAACCCTTTGGAGGCTTCTTGAAAAAATCCTCTGAGCTGCTAAGCCTCAAAAGGTCCAGTGACAGTAGGTCTAATGTAGCCATTGCAAACTATAAAAAAATAAAGAAATGTAAAATGAACTTACTGGTAGGTAAAAATAGTTGTTTTGTATGTACCACAGTGTTTGAGCACTTGATTCGGGAAAACTTGCATTTGATGAATTAAGAATCGGGATGAAACTTATCACAGGATCATCCAGGAAAAACTAGAGGAAAATAATATGAAGTTTGTTAGTGTCTTCAGTGGTGACAGATCAAAGAAGTAAATGGCATGTGAGGGAAAAGCTCAATCATTAATTACTTATTTTGATGGAAGCAGAATCAGAGGTCCCAAGTCATTTTTGAATGGAATGCAATGGGGTTTATTTTCAAATTACCATCATGTGTGCCCACAGTGCAAAAGAAAATACATCATGAAGTACTTTGGTGTAAACTTATATTTAGGCTGGGCAGAATTACATTTTTAAAATAATTTTGGCAGAGAATATTGATATTTATTTTTAAGCATTTTTAATTCAAATTTTCACAAGTGCAAAATTAAGGAGGGATCAGACAATTATTTAATAATAGACATTGAGATTCAAAAAGTTAAAGCTTTGTAACTGTTAAAACACAAATAGTCAACATCACATGTATAAGCAAAGTAAATATCATTAAATAATACTAATAAGTTCTCAAACAGCATTTTTGTTACTTTGTCTATCTGTAAATTTTTATTGTCGTAGATGAAATATTTTTTGCCAGCTTGTGTGTGTGTGTGTGTGTGTGTGTGTGTGTGTGTGTGTGTGGTGACATCACCATTTACCAATACAAATTTAACCCTTCCAACCTACATTCATCTACCTTCAAGCATTGCCATTAAGCAGTCTAGAGCAATCTGTGGAACTAGAAACATAAGTTTTATTATACTATGAACACGTACCCAGTGCCAGGTGAAATAGGAGACTGAGTAAAACAAAAAATAATAAAAGAATACACAAGGGGAAAAATACATAGAAATGTTATCAGTTTTCATGAACCAAACACCAATTACTTCTGAAGTATGTGTTTGTATTTTTCTCTCTTTCGTCAAACCATCTCCACTTGCTATCTCACTTATGTCACTTTGGAGATTCTGTAGTGCCTATATACACGGTATTTTAATGTAGCATTCTCTTTTCTCTCCATTAGAGATAGCTCAGCCTCTGNGAATGGCTGAGCCATTACAAACATTGAATCTATCTCCCCTTGTAAGTATTCTCACACTTCTTAACTGTCTGTACTGGGCTAGCTTGATTATCACTTCAAAAGTTTTTTTTCTCTTAATTAATTGGCCTCTCAGAGTTGGTAAGACAACTCCCACCTGTTTATGCTCTCTGTATGTGTGTATATATATCTCCTCAATATATGTTCCATTCTATATGCATCCGAAGAAGTGGGCTGTAGTCCACGAAAGCTTATGCTCTAATAAATTTGTTAGTCTCTAAAGTGCCACAAGTACTCCTGTTCTTATTTTGCCAGTTTCTAGAGCATCAGTTATTGGCCACTGCTATGTTCTTAACGTTTTATATGTGTGCATTGAGCCCAAATGGGTCTTGACTCCTAATGTACCCTTTTAAAATCTGTACGTTTCTACATTAGTTTATTTGGTTTTTTTTTAAACATGTTTCAGCCAATTCTAGATTTGATGACAAAAAGACAAAGTATTATTTTTCAAATATTAAAAAAAGTGAAGAAAGAATAGTAAACTTCCTAACTTCACTTAGCTGCCTAAGGTAAATGTCAGACTCATCAGATTTAAATTTATTGAATAAATATGATGCACGCAACCATGTAGTTAAATAAGTTTACCTTCTCCCTTAATATATTTACAAGAGTCTGTCAACAGATGCCAGACACGGGGTAAAATTTTGAAATAACATTGAAGAATTTAGTTACACACCTACCATTAACATTAATAGAAATCACAGAGATAAATCCTGCCCTTCTTTAGATCTCTGACACCAGAATTCATTTAAGGGATAAGCACTGGGAACTGTGTTTTATGAAGCCTTAATCAAACCCATCCAATGTAATAAATCTCCATAATATACTAAATTAAACTCAAATTTTCCTCTGTAATCCCTGTATTATATCATTGTCGTACCCAAAAGGAATACTCTGTAGAGGCATAAAGATTTCTTCATTGAACTATAAGTGTATCTTTTTGATAAACAGATTGTAAGGCAAATCTTATTTAAATATATAATGTGTGCATATCAAGGCTTTAAAATAATCACACTTTAGAAAATAATTTATAGTGCCAAATTATCTGTGGGTGTAAATTCACATATTTATAGATTCCAATATCAGAAGGGACCATTGTGAACATCTAATCTGATCTGCAAAACACAGGTCATAGATGATCTCCAAATTAATTTCTGCTTCAAGTAAAACAGCTGTGGTTGAATTAGAGCATATCTTTTAGAAAACAAATCCAATCATGATTTTAAAATTGCCGGTGATGGAGAATCCACCACAATCTTTCATATGTTATTCCAATGTTTAATTATTTTCATGTGCCTTATTTCTAGTTGGAATTTATCTGAATTCAACTTCCAGCCACTGGATTTTGTTACACCTTTGTCTGCTAGATTGAAGAGCCCTCTATTTTCAAATTTCTATTCCTCATGTAAGTACTGACAAACTGATCAAAATCATTCCTGGATAAGCTAAATAGATGGAACTTTTTGAGTCTTTCACTGCATAACATTAACACGACATTACCACAACTTAACAGCGACATCTACTTCCTGAGAAAATGCAAGAAACAAAACATTATTCCCAGAGGACTCACCATCTATAACCTTCTGATCATCTCCTACAAATCCAAATATGCTGAACAGCTCTGCAGAAGGTCTTCAGAAAAACGGAGAAACCATCTCCTGCACCTCACATACTCCAGAAGGAACCACTCAAACAAGAAAAAGGAGGTTTATTACCTGTAACTGGAGGTTCTTCAAGATGTGTGGTCCCCATCTGTATTCCACTGAGGGTTATGCATGTGCACCATGCGCCCAAAGTTAGAGAATTTGAAAGTAGTGTCTGTTGGTCCACCCATGAGCCCTGACTTGCCTCATGCTTCTGTTCAAGGTGATAAAGGGCAGGGTGGACCGACTTCATCTTCAGTTCCTTCTCCATCATGAATCAGACAGATTCATAGCAAAGGGGAAGGAGGGTGGGAAGTGGAATACAAATTGGGACCACACATCTCGAAGAACCTCCAAGTGCAGGTAAATAACTTCCTCTTCTTTGAGTGATGGTCCCTATTGTATTCTGTTGAGGGTGATTGACAAGCAGTACCTAAGTTGGAAGAGGATGTGAAGATGAGGACAGAATGGTTGTGCGAAGAACTGCCACATCGAAGGAGGAGTCCGCTGCAGAGTCCTGCACTAACATGCAGTGTGTTGCAAAGGTGTGCACAGAACTGCATGTGGCCGCTTTACATATGTCCTGAAGCAGCTAGAAAGTCTAGAAAGTGAGGCCTCGGGGGGTATGTAGCAAATCATCCATCTTTTGATTGAAAAGATGGGACTAACTGAAGGGGAGGTCTTCAATTGTGTTTTGCACCTCCCTAGGGAAACCGTATGAGTGGAACCAAAATACCCGACACATAACTCTGGCCATCACCATGGCCTTTGAGGAGGTATCTGCTGTGCCCACTGCCGATTGGAGTGCTGTTCCAGCTACCAGCTTCTCTTTCTCAATGATCACCCAAAAACTAGCCTTGACATGTTGAGGAAGACTATCAGTAAATTCCTCAAATTAGCTGTAATTCAAGAAATCGAATTTGTCGAGAAACGCCTTATAGTTCCTGATCCTGAATTGAAGACTAGATGAGGAAAAGACCTTATGCCTCAAAAGGTCCAAACACTGCTCTCCTTGTCAGATGGTGTAGAGCAAGGGTGCTGTTTGTCTTGTTCAGTCATGGCTTGCAAAAACAGGAAGTTTTGGGGGAGGTGTGAGAAGAGGAATTCAGATCCCTTAGCCCAAATCTAATAGCATCTTTCAGCCCCTTTGGGCATAGGCATGTATGTGGCCAGGGTGTGCCATACTGTTCTGGCACGCTCAAGAATGGCATTTTTAATAGGCAGTACAACTCTAGTTGGTCCTGAGGAGTGGAGTATATCCAGTAGTTTATGCTGGGTAACCTAGATTTCCTCCAGCGGAATCTGGAGTTCCCCCGCAACTCTGTGCAGCAGATCTTGAAACTGCCTAAAGTCATCCAGAGGTGAAGGAGATGCTGTAGTCACTGCTTAATCTGGAGATGAGGAAGCAAATCTTTCTGGTTCAAGTGCCTGCTAGAAGGAGCTCTCAATGGAGAGGCAGGTAAAGACTCTCATGCAGATCAGGCTGGTTCTGAGGAGGATATTGGGACATGGGTAGTATGGCCAGTAGGGATGCTGAGGTGGTCCCTACAGCATGGGGTACCAGTGGATTTGTGATGGGTGTTGCCAAGACCAGGACCGCCTCCGTGAATGCAAGTATGGATGATTAGTAAGTATCGACAATCCCTCTCCAGCTCCTGATTCATTGGTGAAAGAGAAGGCAGACTCTGGTTCCATTGATGGTACTGCTGGAGCCAATGAAAGGGTGTAGGCCATTGGAGTGGGTGGAAAGGTGTTCTGCAGTTGAAGCATATCAATACAAGGGGAGAAATAATCTCCCTAGAGGTAGAAAGGCCTGATAGACCCCGGTTCTGTTAAGGTGAATGCGACCTGGGGCTCAAACACAGTTCCTGATCTCCCCAGTGATAGAGATACCCTCTCTTTACTCGGTACTGGTGTTGGTGCCATGGACTTCTGCGGAGTGGGCAGATTTCGCAGCTTGTAGGCCATCAGTGCTGACAGTACTGGTGGATTAGTGCTCAGAACCACCAGATCCCCTTGTTTGTGGGACTTCATTTAATATCTATGGAGTTTGGTGTGTGCTCTGTCTCTGTGGCTTGAGCTCATGGAAGGAGTGTCCACTTTCTTCATCTTTGAGGATGACTTAGCCCCAGGCTTATGGGTATACTTCCTTACCTCCTGACTAGGCCCCAGCACGGGGTCCATAGGGGCAGTTCTGCTGGCACCAAATTTGGACTTAGTAGCAGGAGGCGCTCTTCTTGTGGTTTCAGACTGATGTACAGGGTGGGAGGGTGGGTGGGTGTCCTCTGGCCTGGGTCCGAATGAGGCCTAATGGAACTCACCATGAGGTGCTTCTGGAGGTGGAGAGCCTGGTCTTCTTGGGTACAGCTGGGGAAGGACTGGCAGATACTGAACCTAGGTGTGATGTGAGCTTCCCCAAGCAGTAGAAGCAGCGTTGGTGTTCATCACAAACTGAGAAGAAGTGCGGGCAGGAAGCACAGAGTTTGAAGCCCCATATTTTTTCACAACAATGATGACACTAACCACAACTCCCAAGTCCCCACAGACAGTCATAAAAAAAGAAAGAATCATTTAACTGGATACCCCACAGTGGATTAAACTGCATACTTGATCGTTACATTGATTGCTTCAGGGGAAAAAAACTGACTGTGAGATCCTTAGCAAACATCACATCCATGACAATCTCTCCACTGCTGAAAGGACAGCTATTCAGACCTTGAAATCCAGCCACCAGATAGCAATCCAACCAGCAGAGAAAGAGGGTGCCATTGTAGTTCTCCACCATCATGACTATGTCAATCAGGCCAAACAACAACTCTCTGACACCACCTACTATTAAGAACTTAAAGAAGACCCCACACTAGAATTTATCCAAGAATTTAAGGATATCATCAAATCCTTTCTCAAACAACACACACACACACAAAAAAAAAATCTACATCCTCATGCCCCACAAATGCACCCCAGGGACTTTCTACATACTTCTCAAAATACACAAACAAGGGAACCCAGGCAGGCCAATCATATCTAGCCATGGCATTCTTACTGAAGGAATATCAGGACTCATAGAAACCATCCTCAAACTACTCAGCCACACAAAGGGCCAGCTTCCTCCAAGACATAATCAATTTCCTCCAGAAAATCTGCAACATTGAATTTATGGCTTATTACAACAATCTGTAACCCACTAGCCCCCCTTTTTTGTTCTCTAACACTTCTGCGGTCAATGGGCCATTTCACCTTGAATAGTCCATTAGAATATGTTAACTCCTTATGCTAAACAATCTGTTCCACCTAGTATTTAGCTGTGACACTCTGAATACCTTTCTCAGACCTGAAGTGCTCTGTATAGCTCAAAAGCTTGTCTCTTTCACCAACATACGTTGGGCCAATAAAATATATTACCTCACCCACCTTTCCCAGTAAGGCATTTTCCAATCCTTTACTCAAGCTCATGTCTCTCCTCTGTGACCTTTACAATTTTTCAACATTCTTCTTGGATTGTAGACACCAAAACTGGATGCAGTATTTCAGTAGCACTCACACCAGTGCCAATTACATAAGTAAAATAACTTCCTTATTCCAGCTCAATATTACCCTTTTTTATCTCCAAGGAACACATTAGCTCTTTTGGCCACAGTGTTGCACTGGGAGCTCAGGTTTAGCTGATCATCCACAATGACCCCCAACTCTTTTTCAGAGTCTCTGCTTCTCAGAATTGGGTCCCCTTTCCTGTCAGTTTGGCCTACATTCTTTGTTCCTAGATGTCTGACCTTACATCTGACCATATTAAAAGACATTGTTTGCTTCTGTCCAGCTTACCAAGTGATCCAGATTGAGCTGTATCAGTGACCTGTACTCTTGATTATTTACCACTCCCTCCCAGTAATTATTTTATGATTTCTTCCAGGTCACTGACAAAAACGTTAGATAGCGTAGGGCTAAGAAGAGATCCTTGCAGGTCCCCTCTAGAAACATACCTGCTCAATCATGATTCTTAGTTTACAATTACATTTTGTGACCTATCAGTTAACCAGTTGTCAAAATGGGATTGTAAGGGGACAGCTGCATTTTCTTCTGTTGAATTTACCCATTTTCAGCAGCAGCAAATTTTACTCATAAACAGCTGACACAGTCTTTTACTGAGTTAGCAGACACTGGTGCTCCCTTTTAGAGACAGACTCCCCTCTGTTGGCCTTGTCAGCCATGGCCCCACTACTATCCCACACCCTTTAAGGAACCTAATATACAGGGATGTAAATAGAAGGGATTCTGGACAGCTGCTTGTCTCCTCGCCCACTTTGCAGATCCCCAGAGGCTGGTTAAAACTTGGTCCAAAAAGAAGAAACAAAACAACCCTCTAATAATAGATTTTAAATAGGAAAATGGTCTCTTTCAAAAATTTTTTTTTTCAGTTAGGTATTACTTGTATTACAGTAGAACCTACAGGTGTCTAGATGCTCTACAGACACATAGCAAGGGAGAGTCTCAGCCTCAAAGAGCTCACAGGCTTATTATCTAGTGTGACAGACCCAGACCAGTGGGGTACAGGAGTCTATTGGGATCCAGGATGTGGGCGGGCAAAGCCCGCCCACTGCTAAAGGATCCCCCCAGCCTAAGGGGGGTCCACAGGGCCTGGACCAAAAAATTACGGGGGACAACTAATAAAAGAACAGGGACAGGAGTGAGGTCAAAGGGTCAAAAGAAGGGAACCAGACGGGGACACCGAGCAGAGAACCCCGGACAGCGCCCACTGCTCCTCGAAGGCATCAAGGGAGTCAGTGGACGCCGTCCAGAGGAACTATGCCCGGATACATGAACGAACGGAGGACCGGAAATAGGCCCCACAGTCACAGGAGACTCCATCGGTCAACCTCCTCACTCTGGTTTTATAAATGGCCAGTTTTGCTAGGGCCAGGAGGAGGTTGACCAGGAGGTCCCGTGACTTTGTGGGGCGACGGATAGGGAGTGCATAAATAAAAAGGTGAGGGGAAAAGTGCAACCAAAATCGTAACAAAATATCCCTGAAGAGCCAGAATAGGGGCTGCAGCCTGGCGCACTCCAGGTAAACATGCGCCAGGGTTTCCCTCACGCCGCAGAAGGGGCAGGTGTCTGGGATAGGGGTAAACCGCGCCAAGTGCACGCCCATGCTCACGGCTCCGTGAAGGAGCCGCCAACTTATGTCCCCGGTGGGCTTCGGGATCAGAGTAGAATAAAGGCTGGCCCACTGGGGCTCCTCACCCTCCAGAGGTGGCAGGAGGTCCCGCCACTTTGTGTCGGGGCGGGATGCGAGGGTGAGGACATGAAGAACATGGAGCATGAGCGTATATAGATGTTTCCTTGGTGCAGTCCGGAACAGAACCGGCTGCAGATCGTGCAGCCGACTAATGGCGAAGGGACGGGGGGGAGGCCCCCGATAGGGTCTACACGGCAGGGGCCCGATGAAAAGGTCTGGAGGGCTCAGAGTGGAGGGTAGGCGGGGAGTGCCCTCTCGCAGGACCCGGTCGAGATAGTCCCAAGCAGCGGGCGGCAAAGCGGCCCTCACCTCCTGAAGCACGTGCTGGGGAGCACGAGGTCTGGAGAGCCCCATGCGCTGAGCGAGTGTCAGGGGATCCAGCCAGTCTCCCTGGTCGTAGTCAAGGAGGTCTCCGACTTTGGTGACTTCTGCCAGGACCAACCTCTGGCGCACCATGGGGGACTCCGCCACCTGCACACGAAGCTGGGGGTTGTGTAGCAGGGGCTCCGCGAGGAGATCTGCCCCCATGGTGGCTGCCATGGGCCTGGTCACTGAGAACAGTTTCCATTTCCGGAGAGGTCCTGGTAGAAGACCGGCAGCCCGGAGAGGTCTCGCAGAAGACCTCTCGGATGGAGACAAAAGAGCTGCCGGTCATATTGGAGCCCTCAGAAGCGGCGCAGGAAGGCGTGCGCCAATACGCTCCACGCCGGACTACCTGCACCATAAAGGAGCCTCTGCAGGGCCTGGAAGCGGAAGACATGGATCTGAGCGTGCAAACACTTCAGGCCCTGCCCTCCCTCCTCCAGGGGTAGATGGAGAACCCCCGCAGAGACCCAGTGCAGTCCTGACCAAAAGAACTCCAGAATCAACGTCCGGAGGGTGGTCAGGAAGCCCGGGGCCGGGACCAGGGTGTTGAGCCAGTACCAGAGCATGGACAGGACTAGCTGATTGAGCACCAGTGCTCTCCCTGAAAGGGAGAGACACCGGAGCAGTCCTGTCCATTTCCGGAGCCGCTCCGACACTCTGCCCTCTAAACCTAGCCAGTTCTCCGGCGGAGACGGATGCGTGGCAGAAAGGTAAACGCCGAGATAGAGCAGCAGACCTGCGCTCCACCGGACGGCCTGAAGCGCGGGTGGGAGGGAGCTCGCTTGCCACCCGTCCCCTACCACCAGGCCAGAGCTCTTGACCCAGTTGACCCGGGCGGAGGAGGCTGCCGAATAGATGGTCTGGCAAGCCTCCACCCGCACCAAGTCGCCCGGGTCCTGGACCACAAGGAGCACGTCGGCGGCGTACGCTGACAGGACCAGCCGCAGCTCCGGCTCCTGCAGCACCAACCCTGCCAACCTCCTACGGAAGAGACAGAGGAAGGGCTCGATTGCCAGAGCATACAGCTGGCCCAAGAGGGGGCACCCTTGACGTACTCCTCGCCCGAAGCTGACCCGTTCGGTCAGGGTCCAGTTGAGCCTGACCAAACACTCTGCGGAGGCGTACAGCACCTGGAGAAAACCCACAAACTGGGGCCCGAAGCCAAACGCTCGCAGAGTGCCCAGGAGATACCCGTGGTCCACCCTGTCGAATGCCTTCTCCTGATCCAGGGACAGAAGGGCGAACGACAGACCATCCCCACACCCAAGTTCCAAGAGGTCCAAGACCAGATACAAGTTGTCGAAGATGGTGCGGCCCGGGACGGTGTAGGTCTGGTCTGGGTGGATCACGTCCGCCAGCACGGACCCTAGCCGCAGCGAGATGGCCTTCGCTACGATTTTATAGTCCGTGTTGAGGAGCGAGATGGGACGCCAATTCCGTAAATCGCGGAGGTCCCCCTTCTTCGGCAATAAGGTGAGCACGGCTCGCCTGCACGAAAGAGGGAGGACCCCGCCCTGCAAGGACTCGGCCCAGACGGTGACAAGGTCCAGGCTGAGGACGTCCCAAAACACGCGGTAGAACTCCACGGTCAGCCCGTCCATGCCCGGAGATTTATTGGTGGGCATGCGGTGGAGGGCTTCCGAGAACTCAGCCAGAGTGAGAGGCAGCTCCAGCCGGTCTCAGTTGCCCGCGCTGACCGTCGGGAGTTCATCCCAGAGCATTCTCAAGCGTTAGGATCGGTCGGATCCGGGGAGAAAAGGCCTGCGTAGAAGGCCCTGGCCCTCCCGCACATTTCCGCCGGATCCGTGAGGGGGGTGCCGTCCTCTGCTAGAAGGCAGGTGATGTGCTTCTTAGCCCCCCTCTTTTTCTCCAGGGCGTAGAAGAAGCAGGAGCCGCGATCCATCTCCCGAAGGAGGTGGATGCGGGATCGAACAAAGGCACCTCGGGCCCGATGGTCCTTGAGGGTCCGCAGCTCTTCCCGCTTCTCCCGGCACGCTCCGCAGAGGGATGGATCACCGGGGCTGGCGGCCAGACGCCTCTCCAGCTCTAAGACCTCCCGTTCCAACTGCCCTATCGCCGCATCCCTCCGTCGGCTGGCGCCCCAGGTGTAGTCACGGCAGAAGAGCCGGGCGCGCACCTTCCCCAGGTCCCACCATCGCCGCACCGAGGGAAAGGCACGCCGGTGCCCTCGCCAGGCCAGCCAAAACTCCCGGAAGGACGCCACGAAGCCCACATCCTCCAACAAGCTATTATTAAAGTGCCAATAGGTCGGCCCCGGCCTCTCCGCGCAGAGAGAGGCTGTCACGGTGACTAGATGGTGATCTGAAAAAGGGGCCGGCCGGACGCTGGAGGAGTGGGCCCGGGAAAGATGGAAGCGTGACATATAGATGCGGTCCAACCGGGAGTGGTACGACCGATGGACCTCCACCCGGTCAAAAGTGAATGTCGAAACGTCATCTGGGTGGTGGTCGCGCCAGACGTCCACCAGGGAGTGATGTTCGACGATCTCCCGGAGGACATCCGTGGCGGCCGGGTGCTGCTCGGTCCCCGAGTGGTCCCGTTCCTCAAGGGTGGCGTTAAAGTCCGCGCCCAGGACCAGGCACTCGCGAGGATCCAAGGTGCCGAGGAAGGTGGATGCCTGCTGATAAACACACAACCTCTCCGGGCCCAATGTCGGGGTGTAAACGTTGACGAGATTAACCACAATCCCCTCCATGTGGACCCGGAGGTGCAGCAGGCGGCCGGGCACAGCCTCGGTGACCCCCAGCACCTCGGGCCGTAGGTCGGGGGAGAACAGGGTCGCCACTCCAGACGTACGAACTGTGAGGTGGCTAAAATAGACCCTGTCCCCCCACTCCAGCCGCCAGCTAGCTTCAGCGGCCGGACCCGTATGGGTCTCCTGCAGGAAAATCACAGAGTACCCCCAGTCCTGAAGGAAGGAGAGCACCTGGCTCCTGCGGAGACTCATCCTACAGCCTCGGGTGTTTAATGTTGCGAAGATGACCGGTGCCATGAGGAGGGTTGGGGGGGGATCCTCGCTAGCAGAGACACCCACGGCCTCTGTCGGGCCGCGCAACAATCCATGACCTACCCCATAGGTGATTAAGGAGTCACGGAAGAGGCGGACCTGTTGGTAGGCCGCGGCGGCCTGCCTCCCGGTCCTCTTACCCTCCCCCACGAGGGCCCTCGCGGCCCGGAGGATCTGATGGAAATCTCCCCATCGCTGGAGTGCAAGTTGTACCTTGTTGCGGGAGCCACGGACCTCCTCAAGGAATTCCCATAGCTCCTCTCTCAGCGTATGGGGGGGTGGGGTTATCGATCTATGGCTATCCCCCAGCAGGGCCCCTGTCTCAGCCCCGTGGCCCACCGAGACGGGCAAGCAGGGGGCAGACCCTCGACGTGGCGTCCGATGGGCTGGCGCCACATGGCCCGTCTCAGACCCTGGATCAATGGGGGGCGGCGGAGGGAAAATAGCAGCCTCTCGTGGGTCGGGACAGGGAAAAACAAAGGCCGCTTCTTGGGGGTCATCCTCTGGGATATGGAAGGAGACAACCCTAGAGGGGGCAATAGCATCATGGGAAGTGGAAGGGACAGGGACGGGGTCGGTGTCAAGGGCAGGGTCGGAGTCAGGAATAGGGACAGCGGAAGGGGCAATAGTGGGATCGGGGGCCCCAGCAGCCAGGCCACTGCGTGGGGGAGGTGGCACTCCACAAAGGGGCTCAGGGATTTGCAGGGAGGGAGGTGGGCCCTCGGTGATGCCAGACTCATGCTCCAAGGCAGATGGTAAGGCCACGGCATCCATAGGTGGAGAATCAACGATGGGGCCCTCACCCGGGAAGGAGGTAGGCTGCCCCTCAGCCATGAGGGAGTCCCCTGGCAACTCGGGTGCCGGTTGCATGGTACTGGCCGTCGCTTCAAGAGGCTCGGCGGCTGCTAGCGGGGTGCCATCTGTGGCTGGGTTAGTGGAAGAGTCCAGGGGCTCCTCAGAGGCGGGAGCGGAAGCAGTGGGTAGGGGGACAGAACATCGGAAAGGGAGGCCAAGGTGAGGTCGCTCAGATCGAGGCCCGCTGGCAGAGGGTCATCCTCCCTCTGGGTAACCTGGGTCAGACCCAGGGCCTCGATCTCCTCATAAATGGAAGGGAGATCACTTTCCACAACCCCAGGGCTCTCCCCACCTGCACCCGAAGCGACGCTTGCCTTGGTGCATGCAGGGGCTTCAGATTGTAAGGAGGAGAGAGGGGCTCCATCAGGGGCTTCCATAGGAAGGGACTCCGGAGGAGGGGTAGTGCTACCCTCCGATGCTGCCACGTCTTCCCCAGTCGGTAATGATGGACAAAACCCACCCAGGGGCAAAGCGGAAGGCTCAGCATCGGTGCCTCCCTTCCTGGTCTTCTGCGGGGCTACCGCATCAGATGGAAGGAGCGGAGCTCGAGCCTTCCGCTTGCCCCGCTTCCCCTGCACTGAGGACCAGCCCTCCATGGCATTATCCGGGGGCTGGCTAACAGGGGTCAGGTCAGGGAGCAAGGGCAAAGGCTTAGGGACTCGGGGAGGTAATGGTGGGGCAGCATGTAGGAGGGAGGATTCTCCCTGGGGCATGCCCTCTTCTATGCCCGGCGATATCCCTACCTCACCCTCCTCCACAGGCCCCGCCAGATCGCAGGCGGCAGAGGCGGGGCCCACTCGCTCGTCTAGGCGCACTGGGGGAGATACCCCTTGGGCCCGAGAGGGAGTGTTGGTGGGCCGGAAAGGAGGAGGGGCGGCTTTGGGCGCCGGGCAGCTAGGGGTGCCGGCGATGACGGGGCCGGCGCCCTGCCAGGGCTCAGGGGTCTCTGATGTTCCTCCATGCCGGGCCAAGGGGCAGTCCCTCCGGATGTGTCCTATCACTCGGCAGAGGTAGCACCGGGCCTCCCCCGTTGAATAATGCACCCGGTAGCGGACCCCCTGGTAGGGGACCAAGAAGGACCCCTCGAGCGCCTCACCGTCACGTGCTCCCGGCGGTAGTTGTAACTGTACCTGCCGGCGGAACGAGAGGACATGACGGAGGGCGGGGTCTTTGCAGCCCAATGGGAGAGGGCTGACCACAGAGATCGGCCTCCCCAGGGTAGAGAGGGTGGGTAACAGGGCGGCATTTGAAAGGAAGGGAGGGACGGAAGTCAGGACCAATCGGGCGCCCAGGTCTTCTAGCGGCTCCAGGGGGACGTATATGCCCCCCACCGCCAGGCCCTTCTCCACTGCCTCCTGGGCTGCGGCCTCCGATGCTAGGAAGAAGACGACCTTTCCGTACATCTTAGTGGCCGCCACAATGGCCGTTGGCCCCACCACCCTCGCCAACGCCCACACGTAGGTCTTCACGTGGGGCGAGGCGGGTACCAGGAGGCAACGGACGCCGTGCTTCCTGGTTAAGGTGGGGAAGGGGCCCCGGCCGCTATAGATGGTAGCAGAGGTGGTGGATGGGGAAAATGATGTGGCGGCAGGCGGGGGGGCTGCCGCCACCTGGGCGTATGCCCTGGGAGCTGGGGGTGGGACAGCCACAGAGCTGGTGGAGGGAACAGCAGGGAGAAACGCTGCGGCCAGTTGTGGTGCCGCGGCAGTGGGGGCACCCCCCTGCCATGGAGGGTCTGGCTTTTTTAACAGGACCTTTACCCTTCTTTGTGTCCTGGCCCTTCCTGCCGGCTGGGGGGACTCCCCCAGAGTCAGAGGGGGCGAGGGACGTGGCAGCAGCGGAGGTCACCTCGTTACCCACCGCTGCCGGCACTCCAGCAGGGGTGGTAGCAAGTGGCTCAGCGGCGGCGGTTGAGGTAGAGGCTAGGGGAGATGATGGTAGGGCGGGTGGAGGAGGGGCAGCAGGGTCTGCCCGAGGGGTCTCACTCTCCTCGTCCCCTGCCATAATGAGGATGGGGGGAGAGCAAACACTGGACGGAGGGTAGGGAAGGGGGAAGCAGGTCGTTCACTCCTCCCCGGCAGGCTGTAGGCAGGGGAGGAGGGCGCCAAAAAAGGGGGGTGTGGATGGGGGGCTATCAAAGGCTAGGGGTCAGTCACCGACTCAGGGAACGTTTCCGGCTCCTCTTGTTGCACCAAGGAAGGGAGGATATAACAGCATTGGGAGGGTGCAGTGAGACAGAATCAAACTAAAACGGGGAGGGGCACAAGCGCATAGGACGGGACATGGGCGCACGAGGGGAGGGGCTAATCAGGGCAAGGAGACCGCAGGGGGAAGGGAGCAACCAGGCGGGAAATGGGCCAGAGGAACCATGGGGCTAGCTTCAGAGGCTGGGGCAGGTCAAACAACGGCTGCAGAGGGAAAGGGCGGGGCAGGCAAACTGGAGCTAGCGAGGGGCTGGGGCATGGGGCAGGGGCAAAAGGCAGTAAGGGGTAAACGGGTAGGTAACAGGGGCAAAGCTGGGGGCTTGCTATAGGGGGCAGGGGGTCAGTCCAAAAGGTGGGGGGGCACGTGCACCCAGGTGTGCTTGCAACAAAAAAGAAAGTCCTTGTAAGCTGGCTGCTGTATCAGGCCCTATGATGGCAACAGGGCGAGGCAAGCCTTGGGGAGCAGCTGAGTCCCAGAGGCAGGAGTAGCCAGTGGGGGCGGTGGAGGGGGCAACGATGATGGTGGTGGAGGGGGTCGGGGGGACACACAGATGGACCAGGGGGCAGGCTCCACGTCACACCCCCTGTGTCTCCACAAACACAGTCTAGATCCCTACCACAAGAGCACAGTTCAAAAGTTACTCAGTCCGGGAGGGCCCCCTCTACGGTGGTCTGTAGAATTCCTACGCGCTCCCCCACTGGCAGATGGTCCTCTTCTTCTCCTCAGGGCTCCAGCAGCTCCCCAGCAGCAAACGCAGCAGCTCCAGGCGGCAGTCTGGTGGCCAGCAGGAAGGACCCTTCTCAGGTGGAGGTGGTGGTGGCATCCCCAGCAGCAGGAGCAATGGTTGGGGTCTCTCCCTCCCCTCCTCTGGGGAGTGGGCCAGCAGGTCCCCCCCAAGGGGCTGTAGCTGGAGCAGCAGCACCCAAGGGTGTGGGTGGGTCTAGCAGCCAGCCAGCAAGCAGGTAGCAGAGAAAGAGGAGAAGCAGCCTCCTACCTCCCTTCCTCCCTCCAGGCCAGAGGGCTACAGGAGAGTGATCTCTTAGTCACAGCTCAGACAGGGTCTCTGTTCCCTGAGTGCCCACAGCAGGGGCTGTACTAGAGTAATCAGGAGCCTGCTAGAACCAGTTAAGGCAGGCAGGCTAATTAGGACACCTGGAGCCAATTAAGAAGAAGCTGCTGGACTGAATTAAGGCAGGCTAATCAGGGCACCTGGGCTTTAAAAAGGAACTCACTTCAGTTTGTGGTGTGAGTGTGAGGTGTTGGGAGCAAGAGGCAAGGAGCTGAGAGTGAGAGGGTGTGCTGCTGGAGGACTGAGGAGCACAAGTGTTATTAGTCACCAGGAGGAAGGTCCTGTGGTGAGACTAAGGAAGGTGTTTGGAGGAGGCCATAGGGAAGTAGCCCAGGGAGTTGTAGCTGTCATACAGTGTTACAGGAGGCACTATAGACAGCTACAGTCCACAGGACCCTGGGCTGGAACCTGGAGTAGAGGGCGGGCCCAGGTTCCCCCCAATCTGCCTAATTGACTTGGACTGTGGGTTCTTCCAGAGGGGAAGGTCTCTGGGCTGTTCCCCACTCCACACGGTGAATCTCTGAGGCAAGAAAATCCGCCAATAAGCGTAGGACCTACCTAGATAGAGGAGGAACTTTATCACACTAGATAGAGAAAGCAATCATGGAGTGAGAGAAAGGGTATAAAATACAAGCACAGGGAATGCAATGATGGTTCAAAAATGTCATGTTAGCAGCACATTTAATGATAATTATGAGTGGGTTTTACTTTATTTTTATATATGTATTATGGATAAAAACTGTATTCTAGGACTGGGTAGATGTGATGGAGGCAGGAAGGAATTAGCTAAAAGCAAAAACAAAGGAAGGGAGAGGTGACATTGAGAAGTCAGGAAGAATGGAGAGGACCAGACACGGCTGGCAGAAGAAAAATGAACTGAAAAGACTGCGAAGAAGGAAGCAGGAGTGGGTTGGAGCAAGCAGCCAATCAGCATAGAGGAAAGAATGTCTTGAGTTTTGCTAAAAGACACAGTACTGCTAGTTTCATAGC
The DNA here is from genome assembly GCF_013100865.1 of Trachemys scripta elegans. Classification (NCBI taxonomy): domain Eukaryota; kingdom Metazoa; phylum Chordata; order Testudines; family Emydidae; genus Trachemys; species Trachemys scripta. The sequence goes on along the minus strand of NC_048299.1, from coordinate 123,620,748 downwards.
TCCATGCAAATAACAAAGATACACGCTTGTGAGACAGTGTTGTGCCTTTATTCACAACTTCCTCTTCTATGGCGGATATGGTAGAGGTACCTCTGATTTACCTGAATTGCCTGACACGTGTATAAGACTGGCATAAAAATCTGCTATTCTTGGGAGCATCAGAACTCCCCTAGGTTCGTAAATGCTCTAAAGCTACTCTCCCCACGGCTTTAATCCTGTTAGGGTCCACACATTAGGTTTATGACACAGACTGACAGGCACAATGAGAATTAGGATTTTATATTTTCTATCCAGCTACTCATTAAATCTCCCAAGTTTGATGACCTAATAGGTCTTTTCTATCTCTGTCTCCCTGAGAGTTCAGGATTATTCCCTACAGTATATTTCCTAGTGCTTTGTTTCATCCAGTTACAATTCCCAACAAAAGGGGCATCCTCCTTTCCCCCTGGATGAATACTGCACACACTATCATAACTCACTACATCTAATCTTCAGTGACACCAGGATTAGACTCCACCGGCTATCGTTAAAAAGTATTTCTGATATTTACATTACATTGTCTGTTTTTAAATTTCATACCATTATTCCTGGCTATATTACTGTAACAACAATAAAACTAGATTAAAATATTTAGTAAAAAAATACTTTGAACTATCAGTGTTCTCTACAACTGTCCCTTGCAATATGAAGTGTGAGTTTTAGTTGGCATTTTGGGTTTGATTTTATGATTTATTAGATACAGTATGGGTAGATATTCATTAGACCTTAATGGCTATATTTTGCCTTTTCCTAATGAAGGAGTTCATGGAAATAAATGCAGTTAATGGACTCTATTCTTAAGAATATGTTGCTTGGAGCTATAATAATGATACTTCAGTCTCACCCACAATTTACTATTAATATTAAGCCAATGCAAATTTTGCAATAATATTTTAAAGTCATTTTTGAAAATCAGAGCTAAGATTTAGTGCCAAGGTGGGAATTGTACTTAAAATGATCATCAAATGAATATCATGGAACATGGTTATTTGTTATATTGCAGTCAAAAGTGCTAACAAGACAATAAGGCTTTAAAGTACAGCTTTTGAAGCTCTACAGTCATTTGCATTCTGAATAAAAGAAGAACTTGAACTAATTAAAGACAATTTGTTGAAAAAAGCATCATTTTGACCTTGTTCATTTTAGGAACAATTTTTAATTTTATAAACATTCATACACTAGTGTAGTTTTAACTTCAACCCAAAAGTAAACTTCTTTGTTTCATTTCTACTTACAATTACCAAAAAGAAGAAATGCAAAATGTGGATCCAGACTGAGAATGGAACTTAGTAGAATTTTGATAATGTTTGAATCTGGGGTTTGTTTTGAGCCTATCTCTTCTTATCATACAAGGTGGAGAATGTGAGGGAAACCTTTCGTCCCCCAAAAGCAACACCCCCTCCCCAACCAACCTACAATTATCTTCATAGACTGAACCAGATAAAGTTCTAGTAGCTCTTGCTCCTTTCACAAATCTTACATGTCAGTGTTTAGGAACTCAGAGAAGTAGATTTCATCATTCAGACATCTCAAGTGTAGTTATTACAAATGGCTGACTACTGTCTCCTGAAAAATGCTATGTGAAAGCAAAAAAAAAAAAGTAATATGTATTCAAAACAATTCTGTAATTAACTGAAGGACACTTACCATTTTCAAACTATTTTTAAAAACTCTAAGTAAGTAAGCCTAGTAACTACCCTGTGAAAGAGTGAAGGGTACAATTGTCAAAAGTGCTTTTCCTAAGTACCATTGAATTTCAGTGAAACTAAAGCTATGTCTACACTGTGTACCTTCCAGCATCACAGCTGCTCTTTGCCAACAGGAGAGAGCTCGCCTGCCGGCAAAATAAAATCACCCCCAATGAGACAGTGTCTCCCACCAACATAGCGCTGACCGCACCAGCGCTTTTTGTCGGTAAAACTTTTGTTGGTCAACAGAACACTACCAACAAAAGTGCAGTGTAGACACAACCGAAGATTCCAAAGTGCCCAAGGCCCAGATTTTTAAGGTATTTAAGTGTTCAAAAGAGATTTAGGCACTTAGGAGCCTAAATTCCATTGACTGTCAATGGGATTTTGGTTCCTAAGTGCCTAAATCCCTTTTGAAAATGAGATTTTGTCTCTTAAATAAGTTAGATATATGCTGAACACAGCAATACCAAATACTTTAAACATCTGGGGTAAATCACTTTTGAAAAAAAATACTCTAAGTAAATAGTACTATTCCCATTTTTAGATGGGCAACTGGGGCAGAGAAATTACAAGACTTTCCCAATTTTAAAGAGGGAATCGGGCATGGGGCCAAGAAAATAAACAGTAGTTCTTGGCTCCCATGCTTCGCTCAAGCCACTAGACCACGTGTCCCTCAGATTAAAAGTGGTCAGTTGATTCCAATGCTACGCAGCCACAGGATTGGAGGCTCCCCGCCCTTTTTAATGAATATTTAGAAATCAGTCAGTGCCCCCTCAGCATTCCACTGAAATGCAATCATTTGTTTACTTGTGAATTATGTATTTAATAGGTTAGTAATGGTCTATTAATACAATTACATGAATTTATCATATTACAAGAGAAGAGAAAAGCACATTCCTGCATTACTGGAAACGGAAAGCAATTTGTCATTTTGGCCTTCCACAGAGAAGTAATCAAAGAACAGAAAGAAAGAAGAAAATAAGAGAATAGCCAGGATTTGACCTTATTAATTTTAAAGAGTGATCTTGCTCAGTTTGAAATCAATTTTTCTATTAACTGAATTGGGACCTTAAATGATACATTTAATTTCATATAAATGAGAAATAATTAAACTGTATTAGAAGCCATTTTTATTATATGGTAGAATGCCCCAAGCACCTAGGATCTGCAACAAAATGGTTTAACATTTCTCATTTTATCAATCATAACTCATTATCTAAATTAATAGCCACAGATTGTGGTTTCTGCCATGCAGGGGAGGGGGAAGCAAAAGGGAACAGCTATAGTGTTGAAGGCGGGAGGGCATATATGTCATTATGCCTCTGAAGGACAGACTGGCAGAATGGCTCAGGGGAGTCAGTGCAAGTATTCTCAGCTCTAGTCTTTACTACGTGAGCTTCCCTAGTGCCAGCCACTGAACAACAGCTAATATGCTGCGCCCTAGCCAATGTTCCCTCTATTTTTTCCATCCATGTACAAAATGAATTTTGTTATGTTCACCAATATTGAGGTAATGTGTGGATGTGAATCACCAATAGAAACAAAAACCCTAGATATAATATATTTTTTTAAAAAGTTACCATAGGGATAATTACTCCAGCCAGAACAGGTTAGGCATTTTAGAACTCACTACTCAAAGAATAAAATTTAAGCATAAGAGAGGAATAAAAATTATGAAATGCATAGACCAGTCAAAAAACTAAAATAACAGCACTTTGAAGGAATAAAATCACAGAGAATATATGTGCATTGCGGAAAGTATGAAGAAGTAACAACAACAAAAACAATGATACAAGTATGTGTGGGGAGGTGAGTGGGAAAGACAGAGTGTGTGTATGTGTGTGTGAGAGACACACGTATGTGAGAGACAATATGTCTGTATGTGTGTATGAGACACACAGTGTGTGAGTGAGAGACACATTGTATGTGTGTGAGAGACACAGTGTGTGTGTGTGTGTGAGTGAGAGAGAGAGAGACATATGCTGCCCCTTTAAGTATGCTGCCCCTTTAAATAGATCGGCATTCACCAGTCTTAAGCCTGCTTGTTCAGAAACAGCAGCAGCCACCAGCAACCTCCATCCCACATCCCACTTCCGAGACCTGTCATGTCCCTCCCCCACTCTGTGGAGATGCGATGAGAGAGGGGGACACCTTGCTGTCAGAAACACCCCCACCCCTCCCCCCAAGAGACTCCTGGAAACAGCTGGCCAGGGGCTCCAAGGCAGAGGGTGTGGCAGTGGGGGGAAGGGCACCTGAAGTGCGTGGCACTTGATAGACTGCTGGGTGGCCATGCAGCTTAGAGGGAACTTAGGTCCTAGCCATACCACCTACCCAGCTGAGTATCTCCCCTCCCTCTTCTTGGTGCTATGGAGTATCACTGGGCACATTTGCCTGGCTCTGCCTACCATATAAGAAGAGCTAGATCATCACTCTACCTGGAAGGGAGGAGGGGAATGAAGCTCTTTGTATGCTTTTCCTCACTAATGCATTCACACAGGGCAAGATAGAATGTAGTCCCTTATGTTGTTTCTGTGTTCCCTAAAATAATTGTAGCTAGTATTTTTACCCCATTTCACTACCAGTCTCTCTGATTTAAGTAAAAGACATTTTTTGTAACATTTTCAAAGGCACCTTGGTGGCTTAACTTTCATCCCACTAACAGGCTCCTAAGTCACTTTGGCACTTTTGAAAATTTTAACCTTTGTCATTTTAAAACAGATTTTCTTTTTTTTTAATAAGGAAGAATTTTAAATTAAATGGTGTGTAAACTATGAACATGTTGTGGGGAACAGACAGGTGTCAGAAAAATCAAAGTGAAATTCAAGCTCTTTGTACAGCATTTTGCAGACATTCTGCTAGCATCATAATCCACTGAACTGATCCCTGAACTGTGATGAGCAAATATTTTGTTATTTTTTTCTGACAATCCATATTTGAATTCTGGATTAGAATTATTTATTTTCACACTCAGACTGTTTTAAGATTCCCCCAGTACCCTTTACATGCAAAAATTCTCATAACAAACATGTCCAAGAACGGAATTATCGTTGAGGACGTATCATACGCAGAGGTCAGAATTGATCACCCCTACTATACTGTATGTTTGCTTTGCTTTGAATTTCTGAGTCATTGGAAGGCCATTACTATCATTCACCCTACTGAAATAACTACAGACCACAACTTTAAAATGTCATCCAAGTAGATGATAAAAATAAAAATAGACCTCACTGGCACAGAAAGAAAAACAAAACATCATTATGCTTACCATATTGAATATGGCCATCGTTAATGTTATAGTAGTAGTTGTCAATGTGAGAGTGATTCGTGGCCAGGGACGGTTTGCAATTATTCCAGATGATTTCAAAATCCACAACAGTGAAGCTGAGGCTTTATTGCTGCATTGCTAAGTATAGAAAATATGAAACACATAACAGCATGAGTATTCTTAATTCCTATGAGTTCCTTTAGGTTATAATTAAGAATTATCACAATTCTGAATGGCATTAATATGTAGGTCAATTAACTGAAAAGAACATTGCACAGAAGTGTTCAACTGTTATCTTGCCACAGTGGTTAATTATCTTATAAATTAAGAAAATTCTTGACATAATATCAGTCCTGGGATTTAGATTGCAAACTAGGTAATAGTTTATTAAACACCCACAATACAATACTACTAAATAATAAATCATAATGAAGAATATAAAATTAACACCAACATCATCATCACTATTACTAAACTTTTTAAAAAAATAACCAATGCCTGAAGGCCTCTGGGCATTTAAAGAAACAACCAAGGGTATGTTTTCACTGCACAATTAATCCAGATCTCTTACTCAGATTTTTGCCCCTACCATCCACACTGAAAAAACTCAGACCCAGGTTTGGAGGTGCTTTAAGCCCAGGCTAGTTTACACAAATGAGGACATAGATTAGAACCCACTCACATTATTGAAGGATGCACGGAAAAAAACACTCCGTGCTGATAGTCCTCTAATGCCCTTCTTACAACTCCCTCTGCAGGATGGGCAAGTTTTCCTGCAATTGACACAAATGACTGAGAAAGTATCCTATAGTGTCTCAACACAAAGAACCAGGGATGTCTGTGTCCCCCACATGCCCTTCCTTCCCTCCGTCTCTCACAGGCAAATGTGGAAACAGTAAGGACACAGTAATGCAAGTAGGACTTTGTTGTGGGGATGTTCACATCCAAGTGAGGCTAACATGGGTGCTCAGACACAGGTGCCAATTACCCAGGTTGACTGTGCAGTGTAGATATAAACTAGCTCTTCAATGCAGGTTCAGGAATCGTCCTAACAGGAATGCAAAACTGTTTGCAAGAATGAGGTCTTTTAAATGGATATATTCGAAGTAGACCACAAAAAACATCAGAAAGTGGATCAAACCAAAAGCAGCAAAGATCTCCCAACAGTAATTCCCCCATATAATTATATAAATATTATGCTGACTTCTTAATATATATTCAAAACATATTTTTAGTCTTTTTAGTTTTAAAGACTTGTTTGCTGGTGCTTATTAAAGTTAAAGGAACGACATTTTAGGAAATTGAAGTCCTCTCTTCAGCCATTGGCAAAATAAAGAAACATGACAGCTCAGATAACAGTCTCACTTGAGCAGTGAAGTAAATTGGAAGTGTATTGCAGATGGTTTTGCAGGTGGACATGCAACTGGGGGCACAAGTTGGCACTAACACTAACATTCCTTATACACAGGGCAAAAAAATATTATTGCATCTACCTCCACCTGTGTCAGTCTGCACCAATTTTTTTTCCCTTATGGCCCCGAATCATGTAGACACAAAGTCTAGAGGCACAAGATATTCACATAACATAAACATTATGTGGGCTATGAAACCAATATTAACTGCCCAAAGACTTCATTAACACAGAGTTATGGTTGCCCAATAGTACGTTGTGCCCTTCTAAAATGTCAAATTCAGTTACACTCCAACCTCTGAAATCTAGGAAATGAAGAGTTAAGGTACACACCAATCCATGACACAACCTTAACTCTGTCCTCTGCCCCAACATGCCAATAATACACATACTACCATTCTATCCTTACAGATAATAACCCCACATGTTGCCTTCCTTAGATCACAACCAGCCCCATTATTCAGGAAACAGGTGAAGAGCGTGAGTCATGATTACATTATCTCAACTGCTTATTAGAGTCTTTCATCTTGCCTCTGTTTACTAATGCTAATGTCCCGGACAATATTTCTGCATAAAATCTGAGTCTGCCTGTGGATTTCAGAGCACTTTAAAATTATTGATCTTAAATCAGAAATTTTGGTCTCAGAACAAAATCACCACAAGAATCACCTGCAGGACACAGGCAGAGAACAAGGAATATGTGCAATACTCATTCTCTGAAGCTCCCAAGAGCAGGGTTGAAGCTCTCAGTTAATAGATATAGCACAGGTTCAATGGCCACAGCACGCCACCTACTGACATCCAATTACCTGGACAATCGCGTCCCAGAAACCTTCTGCCTTGCAAAACAGCCCTGGTTTTGCTCCAAATGCCCTTTTTACTCACTCATATCAGTTTGGGTTGATCCGCTTTCTCTAGATGGAGAGGATTATAGAATTGCAGTACTATAGTTTTGTGCAGTAAATCTGAGTTTTCTTTGTTAAAATCCATTGTCAAACTGAATCAGGCTATTAATACATTAATATGTCAGGAATCATGTGAACAATCTACAGTCTCTTGTGTACCTGCAGGGCTCTTCATCCCGAGAATAGTACTTGACATTATATATATTTTTAAAAGGCTAATGGACTGAATTTTGTATAATTTCTTTTAAAATTTACTCTTCTGGTTTTTTTATTATAACAATAGTGATATTTATTACTACATGTACAGACAGCAGATTTATTTTATGAGGAAAAACTCTGGAGACTACATTGCATTTCAGAAAACAATACATTGTGTAACAAATAAAAATTATCAATCAAAATTTATTTTGGTGCTTTCATCAGGTTCCTTTCTTATTTTTGTTGTTGTTAGTGTCATCTTGATACTGTTGAATCTACGTATACTGTTACCTTTGAAGAAAAATGTGGAAACAGCCACTTTGTGACTTGAGAAACAAAGTTGTAGCAGGTTATTTCCAATCCCCAAAACCTTTTAGGAGCACATCACAAAGTTTCAAACTTTCATTTTGTATAGTACACCAAACCAAGATATTTTTAGAAAACTTCCTTCTAGAAGACAAGCCAATTTAGATTGGAAGATCTATCTGTCCATGGAAGAAAAGAAAATTGCAATCTTGATTTTGGTAGATGTATCAGTCAGTTCCATTATTCATTTTAAGTTAGAAGAGTTCAAAGTGCTGAAACCACTCTTTTTTCTTAAGACTTTCATTTCCCGCTTCCAAGACTGCAGAAGTGGCTAAAAAATGCTGTTTTGTTCTCAAAAAGCTAGGAACAAAAATGCATGGATTATAAAATGGGTCTACCGTAGCTCTCCTAATGTAACATGGCTTTACATAAGGAATGTAGCCAAATAGTAAATGTGTAATTTGAACACATTCTTACATTAGATTTCTCAGAACATCATTTATAACTGTTAGTCTAATTAACAAATGGGTTGCTTCCACCAAGCCACATTGTAGGAGTATGTGCCTAGTCACACAGTTAACAAAACACTTCGAAGGCAGTCTTGACTCAAAGGCTATCTACATGGATAAAGGTGTGTATTCATTCTCTCTGTGATGGCTAATGTCCTTGAATCCCAGGGATCACTTAGCTAGGGGAATGACAGCTTCAATAGTGTGCATTCACACTGCTCCCATGTTTGAAATCTTTAGGACTGGTACATAGATTTTGGTTCTTATCCTCACAGATCACTGTTCTCTCAACAGTGCTTTAGGAGTTTTTGCCGGAGTGGAAAAGATCAAGGAATCAGTTCTTATCAGAGTAGTGAGTATTAGAGAAGGAATAAATAGGTTTTGTTTGTTTTCTTTTTGTAACTTGTCTTGCAATTAGGGGAATAATCAAATTGGGTATTCTTTTATGTAACTAAGTTTTGCCCAGGGGAACATCCTCTGTGTTTTGAATCTGTTGTCTGTGAGAGGAGCTGGTATGTTAATCTCTCCCAGAGGTTTGTCTTTCACCTTTCTTTTCTTTAATTAAAAACCTTCCTTTTAAGAACCTGATTGATTTTTCCCTGTTTTTAAGATCCAAGGGGATTGGGTCTGAACTCACCAGGAATTGGTGGGGGGAATTAGAGGGGATGGTTAAACTCTCCTTGTGTTAAGATCCAAGGGGTTTGGATCGGTGTTCACCAAGGAATTGGTGGAGGAGTCTCTCAAGGCTACCCAGGGAGGGAAAGGTTTTGGGGGGGAAGACAGAGTTTCCCAAATAACTCATAAACCATTTGGGTGGTGGCAGCCAGACCAGATCTAAGCTGTTAATTGAGCTTAGGGGTTCACATGCAGGTCCCCACATCGGTACCCTAAAGTTCAGAGTGGGGGTGAAACCTATGACAGTGCTTTGGGAGACTCAGTGCTTAGCCATTGTTCAGCCACTGGTGGCAGAGGAAGAGCACTGCTAGCTAGCCTTCTACAGTGTGGCTCTGTAGAGGCAACTACATGAAGGAAAAAAGAAGTGTATCTCTGGTTTTCCAAATCGATTTGTTCTAGAGATCTGCACAGTCCCTGTTCTTTGGAGCTTAAGTAGTAAAGCTTCTGAACATAGAGAAGAACTTAGGAATAATTAAAGAGTGAGTGGTGTTTACACCCTCAGATGATGATTCAGTCAGATGTCCTAGACATCTGTACATGCCTCCTAATTGTCAGCTACTGCTTAGAAGTACCACAGACAGTTAGATGGTCCTGAAAACTTAATTCTCTCTCTATAGAAGCTGGCTGCTCTTTTGACATTCAGGGTGTGTAATCTCGTTTCCATTGTACAGGAAACACAGGTAGTGATAAAGATAATTTTAATGAAAATCACCTACAGTTTCTGACAGAAGTTTTAGGTGATTCTTTAGTACAATTTTGTTCTTTTGAAAGATGGTCTATAGTGGGTTTGCCATAAGATCCTGAAACTTTAAGACCTTTCCAGCTGAGGTGCCAGCCAATGACACAGAGAGTGCAAAGACAATGAACTAAGAAGTGCACAACTTAGTATTTATATAGCAAAACTACATATAATAGCACAAATAAACCAGAACAATGACTGCAGAACAACATATAAAAATATGCAGTACACCAACTACAGCTTTGGAAAAATACATAGAAAAGTAGTGAGAGGGAATCCACAAAGTTAAAAGTTCATTTCAGATGGACATCCAAAAGTTTAGCTGCTAATCCAAACTATTTATTTTCATGAGGCACCACATCAAATTATGTGGCCTTCCATCCCTAAACAACTCCTCTCTTCTGTGACAAAAACTTTCTGGATTTCCCCCATTTTATATTGTCTACTTGGTGGATACAGTGATCTGGCATCCCCTTCTGACTTCTTTAATGGATGACAACTCTTCTCAATGGCAGAGAAAGCAGGTCTGAATGACTTCTGCTGACCACCATGAAACCATGGGATAGCCCCAAACAGGGATTCTGAAGGAATACCATGCAATTTTCATCATATGATTAAACCCAATTAATAAATCTCAAAACTTAAAAATACACCATAAAAAGCTTCACTGACATTTTCACCGACATCCACATAGTGAAATAATTTGTGCACCTTTGACAAAATCTTTGTCAATGTGAAAAATTCTGCAAAAAAATCCCTGACAAACTGGAAAGGAAGCAAGTGCTGAGTATGAATTCTGTGACTAATATTTTGCACAGTGCTAGATGAAACCATACCAGAACCTAAGTGAAATAATTTGAGTAGTCTGAATCCTGGCAAAACACTACACAACCACCACAGTTCACTACTGGAAAATTAGGCAAAAGTTTGATTCTGGAAAGCTCAATACAGAGGGATCACTGAATTTCAGAATTGAGTTATATTAACAGAAAAATCAGTTACTAACCTTTCATAACTGTTATTCTTCTAGATGTGTTGTATATATCAATTCCACTATTCTAGTGTGCACATCCCACACATAGTCACCGTATATTTTTCTCTCAGTGGTATCTGTCAGGGTGGTTCAAGAGCCCTCTACTGCTGCAAAAACCACGGGCAAAAATAAATGGCCCAGCAGACCCAGAGCTTCCTCAGTTCCTTCTTTCTGGAAACTCTGATGTTGAGGATAGGAGGGTGAGTTGTGGAATGGACATGTACAACGTATCTTGAAGAACAGTTATGGAAAGTTAGTAATCATTTTTTGTTCTTTGAGTGATTGCCCATGTGCAGCCCATTCTAGGTGACTCCCAAGCAGTAATATAAGAGGAGGGATCGGAGCTCATGTACACACAGATGGCTTGAGCAAATTTGGCATCATCTCTAGAGTATCAGGTGGTGGCATAATGGGAAGTGAAAGTGTGCACCAGGTTGCTGCTTTATAAATGTCCTGAATAGGGATCTGCACTAGGAATGACATTGAGGATGTTTGTAATCTTGTGGACTGAGCAGTCATCTTGTCTGGTGGTGAAATGTCTGCCAGATAATAATGAGATCAGACACAGGACGCTATCCAAGATGAACTTCTCTGTTAGGAGATAGGAAGAACTTTCATTCTGTCCGCTGTAGTCACAAACATTTGGGTGGACTGATAAAATGGTTTAAGCCTGTCTATGTACAACGGTAATGCTCATCTAATGTCCAAAGTGTGTAGCCGTTGCTCATCCTTATTTGCATGTGGTTCTGGGTAAAAAACAGATACATAAATTGACTGATTGATCTGGAAATTTGAAAGTACTTTAGAGAGAAAACTCAGATGTGGGTATAAGTACAACATATCTTTAGAGAAGACTGTATATAGTGGTTCGGATGTGAGGGCACGCAGTTCAGAGACCCTTCCGGCAGAAGTGATAGCAATTAGGAAAACCACCTTCCAGGAAAGGAATAGTAAGGATCATGTTGTGAAAGGCTCAAATGGTAGCTCTATAAGTTTATACAAGACTAAATTCAAGTCCCAAGGGGGAATGGGCTCCCTTAATTGAGGATACAATCTTTCCACGCCTTGAAAGAATCTGACTGTCATGTCATTAGAAAAAACAACAGTTTTCCACACGAGGGTGGAAAGCTGCTATTGCTGCCAGGTGAACCTTGATAAAGGAAATTGCTAAGCCTTTCTGCTTCAGGTGCAGCACATAGTTGAGTATATGCTGTATAGATGAATGCATCCGTGAGACTCCAGCATGATATTATCAGATAGAGAACCAATTCCATTTTGACAGGTAGGTGGCCCTGGTGGAGTGCTTTCTGCTATACAGTAAGACGTCATGATCTTGTTCTGAGAAAGACTGCTTTCTGGGATTTAACCATGGAGCTTCCAGGCCATTAGCTGAAGAGATTGCAGATTCAGGTGGGGCAGCCAACTGTAGTCTTGGGAGATCAGATCTGGGTGCAATGGGAGTAAGATTGGAGTTGCCACTGAAAGGCCCAGTAGAGTGGAGAACCAGTGTTGGTGGAGCACACTGGGTCTATTAATATAACTCGAGTGTGGTCCCACTTGATCTTTAGTGGGATTTGGAGAAAAGCATAGTGAAGTTTTTCTGCCCAGGGTAGAAGGAAAGCATGTGTGATGGAGCCCAGACTGTGGCCTTGCAGGGAACAGAACTGGTGCCATTTTCTGTTGGTCTATTTGGGGAGACTATATCTGAGGAAAGGAATCACTTGTGGTAACTCAAAAATGACCTGTTAAAGCTGTCTGCTAGCTTGTTCTGCACCCCAGAAGGTAAGAGGCCTCAAGGTTGATTGAATGGGCTATTCAAAATACCCACAGGTGAACTGCTTCCTGACAAAGGAGGGATAAGTGAGCTCCTCTCTGTCCTTTGAGGTAAAACATTGCTGCGGTGTTATCTGTAAGAACAAACTGGTTTCTCGATATGAGGCAGGAAGACGAATCACCCTGAGTTCTCTGAAATTGATATGAAGAGTGAGCTCCCTCGAGGACCAAACCCCCTGAATTGGGGGGGCGGGATGACAGGTGAGCTCCCCACCTGAGAACTGCCATGTTTGAGACCAGAGTCACTGAAGGTTGAGGACAGAAGATGGGAAAACATGCACAAACATTGAGTGGCTCCAACCACCAATTCAGTAAAAATAGAACCCACAAAGGTACTGTGAGCACAGTGTCCAGATGAAGACAGCTTGGTGAGTACACTGAGGCCAGCTAAGTCTCGAGAGGTCTGAGGTGCAGCCTCACATATTGTACTACATTTGTGAATGAGGCCAGTGCCCTAGCACCCCCATACAGTTTCAGGCTGCTGTGACTCGATGAAATGTGAGGTCTGTCACTAAAGATTTACTACACCAAAATCTTGACTCTCGGAGGAACATTCTGGCCTGGGTAGACTCCAACACTGCCCCTAACAGCACAATCCACTGTCCTGGGCAAAGAGTAGACTTGTCTGCATTGGTAAGCAGACCTAGGGCCTTGAAGGTTGACTGAACGAGCTGAACACTGGATATAACTAGAGCTTTGGACCAAACCTTGACTAACTAATCTTCCAGGTAAGGACAGACCTGCACTCCTATTCTCCTCAGGAATGCTGCCATCATGGCCATACATTTTGTGTATCTCAGGAGCTCCAGACAGACTGAATGGAAGAATCATAAACTGGTAATGTGAGTGCTTCACTATGAACATGAGGCGCTTTCTGTGCCCTTGGTATATTGACACATTAAAGTAGGTGTCTCTTAAATCGAGGGCAGCATATCAGTCTCCAGGATCCATGTAGGGAATAATGAATGCCAGGGTGATCAGGGTAAAAACATAATCTTTTTGAGATAGTTGTTAAACTGACACAGATCTAAGATAGGTCTGAGATGTTCCTTTGCTTTTGGGATTAGAAATAATGGGAGTAGAAAACCTTCCCTCTTAAATTTTGTGGAATCTCCTCTATGGCTTCCACCTGAAAGATCGATTGAACCTCCTGGACCAGAAATTCTTTGTGAGAGTGCTCCCTGAAGAGGCAGAGGAAGGGAGGGTGGGAAGAAGGGGTAGAAATAAACTGGATGATGTATCCCACTTCTAGAGTGCTCAACACCAATGGTCTGTGGTGATACAGGACAAGGTCTTGAGGAAATGGGAAAGGCAGTTTGCAAACAAAGGAAAAACGGGATATGGCATCCTGGGAACTGGCATGGCATCCCTGAGCATCATACCAAAATGCCTGCTTAGAACCCCCTAGATGACTAGGTGTGGCAGGCATTGATACAGAGGCACAAGGGGGAGGTGGTCTATGCCTATAATGTCTACCCTTTTTTCGCTGCAGGTCCTGTCAGACCACTGGAGCAGAATACCAGAGAAGTTGCGGAGGCCGGAAGTGGCTCCTGATGTGTACAACTTGCAAGATTTAGAAGTTGCCTTTGTGTCCTTTAACCCAGGGAGCTTAGCATCAGTTTGCTCCGAAAAGAGCACGGAACTCTCAAAGGACAGGTCCTGCAGTCTGTTGGACTTCCTTCAGGAGCCCAGAGGACAGCAACCAGGAGCTCCCACGCCTGGCCACTACCGAAGCCATGGACTTAGAAGCTGAGTCAGCCACATACAGAGCAGCTTGAAATGAGGCTCTTGCCACTGCTTTTCCCTCATCCACTAGTGAGGAGAACTCTTGCCTAGCATCTTCTGGCAGCACGTCTTTCAATTTCAGCATGGATTCCCATACATTAAAGTCATACCTGCCTAAAAGTGCATGCTGGTTTGCAACCCCGTAGAATAAACTTTCCTACCGAACAGGTCTAACTTTTTTGAGTCTTTTGATTTTGGGGTTGCATCCTGCTGCCCCTGCCTTTCCCTCTCATTGGCAACAGATACTACCAGGGACACTGGGTGGGTGGGGATGGGAGTAAAGGACACATAACTTTGTGTGGGCACATAAAACTTGCGCTCAGCCCTTCAGAAGAGGGCGGAAGGCATGCAGGGGTCTGCCACAGCCACTTTATTGGGTTCATAATGGCGAAATTGAGAAGCAGGGCCACTCTGGAAGGACCTGCAGTGGCTAAAATATCAACCATGTGGTGAAAGTATTTGTTTATTTCCTCTACCTGTATGCCCGGGATTCAGGAAACCCTCTTTAACAATTCTTGATGTGCCTTATAATCATCTCGGGGAGGCGATATGCACCCTCCTGTGACTGCTATGTCAGGGGAGGAGGAAGAGGAGGCCAGCATTAGCTGCAGATGCTCTTTGTCTATTTCTTGATCTGCAAGGTGCTGTTGAGCTGGTTCTTGATGCCTGATACTGAGGTTGGTACCGGAGTCAGGAATTGGTGCTGCCCAGTGGGTAGGTGCACATGTCTTTTTGAGGTCACCAAATATGAGTGCCTGGAATACAAATTGGAAATGGGGTGATAGGCCCATAGATTCCAAAAAGGCCACTGGACAGAGTTAGGTCCCCAGTGACCTTCTGGCCAACCACTTGATTGTACTTCTGTTACCGGATCCATTGAAGGATGGAAATGTATGGAGGAGGGGTAGTGAGAGTGGCTCCAAGAATGAGAAATGTAGGATCCAACTTGTGATTCAGAAGAAGGATGACATTCCTTCTGCTTCATGGAGGCACAGTTCCAGACAGTGCCGGTGACAGGTGCTGAGGCCCACAGAGAGGGGAGCATTACAGGTTTTCCCTTTGATGGTACCGAAGAGCAAGATGTCAGAAGTACATGAGACTTGCATGGTACTGAGCGCTGTAGCAATCCTGCTGGTTCTCCTATATCCACTGGCACCAATAGCATCCACTCTTGTACTGCGTCTGCTGGCACTGACATGATCAGGAAGTCCCTGGCAGCTGCAAATGCCACTGGCATTGTCAGTACCGAGACAGTGTTGGTATAGTGCAGTGCTGCAGATGTGGAAGGTGCCACCAGACACCAGACTGAGGTGTCAATAGAAGAAGTTTTACAACAAATGGATAAATTAAACAGTAATATGCCACCAGGACCAGATGGTATTTACCCAAGAGTTCTGAAGGAACTCAAATATGAAATTGGAGAACTACAGGATTGGCACCTTGTCGACTAAATGACTGGCAAGTGACAGACATTCAGCTATGTAAGTAGGCTACTATTTGTGCAGTCCTCTTTGTTAATACTTGTAAACAAAACCTTATAATCAAGAATTTGAACTAATCAAAACACAGCATCCCTCTAACAGCTTCAAACTTCCAATACCATTGGTACAATGTGTGTGACCACTGCAAAGGTAAAGCTCAAAATCAAGAAAATGGTTTCACATAAGCAGTGCCTTACACTAGTACTACTTCCTCTGTTGTGCTCGGAAGTATATTTTGTCTTCTACCAGCTTTGTAAGTGGTGTATGCACTAACAATGATATTTACACTAGTGAACTGCAAATACTTTTAAATAAACTATTTCTGATTAACATGTACATTCTATGTAAATAGATGTGAAGGTTGTGCATCACTGCTACAGAAGATGACCAAACATTTAAATCTGAGCTCATACACCTCATTGTAACAGTTCTACCCTAATACAAATTAATAATAATAACATTAATAAATTCTCTTTACAGCTCTTGAGTACAATAAAAATACACTTTAAAAATAAGAGCAAATGTGAGCATAGACATTTCAAAGTTAAGCCAATGCCTTTATAGGCATGGGAAAAAATTCATCATGAAGAGCAATTGTTTACTTTAGGGAAGAGATAACAGAAGGGAGTATGATAAATATATGCAAAACAAGGATTGGGAAAGAGAAGGTAGGTAGAGCAATTATTTGTACTTGTTCATAATATGGGAACAAAGGGAACAATTTCCAGGGAAACTGAAAGGCTGCACATTAAAAATTAATAAAAGAAAAGACTTTTTTCACCCAATGCACAATTGGAATGTGAAACTCTTTGCTACGGAATCTCTTTGAGTCTAAAAATTTGTAGCACTGAAAAAAGAACTGGGGTTTGTAAGGGCTATAAATCCTCATGTTTCAGGCCAATCTCTAACTAAAGAGGGTTAGGAAGAAACTTTCCACACTGGGCAAGTTATTGTATAACTGTCTACTCTTGCACATTCCTCTGAAACATCTGATATTATTCACGGTCAGAGACAAGTTATTGGTCTAGAGAGGCCAACGGTCTGATCTAGTACGGTATTTTCTAAAAGGAAAGAATTCTAAGTTGTGGATGCAATGTGCTGGACATTTCAGAACCACTATATTTTCAAGGGATGGCTCTGTATGCATACTTGATCAATAATCTCAGGTGTTGAACTGCAGCGCTCTGGAACAGTGTGATCAATGGGCCATTAACTTATTATGATGAAGTGAAAATCAAGTATAAATCTCCTACCTCATGATGTATTAACTGAGTTCCAAAAATATCCTTATAGTCACACAACCCTTAACGTCTTTAAATGAATTATTCTCTGAAGAGCATAAGTATTTTTCATGTTCTCTTTCCCATGAAAAGAAAAGGAAATGTGCAAGAACTGTTAATGACTGACAGTCATTTCACATCTTATTCCCTTTGCAAGGATGACAACCATTTAAAACCAGAACAGATTGAGAGGGCAAACAGGTGTCATTTAAGTAAGATGAGTGCACAGTGTAATGACAGCCAGATGTCCTTAATTTCAACCAAGCAAAACCCAAGAGCATTACTATGGCAAAAAATATTGGTGTTTCCACTTTAAATCCTCAAGAGGTTTTTAGCATTTCCCTTAAATATTTGTCCAAGATTGAAATTTGGCATGCCAAGACTCAAGAAGCTTAGGAAATTAATTAGTTATTTATTTTTGAATATTTTAAAATGAAATCAATTGGCAATTTTAAGTTATATGAAAGCACACACACAAAACTAGGAGGACAAATGCTGCCCTCAGTTGTGTGTACATGTTTCCTGTTGACATAAATGCATGCAAGTTATCTGAGAGCAGAATATGGCCCTGAAAATTTGTTTTAAATTGTGTTCCAGGACCTTATTAAAGGAAAAACTCGCTTTGCGGCTGCCACCTCACACACTTTCTCAGGAGCAACTGTAAGGGTCTCCAAAACATGTATCTCTGGAGATCAGGGATGGCAGAACTTATTGTGCCAAACAACTGTAAATATTTGCTTTTTTTCAGATTGGTCAACAACAACAACAACAACAACAACCATGATTATAATGTAGGTAGATAAATCCTGTCTTCTCAAAATACTGAAAATTAATGGGAAAATGGTTTCCTTAAAAGCACGAAGGCCAAATATGAGAATCTGTGCTGGCCTGAACATTTCAGGCTGCTCTTTTCAGTGGCAGAGCATTTGTAGCTGGTGGGTCAGATTTCAAATCTGCAATGGCAATGGCAAAAGGGTGTAACTTGAGCTCACGCACATAGCTTGGTTGCGGTGAGGGATGCTGGGATTCTGCAGTGCAGAAAAGAAAAAGTTAGACACATGCACTGGGAGAGGAAGACAGCTATGAATGATGGCCCAGCTGTTTTCCAGTTTCTCTTTTCCATTGACTTACCATATCAGGCACACAATTATGGTGCACAATAAATAACAATAATGGTGCTAATAGGAATGGTTATAATAATTCACAGCTATAATATAATAATCTACTTTGCAGATGCCAATAAGCTGCTTACTGACAGCCAAACCCACAAGGCACAAATAGAAATAGTGCCCCCCTTCTTGCAGATGCTCAGGTCAGCAAGAAATCTCACAGGTCACACAGATATAATCCTGGTTCCTCCTTCAGGGGAAACATATTTTCTCTGTATATTAGAAAATATATGAAAAATATATTGTGAGAATTGAAAATAAATATTAGATATTATTAAAGTGGCACCATTTCTGGATACTGCCTAATCTTATTGGAACTCTTTAGGGCTGCTCCTTTAAAAGAAAAGCCCCAGAAAAATATGTTTGTATTCCCCCATTAGTTAGGTGAACAAGCAAAGGCTCCAGTGGAGCAGGTCTTCCAATATCATTTGACTTCAATATGCCAGGACCCTGACTCCTGTTTTCAGAACTGAGCTGTCCCATTAAGAACAGTGCCCCATCAACATACATTTCTGCTCAGTCCAAAGCACTGCAGCCTGCCATGTAGCTCTGCTGGAGCAATCTATTTTTTATTTCCTTCTTTTTGCTCTCAGGGAAAATGGGAGACCGAGGTTTAAGTCCCTGCTCCAAATCAGGCAGAGCAAGGATTCAAAAACAGATCTCCTTCGTTCCCGGTGACCACAATGAACTAGTGGTTATTCTGATCCATAGCAGCAAGTCAGCCCCAAAATTCCCACCATGCTTTCCCCGAGCTGCCTTTTGTGCAGGTCAGACTACTCTGGTTTTTGTGCAGGTTAGGCTATGTCTAGTATCAGTCCGCATAGGTGAGAAAGGCAGGGGAACACATTGTTTGAGAATCCTGCTGCGGTCTAGTTCCGAGCTAAGGCTCCGAGCAGCTTGCTAGCTATAGGGTGGCCTCAGGTCTAGGCAGCTTTGTGCATTCCTGCCTGTGGGGATTCAGGTGCCTACAGGAGTAGGCAGCAACTAAGCAGTGGTTTAGTGAATGTTAACTGTGTCTACATGTTGGACATAGACACCTAAAGAGGAAGGTGTGTACGTCCTTTGTGAATCTAGCCCCTGGTTCCCTTTTTTCTTGCTCTGACTCCAATCCCCATTCCTTCCATGTTTTACTTTATAATGAGGTACAGTTAGGAGGTATGACTCCACTTATCTTCCCCCCCATAAACATATTATTTGTTTTCAAATAACAGCCTTTTCTCTGTTTTGGAGCTTGAAGCCAACCATGCAGATGTATATGGAGAGCTGAGGATTAAGTACAAGAGAACCTTTACAGGTTTAAATTAACAAAACATACTCCATTAATTCAGTGACAGCTAGAAACTTGGGTCTAACTTCATACATTAAATCTTTAAAGGGCTATTAATGTGGCTGATAAGCATTGGTGTTCCTGCAGGATTCTTGTTCTTCTCCATGAACTGTCTTGTCTCTGATAGAATTCACCCATCTCTGGATACTGTAAAGGGGCACCCTCAACTTAAAAAGCAACAGTTGCCAATTGCTTTTTACCAACTATAGTACAAGTAATGCTGCGTAAGATTACTATACATGAAAGAGGTTAGAGGAAAAAAATCTAATATTTCAGTTTATTTACTTTGGGCACTTGATAGCATTATGTGTATAGTCACTTTCACTATTTCCTCTGTAAAATCAGTACATCTGTTTTCTCTCTTGCTTGTGTAAATCTTTCACACTAGGAGAAAAGTTTGAAAGAATGATTGCAAAAAGCACAACTGACAGAGGTGGAAAAGGGGCATGGGAAAGGTGAAGTATCTGAAGTATCTAGTTAGCTCATTTTTAAAAAAAAAATTGACTAGATTTCAAGTAATAGTGTCATTTAAATCATCTGATTATGAGTTTTATCTCCTGACTGCATACAAAAATATTTCTAAAAGGCAAAACATTTGTTTAGCAAATGCATTAGATTGTATTCAGGGTCAAGTGTTTTCAAGTAACATTCTCAGATAAGATCCTATCACCCTTGTAAGGGCTTCTCCCTTCAGTCTCTCAAAATTCATATTACATAAACTGAACATTTTTATGCAATCAGCATATACTCCAGAGGGTGAAATCCTGGCTCCTCTGAACTGAATGGGAGTTTTGCCGTTGATTTCAATGGAGCCATGACTTCACCCACTACATTTTTTTCATGAAGAAACTATAAACATTTCCAGTGGAGTGTGCTTCAAGCAAGGTTTGTTTACCAAGTTGTGTTGTTTCTCTCCTTAGTTAGGGGTATATTAAATATTATTTTAACAGGGAAAATAAATTAAAATGATTCTCCAGTTCTTCATCTTTCCTCCCTGTGAACATATGTGCATATGTTGTACACAGTTAATCACCAATTAAGCGTGAGAATTTTTGTGGCAGACTCTTGTTATCATAATGACAGCACTGTTCTGAAGCCTTGTGTAACAGAGGTTAATACTATGTAAAATATCCATCAGTTATTGTTTTATGATACTGAATCTGTTTAGTTTAGTAGGAATGAAACTGTAGGTTTCTGAAATCCTAGGAATCAGGTTTCTCTTACAAAACATTAAAAAATACTGTGCTACCAAAGGACCTCTCCTAATAACTAGAGAGGCATATTGAGCAATATATATCACATGCATTTAGACCCAGACTTTCCAGGTCAGCTCATGGTAATGGCCAGACTCTAATCTCAGATGCATTGTCAGCATTACTATTTATTTAAGAAATTTGCTACTGGGCATGTAACCAAGTACATGTTTTTAAAACCTCCTTATACATGAATATAGGATCTTATCTCATGTATAGTTGTGGTGAACTGTATTGTGTACTAGTTTCCCTGTCTTGACAGCAACCCCACAAAATTCTTGGGATGGTGTCTATCCAAAGAACACATCTTTTCTTTGGAAGCATAACCAAACTTAATTTTCAAACAATCTTGTTTTCGGTTTACTTCACATATCAAGTCCTTTTTCATTTACAGGTGCTCCTTGATTTTTTAAAGGAAGATTGATATCACCTGTTTTATATGCATCTCAGTGCTCTGCTTATTCCTAAAAATATTTTTATGGAATTCTTTAGTTAAGACTTGGAGTTCTAGCTTAGTATCCTCTAATTTTCTCACACCTGAACTAACTTATACACGGACTGATTGCTCCTCTTGTACTAGGGTCCTCAATTACCTCATTCTTACTGAGACCCCAAATACAACCACTTATTCTCCATCAATCCCAGACTCCTCTCTTTTCTTCCTGCTTCAGTTGAGTCTCTGATTGGGTAGAAAGTGTTGAACACCAATACACTCCGACTGATACAAATGTACCAGTCGGAAATAATCCTATGATTGGTTTCAAAATGGAAGAAGCCATTGGCAAATAAAGACTAAAGAATACGTTTAAAGAATCGGAAGAGCTTAATTTTGATTTAATATGTCTGTGAGATGACACAGGATGAGTCACATATTAAATAATTAATGTGGACTTATACCATAATTATATAAATAATGTCCACTTAGATTTTTGTTAAATATTAAGAACCAAATTCAGCTTTCATTTACACCATTGTAAAGCTACAACCACTTCCTGGCTCTCAAAGGAGATACTCTGTATCTATCTCAGCATGACTGAAAGAAGTATTTTGCCCTAAAACAATAAATATTTGTTAAACATTCTCTTAGCATTTAACAAAATATCATGTTAACATGCTGTTCAAATGCAATATTTAAATGATCGTTTATGTACTTTACAGAGAAGAAATTTGCCAACATCTTGCATTAAGTATGAGAAATACTCAAATTCTACACATTAACAGATGGGCTAATAAGTAGATAGTAACATTAACAGATCATAGGCAACAGTATTTTAATATCAAATTTCAGTATATAGTCTTCTGTCACGATATTTAAATTACAATAAATATTAAATTTCTTATTAAATACAGATTACATAGTTGTTTAATATTTAAAAATCACACAAAAATTCCATTACAACATGAAAGTATTTCCCAGGTAAATTAAAAAAAATCCCAGCCCTCATCCATGCAAAAACAAAAAACTCTGCACCTTACAAAATAAAGCAAATCAGTGTATTTACTATGCAAACCTGTCAGAGAATCTGCCCCCAGTTGATATCACTGTATGCAAAGATTGTCATCACATTGACATTTTCTGTTTTCAGATCATTCAAGAAGCTGAAAGTAAATTAACCTAGGGGAATAAAGCCCTAGGAGACCTGGACCTCCATGCCTTACTCAGGGAAAATCCCCACTGAAACTAATGGGAGCTTTGGTACAAACAGCAGGAATAGGTCCTTATTAAACTGGCATTTTTCAAAGGTCACAGGATCTGGAAAAGACAGGAGGTGCTATGATCTGGCTTCTTATATATAAGAAACTGTATAGATCACTGAGTTAATATTTTCTGATTACTTACCAAAAGCTGTCCAGCAAAACAGATAAAAAGAATGAAGGAAAGCAAGAGAAATGCCACCCCAAAGGAAATTCCAAGGATAGATGTTCTATGAGACAATAAGAAAAAAAGTTTATTAGCCATTATGCAAATGATGTACACAAATCTACAGTGCAGACTTTTTTTGTTCAGAATGTTGGTAAAGACAGTTAGAAAATAATATCCCAGGCATTAATCCTGCCTAAGATGCAATTTTCCAACATCAATGACCCAGGGAAACAAATCCAATATTTTACCAGAAGGCTAATAAGCACTACTTCTTAGTAAGGAGCTATATTCTGTGTACCAAATTACAATTTTTTAAATCCAACCATATCAGCAAGATTGCATTTTTTAAAAAAACAAACAAACACATTTTAAAAATATGGTAGCTATGTTCCCATCCCGCCGCCATTCTCTTCCTTCTCAACAAAGGCTGAGCCATCTTCTGTTCACATTTTCCAAAAAATGATACCTTGGGCAGAGTCCAAGCCTGGAAAATTTCTGCCCATGAAGAGCTTCAGAAAATTAGGAATGACTGAAAACAGTGACTTATAACATTATACCACTTTATATAGCTGTTGATAGTGATTTCTGCATTGCTAAATGTTATTGTAGCAAAGGCAATTGATTTCTCCTCTCCTGCAGACATAATATAAGATATTAAACACCAGTTGTCTTTACAAATTCTTAAATGGGAGCAGACAACTATAGTATGTTTTCCTATAGAAACTCTGCATTAGAGGAGAATGTTATTGCTAACCTACTGCTATTTAATTATTTTAGAGTCTATTTAAATCCAAAATTAACAGTAATAATAATATGGGTGTCATAGAAAGGAAACAAAGTGAAAAACAGTAAAAGGGAGCAAATAAATAAATAATAACAAAAAATTTAAAAAGTACCTTACCCATCAAAAATAACAACAAAAAAAATCAACATTAAAATGAGAAAAAGGAATTAAAAAAAACCTATAGTTTATCTGATAACGAGCCTCTAATCCACCCTTTGCTGTGTGGTACCAACGGGAAAAACCTAGTGCAAATATTGTCCATATATGCCCATTAAACACAGAAGAGGAGAAGCAGAAACCATATGGCATTATGTTCCCTCCCCTAAGATACTGGAAGTTCTTCCATGTGAGCACCAAGGCTGGCCATGATGAACTAGGCCAGGTGGATAGGGGAGGGCAATCACTCCATGAGGTATTATAATATGGTCAGATTTTCCCAGAAAAATACATTAGAGCTAATTGTGCTTAAGGAAGTATTGACTCTTGCTCTGTGCTTTGGGACTGGGAATGAGGAGATGCAGGTGCAGTAATGGCTATCCTACCAATGGCAAAACAGATCTCGAGTTAGCTTTACTCCCGGGGAATGGGGGGAGGGGAAGAGCGGCAGCACTCAAGGCCTAGTTCTTAGCACTTATCTGCAGTTTTACCTACAGATCTTGAGGCATCTGCAGAGTTTAAAAGTGACACTTCTTGACTCCTCTGTGCATCAGCAAGCCTATTTCTTTGCCAAACATGATACATGGGCAACACCTGGATGGAGTTTTCAAAATAAGCATTCTACTCCTGCAGATTTTTCTGTTTTATGCCATACTATTGCCATTAAAATAATTTTTTCATGGGTCAGTCATGGTCCATAGCTAGAGCTCTTAGGTGCTAAAGTAATACAATAATAACAATAAATAAATAAATAATACACATTTTATAATATAAGCTGTCTAGCCAATTACTTAATGCACCTTTAAACTCTCAGCATTAGTAAAAATTCAATTTGGTGAAAACAGCTCAATAAGAGTAAATCTGAGAGGTCATTCATAATGCCCTCAGCATGTATTCATCTTGAAATAATCAGGATTTTTTAAAGTTACCTGAAAATGCATATTATTAATTATTATTATTAAATATTTGTGTTACAATAACTACCAAAATTCCAATCAGGAGTGAGGCCACATTCCACTTAAGCAGTGCACATGTGAAGACAGAGGCCCAGATCCTCAAAGGTATTTACGCAACTAAATCGCAGTGAGATTAATGGGAGTTAGGCACCTAAATGCCTTTGAGGATCTGGCTGTACTGCCTACCCTGAAAAGCTTAAAATATAAACTGATAAGTGACACACAAAGGCTGGGAGGAGAGGGATGCAATCGCATACATATAATTTTTACATATGTTAACACTTGCAATCGTTAAATAATAACAAACCTACAGAATAAATGCCAGCTCACTCCTTCTGCCTCTCAAGCAAGCATTCATTTGCTGACTTCTAGGAATCACAATAGAAGTGGGAATTGAGGAACGATTTGATAGAGGAGAAGGTAGTGGCCTTATAGACCAGTTTTTGGAGGGTATTTCATATGTATGGGCAATGTGGAAGAAGGCATGAGGAGCTGACATATAGGCAGAATAGAAAGGCAATGCTGGCAGAGTGAAGGAGGTAGGGGAGAGGAGGTGATTTAATAAGAGGCCACAGTGGTCAAATAAGGGCAGACTTGTGAAAGGGGCTTCAGGATCTGGACAAGAAGCTTATACATGATGTGGAGAGACAGTGGAGGCGTACAAAAAGTAGGGTGATGTGGTCGAAGTCAGTGGTTCTCAAAGCTGGTCCGCTGCTTGTTCAGGGAAAGCCCCTGGCGGGCCGGGCCGGTTTGTTTACCTGCAGCATCCGCAGGTTTGGCCAATCGCAGCTCCCACTGGACGCGGTTCGCTGCTCCAGGCCAATGGGGGCTGCGGGAAGGGCGGCCAGCACATCCCTTGGCCCGCGCCGCTTCCTGCAGCCCCCATTGGCCTGGAGTGGCGAACCGCGGCCAGTGGGAGCCACAATCGGCCGAACCTGTGGACGTGGCAGGTAAACAAACCGGCCCGGCCCACCAGGGGCTTTCCCTGAACAAGCGGTGGACCGGCTTTGAGAACCACTAGTCTAAGTAACAGCTGAAAAAAGACAATCTTAGTAGCTATGTATTGTATGTGTTGAAGGGGAGCAATGTCAGTGTGAGAGTAGCAGAAGACAAGGAGGTTTCAGTAGTCAAATAACAGATGATGAAAGCTGGGATGAGAATTTTGATTGTCTGGACAGAAAGAAAAGGAGAGATCTTAGAAATGTGGTAAAGGAAGAAGTGGAAAGTTTCGGACAGACTTGATGTAATGGCAAGAGAGAGGGAGTGGCCAAAGGTGACCTCTTAGGCTACAAGGCTGACTGATAGGGATGATGGTGGTCATTTAAACAGTGAGGAGCCTTTAAAGGGTTTTTGAGGAAAGATCAGCATTATGTTTTAGTTACACTACGCTTAAGTAGTTTCACTTTGCTCCTAAAGCTACCAGCATGCAACAGAAATGGGAAGCAAGCTACAGAAAAATGAAATACCAGCATTTTGAACACTGACCATGGGAAAATTGCATCAGCAATTTACTTTTGTCATTGACATGTTTTAAGTTTTCAGGAATGTCATGCAGTATCATGTACAGCAGGGGTTCTCAAACTGGGGGTCGGGACCCCTCAGGGGGTCGTGAGGTTATTATATCGGGGGTCGCAAGCTGCCAGCCTGCACCCCAAACCCCGCTTTGCATCCAGCATTTATAATGGTGTTAAATATATTAAAAACTGTTTTTAATTTATAAGGGGGGTCGCACTCAGAGGCTTGCTATGTGAAAGGGGTCACCAGTACAAAAGTTTGAGAACCACTAGTGTACAGGATACTGCATGAAGCAGGATACCAGAGTATGTGGGTAAATAATTTTGATACGGCAATGTTTTTCTTGTGGCACTTCCCACTGAAGTCAATGGGAGCTGCAGTGTCTGTGAAAATCAGGCCACTTATTTAATTGCCTAAATGTAGATTTAGGTACCTAAAGTGAGGCTCTCCAAATTTGAAAATCTTGGTCCGGGTTTTTACAGTAAAGATATGCCTACTCTATTGTGTAAGCTCTCCACATGTACTGTAGAAATTTATCAGATTATTTTTATCTGCTTGCTTCAGACAAACCATTTTGGCAAAAGGGTATTCAGAAGCCTTCAGGTCTATTAAGTATTTTACTATACCTATTTGAATACCCTCATTTCCAGAAGTTCCATCCCCAAATGTTATCACTGAGCTCCCTGATTGGCCAAGATTGTATGATATTGCCTGTGGAAGGATTGATTTTTTGAAGTGTGATGAAAAGATACTCCCTAGTTTTCACAATACCTGTAAGTATGAGGAATTGATGATCTTGAGCATCCATATTATAAGCAGCCTCCTCTTATTCTTATGACTACATTGGGATAATTATATTTTGACCAATTCATCTTTTATGAGATTGTTTCAAATTGAAAATATATTAGTATTATATTCAGCTAATGTTAGCAATATTTTTATTGAAAATACTGAGTCACTGTAAATGCAGAGATATTAAAAGATGGAGTGGGGGTGATTTTCCTTGTCCCCCACTTATATTACTGTAATGGAATATTATGTGTATTACTGAATATATCTTTAAGAATTCAGTATATGCTATGGTAATTCATACATCTGTTTCTTCTTGGCAGGGAACTAATTTTCATGTTCATAATTGTTTGACTGCAAATTCTATTCTTCATCTAAAAGCAGTAAAGAAATAATTTTTAAAAAGATGGAGGTTATACATGACAACACTAAATTTAACTTTGTTTTTGTAATCTAACAGTAGCTACATCCTTGGGGATTTGGCTGATGCATTCACTGAGCCTTCCACAGATTCAATCAGTGCAAATACTTTAATAATACAATTGCTTCATTGTTGAGAAAAATCCTTTGAATTTTAAAACTCATTTTCAGTCCTTTTTTTTCTTTATTACGTGCATCAGAAACAGCTCATAGTGGTGTAGCTTTTTCCTCAAGTATTCTATTCTATTTTGAAAGCTTGCTTTCAGACAAAGGTGCTGCTTTTGTTCCTCATAAAATTCAGCCTTGCTCAGCTGGACACTGTTCTAATCCTGCCCAGAACATGTTCCTAATAAAGTATCATGGAGAGAACTACATGAATCTTCATGTATGCATGGCAGAAGACATGATGAATGATGCTGTTGTTGAACATAGATGCCTTTCAGAACAAAGCCCAGGGAAGAGATCTCAGATATAGCCAGGGACAAACCCAGTACAAGCATGATTGCAAACCCCTTTACTTATATTGATGAGCAGTCATCCAGGCAAGTAGTCCCATTGAATTTGATGGTGAGCAGTTACTCACAGGAGTTGCCCCAATATGAGTAAGTAGTTCACAATTTAGCATTCTACATTTCAAAAACCAATAGTGCCAATTTATAGTCAATCAATGGGTGTAATTTGGTGTCGGTTACAAGAGATGCTGCTCTGATCTGAACAAGTTGTAAGCAAGGGAGCATTACTGGAAGTCCTGCTTTGAGAAAATGCAGTGATCAAAGCCTTATGGTCATTTTAATGTAACTGTGTATCACAACTGCCCATTAATTTTTTCCAAGATATACTGGGTAACCTGATTGAATTTAACTTTATGCTTTACAATATGCAGTTTATTATGTAAACAAGTAATTAATTTATCTACTCAATAGAAAAAACTATTAATAAACAATGTCATCACAGGATAAAGAACTTCTGCCAATCACACTTCCGAAATATGAAATGTTATAATAATCTTCCAAATATCACGTAAATAGTGACTCTTATTCACCACTGTATTACTCCAGTTTGATGTCATTGCAGTTGGTGTTACAGCAGCAAAACAGGAGTAATTTAATACTAAATCAGGCCCCATTATGGCTCCAGTTCTAGGTCCAATTATCTCTCTCTAAATTCACTCAGACCTTTTCCTGGATTTTTTAAAAACTTTTACTCTGCTGTTATGGGTATCTACGCTCAACCAACATCATCCTGGAAAGCCTGGGAGAGCATTAGTACAGAACTGCAGGGGGGAAAAAAGTTTTAATCTTCTGTTAAAATATAGTTTCTTAAACAGTCTTTGTCTTGTACATAGAGGAATTATGTTAATAGCACTGGAGTAAATTTATTGTACATGACTTTTGTGATTATCAGATACAACCCATTTTGAAATGCAAAGCTTTAGTTTTTAATTGTCCACAAAAGCTGCTAGTTGCCTTGCACACTCCTCCACCATTATCTTTTAATTATGGACATAGCCTGCTTCACTTATAAATGTACAATGCCTTAAAAGTTGTCTGACTTCATTTATTTATTTTATAGGATTAAGAAATACAGAATGTGAACCTTTTTAAATATGCATTGACAGCAGGAAAAAATCCCTATGAAATAAGGTATATTTCATTTTTATTAAGTAGAATTAATTCTGAGGATCATCATATATGCCACAATTTTTATAAGCACAATGTTATTATTTGCAATTTGACTTGAATTTATGAAGAATACATTATGTTTTAAGCAAAACAGAAAAGTAATAATTGTCTTGTAATTAGTCATGTGTAACTCTGGATTAGCTATTCAGTTTGAAAACAGCAAAAGTAGCAATTGCAGAATCATGATTGGCACAATTTTGCTTTCTCTATGTAACTCATTTTCATTAGAGACTTTCATTTTTGATAAGTTAAATAGCAGGGCGGTGCAAATGGAATAAAAGGACTTGATTCACTGTCATGGGCTCATGGCCTCTCAATCTATATGGGCAGGATCAGTATCACATTCATTAATTGCTAGCCTGAGTTCCAAAAGACCCTCATTGGCAGAGACTGCCAAGGAATTGCACTGAATCAGTTCATCTTAATTGCTCCCTAGCACAGTGTGAACTTTGGATGAAGAGTACTACTTTGCCTTGATCAAGATAAACTTTCTATAGCAAAACCCAAACAGAGACGTAATGCCTGGTATTTATAACCATTACTTTATACAATGAACTTCTATAATATCTTCAAACAGAAGTTCTTAAATTGTGTAAGAAATATTACTGAATTCAGAACACGCATGAGGGGTCAGTATTAGTATTATCCTCGTTTTACAGATGAGGAAACTGAGGCAGAGAAAAGTCAGCTGACTTCCTCAGGGTCACATAGGAAGTTTGTGGTTGAGCTGAAAATAGACACCAGATTATTTTATGAACTTTATTTATGCATCCATTGAACCTTCTATAGATTCATTTAGTGTTAATTAAAAACACTACTGCTTCATTGTTCAGGAAAAACCTCTAGGCTAAAGGTTATGAGGAAGTACTATTGCTCCCTCTTCCCCAGCACAGAGTTTGTCTGTGCAGTTAGGTGGTCTCTAAACACACCTACCCAATTGGGCCTGGCATGCAAGTTAGGCAGAGGAGCAACTATCTTCCTCAGATGAGAGGAAGGTGCCTCCCTGCAGCCCAGATGTTGGTACCTAATGCCGTGAGAAGGATAGGGTTTAGGACACATTCCTCTTGTCAGCATCTCTCATTGACTAGCTTAGGTAGCTCCTTGCCTAGTATGCTGGCTTTTGTGGATCGAATTCTAAGGTGCTTGTGTCTCCCCACACATTGTATGGAGAACACAGATGCCAAACTCAGGCTTTGTGGATCACAGTGTTGTTCCTGTGATTTTTTTAGGTGCCTAACAGTTAGGAGCTGCAACACTCAGTGTCACAGTGCCTAAGTACCCTTGTGGATCTGGGCTTCAGATCATATGAAACTGTTAGGAGTTTTGAAAAGCAGTAAGAACAGGAATAATGCAAAGGGATCTAAAGAGTTAGAAACATGGAGAGGAAACAAAATGAGATTCATCTTGGAAAAATGCAACCTTAAAATGAAAATGTCTGGACAAACACCAAATAAATATACTTGGAAGGAGAAATCTATGCAGGAATAATGCTGAAATATATGCAAGGCTAATAATGGACAATAATTTACTAAGATTATAATTTGGTAATTCTACAAAAATGTGAAATTTGGAGTGTCTATGCAAGAAATCACATGTCAAGAGTCAGAAAGTAGTATTTACTCCCTATACAGCTCTGTTGCCATCACAGCTGGAAAATTTCATTCAGTTCTTGGCAACTCATTACCAGAGAGATTGACAAATTGGAGTGAGTCCAAAGATGAGCAAAATGATGACGGGGTACAAGGATTTTATTATGAGGAAAGATTTAAAAGGCTAAATATAGTATAGCTTGGCAAGGTGATTACTATTGTCTGCCGCATCAGTTAATAAATATTTGAAGGATGTTATAACACTGAGAAAAGAGAAGAATTGTTTAGCGTGGTCCAGGATGGCATAACTAGAAATAATGGGCGAAAATGAAGAAAGTAAATTTAGGCTTTCTTGTAGTGATAGGTATTCATTTGTAGAACAAAATCCTAAGGATTATACCATCATTGCTTGGTTTACAACTTGATTGGGCAAAACACTAACAAATATACAGTGAGAATTGATACTGCCCTTGCAGACCAATGGACTGGGTGATCTAATCATCTGGATGGCCTTTTCAATCTCTACCTTCTATGATTCTGTCTCCTAATTCCTGATCCCAAGAATGATTCAAAGTCATATTTTCCTCTCCAAAAAGAGAGAGCAGACAAATATTAAATTTTAACCTTGTTGAATATGCAGTGAAAATTTAAAAAAAATCCATAAACATAGACAAAGATAAACGAAAGGTCAGAATTTGCCCACAGATACACATACACATATAACTCTGCACATATGCAAATGTGGGAAGCATTTGGTCCAAATATTATAAAGTAATTTGTCTTTTATGTTTTGTTTTATTTATTCTTTTTCTGTATTATTTTCTACTCTGTTTTTTTATAATGTGTACTAAAATGTTTAATCTAATATGTGAGTTAGAACCAAATATTGCACTCTAAAAAAGTTATGAGTTTTATGCTTTACATTTTCTACTTTCTAAAGGTGTTATGTAGCTGATATGCTGTTACTTTTACAGTTTAAAATGTATCCTTATAAAGAAGAAAACGTCTTCTAAGTTTGCTTCATGGGGAAAAGATGAATCATACTTGTTTTTCATTTT
Organism: Trachemys scripta elegans; assembly: GCF_013100865.1. NCBI lineage: Eukaryota > Metazoa > Chordata > Testudines > Emydidae > Trachemys > Trachemys scripta. Next base: position 123,589,036 of record NC_048299.1, on the reverse strand, counting down.
GTGTGGCATGGAGGTGAGAACATGAGATTATACCAACAGATACCTCCAAAAACAGGTGGGCAGTTTCCCATGTTGAATATGGCTCCTGTGAGAAACTGTAAATATTTCTTAACTTGGAGTACAAATAATGCATTTAAAAGATTGCCTATCGAAATTAAGACACAGAAGAAGAGGAAAGTAGAAGTCCTATCTATTACACAGTGATAAGATCAGGCAATAATACTGTTAACCTAGTAAACTAGTAAAGAGTTAAACCCCTGCAATTAAACAAAAAGTTAATGTGCCAGATAATGTAATGTTGTAAAGATTTATTGGAACTGCATAAGACAAAATGTTGGTAATCTGTCTACTCTCACTTGGTTGGATGAACAATACTCTAGAAAAATCTGAAAGGTACAGATTGTCCCTGGTCCTAAGGGGAGTACGCAAGACAGGAAAGAAGGTCAGTTGTAATCCCTGTACTTGATAGAAATTCACTAGAGACATTCAGATGCAAATGTTTATGCTTTTTAAAATTTTAAAATAGAAATTTCATCAAATTTACAGAAAAGTAATATTTAAGGGATGCAAAAAAACAGAAATTAAATGATGAAAATGTCCACAGATTAGAAGGTCAGAAAGGACCATTGTGATCATTTAGTCTGACACCATGTATCCACAGGCCATAGAAGTGACTTTAGTTACAATTACTTATGCAAAGTATTGGATACTTTTCCACATTCGTTTCAATTTTATCCTTGTCCCCATCATAGATCTATTTAAAAAAAAATCAAAGGTGATACATTCGTATCTGTTTCATTCCAATCTCCATGAATTAACACATGCATCCTGGCAAATGCTAAATTATTATCTACAGTTTAAGGATACTACCATTTTTTATTTATGATCCAATATGTAGCAATACAAATGCACTGGATACAAACTAGGAATTTTTAATAATATTTACTTACTTTGGTAATACCAGAATCTGCACGATAAAAATGCAGAAGAATATGAGACAAGCACATGTCACATAATACTTGAATGCTGGCAGTGTAGTTGTTCTGTACTACAAAATAAATTAGAAATTGTTAAAACTACAGTTCCCAAAATAGATAAAATTGCCTACTAGCCTAAGCTGCATTTTAAACAGGCAGATATACATAAAAATCCTTTGGCAAAACTTAATTTATTTTTTCTTCAGTAATTATCCTCCCCACTCACAAAGCAACATGAGATATTTGGAGTCAGGCATTGTCATGCATAGCACTGAAGCTTTTGCTCTCTTTCCACACTTTAGAGAGTACTTCTTCTATCAAACTGAAATGGCCATATATTGTATCTACCCAAAGAGCATGGGATGTTTATAATTAAACATCCTAGGGGAGAGAATTAAGTTAACTCTAGAAACTTTACATTTTTTTAATAATGTTCAATTTTTCATTCTCTTTGTTCTTGGAAATGGCTGAACTATTTTGACTCTGAATTTCCAAAACAATTATTTCCTGGAATAAGAACAAGTCTGCCAAATTTCAGCCATAAAGAAAAGTAATGGATGAGAAAGTTATGGGAAACTAAAAATTAATTCAAATTCTTGTGCAACCCTAGCTAATGGTATAGGTGTTACAACACATCCCACTTTGTCTAGGGGTGACCCATACCCTGTAGAAGGAACTAGCAATGACACCTATATTCAGGTTGCCTAACACTTTCCATTAGAAAAGATTTTTGTGATATTTTTCTGAAAAGTTCTCACATGTCCATTGTTTGCAATAGGCCTTTGAAATTTTGCACAGCTATAGTCTGTTAGTGTGAATACTGTGATGTCATAAAATTATATGCATGCAATTCCACCCTTTGTCTTTATAAATTCCTAATTAGTTTATAGAGAAACATATTTAAAAATAAGAAATAAAATATTTATCACAGGAAATGCACTATTTGCTAGGTAGAAATAGAGATGTCTCAAATCTAAACCAATAAAGTATTCTAAAAATAAATGCTTTCAGTATTATAATTGTTCAGGGTCTAGGAATTCAGGGAAAATATAATTAAAGCAAAATAAATCAATGAGTAATTTCATAAGTGCTCAAAAGGCCAACCTTATAAATGATAAGTGAACGAGTTGTGCTTTTTAACTGCAAGTACACTGCTATGCCTTTACACTAAAAGCTAAATTCTGCCCTGAAATACATGCACAGAACTCAAAATGCATGTCTATGGACAGAACGTAGCCCAAAATGTGAATTTTAGGTCTTTTTCTCCCAGGCACTCTTGAATTCTGTGGCACATTAAAAACAATTTCTATCAGATGGTTAAATGAACTTTAAGGCATATGTCTGAATATATTTGCAGTTGGTTCTGTTGTTGCAGCTGTTGAAGTGGTTTGTAGTATTTTAATAAAACCACTGAACACTTAAGGCCTTGAGCTGTTGTTATAAACTCACAAGAAAATTCTGACCCACTTGATAATTTGTTTTAATATTTCACACTTCTACAGGCTTGCAAGAAAATCATGTAATTAGCTGTTTGAATAAAATACATTGTTTCTCTCATTACTTTGGTTTTCTTTCAGATCAAATAAGGCCCAATCTTTCTCTTACTGATGTCAACGACAAATCTCTCACTGACTTCAGTGGAAGCTAGGGTTGCCAACCCTCCAGGATTGGCCTGGAGTCTCCAGGAATTAAAAGATTAATCTTTAATTAAAGATTATGTCATATAATTATATTCCCAGGAATACATCCAACCAAAATTGGCAACCCTATTGGAAGCTAGAGTGAGCCCATAGACAATAAAAAAAATTGGAGAAGGAAATTAAAAACTTGGATATGAAAATAATTACACTGGTCTACAATTTTTGAGAAGTCGTCTGCTTCAGAGATAAAATGTGCTATTTATTATGTATTTTGATGTGCTGAATTCAAATATGACAATTAAAACAACTGATTGGCTACTGTTTCTAAGATATTTAAGTTTTTACATTTTATGTCTATGTATATTGTGTAGATAGTAGAGTTTTAATCATAAATTGCAAACCTAGGTCTATGGTTGCTTTACATGATAATATTTCACCTGTCCTGTTTCTGTAACACTTTAAAAATCAGCAAAAGGGGTATATAAATAAAATTTATTATGAAACAAAAGGCAAAAAACTATTATGTACATAGTTTAGTCCTATTCAGTGTCTACTCGGCACTTCTGGGCTTGTCTCTTGTATTCATTAAATGGAGCATCTCTTGTCACTGTCCAGCAATAGTCTGCAAGCATTGATAGGCTCCATTTGCCCTGATAGCATTTCTCCATTGTTGCAATGTCCTGGTGAAATCACTCGCCGTGCTCGTCGCTCACTGCTCCGCAGTTCGGTGGAAAAAAATCTAGATGAGAGTGCAAAAAATGTATCTTTAGTGACATGTTGCAACCAAGGCTTTTGTATGCCTTCAGGAGGTTTTCCACCAACAACCTGTAGTTGTCTGCCTTGTTGTTTCAGAGAAAATGTATTGCCACTAACTGGAAGGCTTTCCATGCCGTCTTTTCTTTGCCACGCAGTGCATGGTCAAATGCATCATCTCGAAGAAGTTCATGAATCTGAGGACCAACAAAGACACCTTCCTTTATCTTAGCTTCACTTAATCTTGGAAATTTTCCATGGAGGTACTTGAAAGCTGCTTGTGTTTTGTCAATGGCCTTGACAATGTTCTTCATCAGACCCAGCTTGATGTGTAAGGGTGGTAACAAAATCTTCCTTGATTCAGCAAGCGGTGGATGCTGAACACTTTTCTTCCCAGGCTCCAATGACTGCCGGAGTGGCCAATCTTTCTTGATGTAGTGGGAATCTCTTGCACGACTATCCCATTCGCAGAGAAAACAGCAGTACTTTGTGTATCCAGTCTGCAGACCAAGCAAGAGAGTAACAACCTTTGAATTGCCACAAAGCTGCCACTGATATTGGTCATAGTTTATGCACCTCAAAAGTTGTTTCATATTGTCATAGGTTTACTTCATATGGACTGCATGACCAACTGGAATTGATGGCAAAACATTGCCATTATGCAGTGAAACAGCTTTAAGACTCATCTTCGATGAATCAATGAACAGTCTCCACTCATCTGGATCGTGAACCATGTTGAGAGCTGCCATCATACCATCCATGTTGTTGCAGGCTACAAGATCACCTTCCATCAAGAAGAATGGGACAAGATCCTTTTGACGGTCACGGAACATGGAAACCCTAACATCACCTGCCAGGAGATTCCTCTGCTGTAGACTGGAGCCCAACAGCTCTGCCTTACTCTTGGGTAGTTCCAAATCCCTGACAAGGTCATTCAGTTCACCTTGTGTTATGAGGTGTGGTTCAGAGGAGGCGGATGGGAGAAAATGTGGGTCCTGTGACATTGATGGTTCAGGACCAGAAGTTTCATCCTCTTCCTCATCTGACTCAAGTGAGAATGATTCTGGTGCATCAGGAACCAGCAGTCCTTCTCCGTGGGGTACTGGGCGTATAGCTGATGGAATGTTTGGATAATGCACAGTCCACTTTTTCTTCTTAGACACACCTTTCCCAACTGGAGGCACCATGGAGAAGTAACAATTGCTGGTATGATCTATTGGCTCTCTCCAAATCATTGGCACTGCAAAAGGCATAGATTTCCTTTTCCTGTTCAACCACTGTCGAAGAAGTGTTGCAGCATATGTGTGGGGCCCACCTCTTGTCCTGATCTCCAGTTTTGCAGCCAAAATAAAGGCGATAGGCTTTCTTAACCATAGTGGTTATACTGCGCTTTTGTGATGCAAAAGTCACTTCACCACAAACATGGCAGAAGTTATCTGCACTGTTCACACAAGTACGAGGCATCTCTGCTCACTTTGGCTAAACAGAAATGTGTTCCTTTGCAAAATCAAACACTGACAAATAAGAGAGCAGGACACTGTATGATTTCTAGAGCTGATATAGGGCAATTTGTTCAGCAGAGTGATGTAAGCTTCGTTATGATTGCATCATCCATGACTTCTAGGAATAACATGATGCAATTCATATCATGTATGATGCAATACCAGCTTCAGATTGCATCATTCATTGTTTTGCCTAAAAAGCAAGTACTGTCCAAACCCAGTCATAGATTTAGTCATAGATCCAGTCAAAGATCAAAGATGTATTTTAGTCATTTCTGGTTTAAATTGAGATCCTTTCCCTTTATAGCTCACTTATCCTCCGCCATTCCCAAGTCAAGGGTCGTATATACTGACCCAATAGCATATCTTGAAAACTAGAGCCAATCAACAGTTTTAAGCATCATTTTCATTCTCAGTGACCCAGAATTAGTAAAGTTTGACTACATTTATTTCAGAAGCATTTTGGCTGTAGAGCAGTGTTATTTGTCACATGGCAGCACTCAGCAGCCCATATAGTGATCAGGGCTTCAGTAAGCTCAGCAATGTGCAGATACTTAAAAAAAAAGTCCCTACCCCAAAGAACTTGGACCCTGCAAAAGCTTACACATGTGCTCAACATTAAGCACAGAGTATTCCCATTAACGGGTCTCCTGAAGCGGTTAAACACATGCATGAGTGTTTGTAGGATTGGAGCCTAGCATATCATTTCCTCTCCTCCACTCAAACTCATTTGCACTTTTCCTCCTTCTCTCTCCTGCTCTTCCTCTCCCCATCCCACAAGCAACTCATTCACTTTCATGTGCATGTGAAGAATGAGGGGGAAAAGAGAGATGACAGGAGAGAGAGGCAGAGAAAGGAGAAAGCAAAAGGGAGACAAGAAAATACAAGAAATAGAGTGATGTTGCTCATTCTCTCATCAGCAGGACTCATTACTTTCTCTCCTGAAGGAAGAGATTCATAGATTCCAAAGCCAGAAGGGACCACAGTGATCATCTAGTCTGAGAGAGAGAGAGAATCCACAACAACCCTTGGTAAATTGTTCCAATGGTTATGGTGTTATACCTATCTCTGCTAGATTGAAGAACTACCAAATATTTGCTCTCCCCGTAGGTACTTAAACACTGTAATCAAGTCTCCCTTTAACCTTCTCTTTGTTAAGCTAAATAGATTGACCTCCTAGAGTTTACCACTATGAGGAAAGTTTTCTAAAGCTTTAATCATTCTTGTGGTTCCTTCTCTGAACCCTCTCCAATTTATCAATGTTCTTGAATTGTGGACACCAGAACTGGACACAGTATTCTAGCAGCAGTTACATCAGCACCAAATACAGAGGTAAAATAACCTCTCTATTCTTACTCGAGAGTCCCCTGTTTGTGCACATGAGGAGGAGCTTGAAGTGTGTTTCCCACCCCCAGCAAAAGGAGTACAGCAGCAGGACTGGCTGGGGGATAGAGGAATGAATCCCTTCTCCCTAAGGTTCTAAAAGTCAGAGGAAAGGAGAGCTCTAGAGGAGAAACAGATATGATGACAAGGAAAAAGTGTTCTGTGACCCTTTTCCTAGTTGTGTTGTGGGTGAGAAAGAGGCTTCTATCTGCCTCCTACTTCAGGTCCCCTCCTGCATGGGAGAACTCTACCCTGGAACACTTCACACTGCTGTTCACTATCATTCTTTTACCTATACACATCAAGTTACAGCCTCCAATGTTGTAATTTAGCAAACATAAAAGAAAATAGACACATTTACCATATTTTAAAAATGTTGTAAAATATGAGTAAAATGTTGTAAAATGACTGTCCATTAAAAACACATAAAATGTGAAATTTGATAAAATATACATTCTTTATATTGAAAATGCCCTCATTTACCCACATAAGACCCATATTTTCTATTCTGTCTGGAAATCAGGTTTTCACTTTTTTTATCATATTCTATTTTAACAATAACACTTAAGAAAGAGAAAATCAGATTCTCACCCCATCCACTCCCCAGCCTTACCACACCATATGCAGCACTTAGTGCTAATATTATCAACATGAACACTCTGTGTGGTGTGCATCCTGGCAGGTAAAATGTACTGAATTCTGAGGTCTCAATTCTCCCACATTAGCACCATTTGTAATTGAAACTATATAGAGACATTCAGAAATACACCTCTACCCCGATATAACACGGATTCGAATATAATGCGGTAAAGCAGTGCTCCGGGGGGGCAGGGCTGCGCACTCTGGTGGATCAAAGCAAGTTTGATATAACATGGTTTCACCTATAACGCGGTAAGATTTTTTGGCTCCCGAGGACAGCGTTATAACGAGGTAGAGGTGTCGTTTATTTAAGTTTGGGGACTTTTACAGGCTGCATTATTTTTTTCCTAAGCCAATATAAATGTAAAAGAAGCTGGTGATAAGTGTTAGCATTTTAAAAACTAAACATGTTAACTGCCTAGCAAATGTCTTTTGTGACTTGCATATTTAAATTAAAATATAGAAATAATTAGTTCTGAGGTGAAAACAACTTACTTCTTTTTCCAGAGTTTTGTTATAGAAAAGTAGTGATATTCTTTGAATGTCTTCAGATTTAAGCCATTGCCTGAAAGAATAAAGAAATACACAAAACATTATAAAGGGCATCAAAACATATTAGTCCTGTTTTTTCTATCATTGAAAAGCTGTAAACTAAGAAAAACAAGGTGGATGAGGTAATACCTTCTATTGGAGAAACTTCTGTTGGTGGGAGAGATATGCGTTTGAGCTACAGACCTCTTATTTAGGTCTAATAGGTACTCAAAGTGTCACAGCTAAAGATTAGGTGGAACAGATTGTTTAGCATCAATGGATGACACATATTGTAAGACAGCATTCAAGGTTAAAACAATGAGGAGTCTGGTGGCACCTTAAAGACTAACAGATTTATTTGGGCATTAAGAATAAATGGACACAAATCGGACATCAGGAATAGTAAAATACAAAAGCCAGTAGGAGAAGACTTCAATCTCTCTGGACATTTTATAACAGATTTAAAAGTAGCCATACTTGAACAAAAAAACTTCAAAAACAGACTTCAAAGAAAACTAAAATTCATTTGCAAATTTAACACCGTTAATTTGGGCTTGAATAGGAACTAGGAGTGGCTGGCTCACTGCAGAAGCAACTTTCTCTCTCCTGGCATTGACACCTCCTCATCAATTATTGGAGTGGACCACATTCACCCTGATTGAATTGGCCCTGTTAACACTGGTTTTCCACTTGTAAGGTAACTCCCTTCTCTTCATGTGTCAGTATAATAATACCTGCATCTGTAATTTTCACTCTATGCATCTGAAGAAGTGGGTTTTTACCCACAAAAGCTTATGCCCAAATAAATCTATTAGTCTTTAAGGTGCCTCGTTGTTTTTGTGGATACAGACTAACATGGCTACCCCTGATACTTGATATTCAAGGTAAAGTGGCCTCTTCAGGCATAGGCCAAAAATGGGGATTAGTGGGTTACGGATTGTTGTAATAAGCCACAAATCCAGTGTCTTTATTAAGACTATGATTTGTAGTGTCTAGTACAGTTATGAATTTAAGTTCTCACACTCGTCTTCTGAAGGCGTTGTGCAGGTTTCCTTTGAGGACATGGACTGAGAGTTCAGATATGGAGTGATCATTTTGTGAAAAGTGTTTGCCCACAGGTGATATGTGTTTTTGTCTTTCATCATTTTTCTGTGTGAGTTGATTGGAGAGCATAGTGATTGTCTGGTTTCACCCACAAAGTTATTGGGGCATTTAGTGCACTGGATGAGATACGTGTGTTAGGCATGTGTAGGATCGATGGATTTTGAAAGGTGTGTTGCTGGGAGTATTGATCATGGTAGTTGGTAGAGATATGTCTACAGGTTTTGCATCTGTTGTTCTGGCAAGGTCTGGTGCCACTTTGAGTTGGGGGTATTCTGGTCTGTGGGAAGCTTGCTTCTGATGAGGAGCTTGGCGAGGTTGGGGGATTGTTTGAAAGTCAGAAAAGGGGATTTGGGTAAGATTTCTTTCAGGATGTGGTCCCCAAGGAGTATGGGTTGCAATTTTTTAGTGACACTCTGAGTACCTTTCCCAGACCTTAAGAAGAGTTCTGTGTAGCTTAAAAGCTTGTCTCTTTCACCCATAGGTGCTGGAACTACGGTTGCGGGGGGTGCTGCAGCACCCTCTGACTTGAAGAAGTTTTCATTATATACAGGTTTTGCAGTTTGATTTAATGGCTCTCAGCACCCCCACTATACAAATTGTTCCAGCACTCCTGCTTTCACCTACAGAAATTGCTTCAATAAAAGATATTACCTCATCCACCTTGTGTCTCTGATATCCTGGGACCAACACGGCTACAAGAACACTGCAAATAACAATGCAAAGTAAGATGTCAGTTTATGTATTTTGAAGAAAGTCAGTTATTGTGCTTCAGAATGGATAAAGTAAATCATATTGACTGCAACAGATGATCATGTAGTTCCACGCTTCCACTTGGTTTCTATATCTAACACACACACAAAACTGATATTTTAATGAATGGGCTGTACGTGGATTCATGAAAACATTCAAGAGGGAGAGTTGCATTATAAAGTGCTTAATGTAAATGTCTTTGCTGCTGGTTCTTCACTCTATCTTCTATAATAATGATCCATTCCACAGATGTTCATACCTGGGACATGGGACAGAACTTGAGGTGATTCTGTCCAACATAACGTACAGTGACTGGCATGTCACAACACACAACCATGCCATTTAATGAATGCTTTACACCATGTGCAAAGCTGAAAAAAGTCATTAAAAAGGGAGTGGGATGATTCTGTGTTTGAGATACATTCATCTGATGAATTTGAACCTCTTTCACACAGACCTTTTATTAGTTATCAAAGCATCATTTCCTACTTACAGACCAAAATATGTAAAAACGTAAAAAGTTGCAGTGAGGTTGCACAATATGTTTTTGTAGCTATGTGTAAAAGTAATGAACATTCTAGCTAATAGATTATTGAAGTAGCACCATTTCAAAATAAAGAGGTCTATCTCTGAAAGTCCACATTCAATTCAATGGGAGGTTTTTATTTTTTTTTAAAAATGAAGGCATAATTTAATTTTGACTCTTTCCAACTGGCTAGACTTAATGAGGACTAGTCTGCTAATCTGTAAATAAAAAACATGTTAAAAGAGCTCAGTTCTGAGCATGTGCTCAGATTTGCAACACCTAACTTTAGGCCCCCTGCCACCCACTGGAATCCTCAGCGCTGAGTTAGGCACCCAGGGTCTCTATATAAAGCACAAGAAGAGTTAGGTGCTTAAGAATGGGATTTGCAGAAGCCAGCATGCTGAGCAGGGAGCCACCTAAGCTATCCAGTAGGGAATGCTGAGGAGAGGGGTCTGGCAAAATAATGGGGCCAGGATTTCATACATTAGCCTTTTTACTGACTATCTTTGAGTCTTTAGACAGTAACATTAATGTTACATAAACATACATTGTTGTATTTTAGTTAAATATGCTGTTTGTAATGTGACTTGGGAATCTTCATGATGAAAGGCACTATATGGGTATTACACATTATTATAGTATGAGAGCTGAGAGATTTAGGGTCATTCTACTTCCTACTGAAAACAATCTATGGAAGATGGAAGAAAAATCTTATTAAAACACTTCAGTGGGCAAAATATTCTTTTTTGATTAGTGCCACTCAGCTATTTGATTATAATGGGGCTAGTCCTCTTGGTCTCTGATTAATGGGTGTTAATTGAGAATTTGCAGCATAAACAATTTTCCTAACATTACAGACCCATTATAGATTTAGAAGAACATTTTAGTTACAAACGTTACCCGGAGTGCATTATCATCTTAAATGAAATTACAGGAAAGAGCAAGGTGAAGGTAATTTTCACGGAAGGCAAAACAAAGCAACTTATTAACTAAGATGCATTTATCAAATTGTCCAATTACTACCATTGGTAGAAGCATTTAGGAAAGGTGAATTCAGAGTAGTGTGAGCAGGCAGTGCCTTCATCATTATCTTTAAATGCTGTTTCTCTGAAAAGTGACTCTGGAAAAAGTGCACCTTCTTATTCAACCAATCTGTTCCTTGTGGGTATCTAGAGTCGCACATATATCCAGGGGTGAAAATGGGCCAGTACGGCATACCAGTAAGAAGCCGGTACCAGCCCGTACCCAGCCGATGTTAAAGCTCTGCTGCTACAGCAGCGCTTTAACGTTGCTGCCCCTTTTGCCCTACTCTCAGGGTCGCCGGCAATGACCAGAGTCCCGGTCCCTTTTAAATCACCGCTGGAGCCCTGGGCTGCACGGGCCAGGCAGTGCGGATGGGCTGGCTGGGGAAGGCTGACCCCCAGCCCCACCCCTTCTACCCAAGGCCCTGCCCCTTCTGGGGGTCCAGAGCCGGCCTCCGTACTGGTAAGGATTTAGTATTACTTTCACCCCTGCATACATCTGATGACATTAACAATAAAAATAAGTTTTTACTGCCACTCCTGTTAGTCCTACAAAGCCATGCCCTCTAAGATTAAGTGAGCTGGAATCTCTTTCTTCACATGCATCAGCAACAGGCTTTTTTCCTTTTTTTTTCTGGCCTACAGATTGCAAATGATTCTTTTGGGTGGGGAGCTTGCTACTGCAATACATGCTTTGGTCAACTTAGTCAAAATGCTCAAAGGTAGTTGGGCACCTAATTACCCTGGAGAATCTGGGCCTTTGTGATTACACTGATACTACCACAATGTATCCTACCTGAGCATTCATCTTAAAATAATTCAGAAACTGAATCTGGGGTAGATGTAGTAAAAGAACAGGATATTCACTGGCTGCTTGTAGGCTCTGGGTGAAGTTTAAGGTATTGATTTTGACCTATAAAGCCCCAAACACCTGAATATGTGCCTGAGAGACTGTCTATGGTCAGCAGAGGTGCGTGAGCTGGAGTCCCCTCAGTAGAAAAGAAGGATGGCAACATATTATTTAATTAGCTTTGAAATTCATTCCTCATAGTGGTCTGAAAAAGCCTGCACCTGAGGCCATTCAGGGCACACTGCAAGGCCCAACTCCCAGTGTTTTGAGGAGGGAGAGGTATGATGAGGGCTGGTATTTGTGGCTATGGCAGAGTACTGACAGGGTATTTTTTTTGGATATGATAGTTATCTCTGGTGGATTATTGCGAGATTGTGGGGGCCCTGATTTTCATTTTTTTTTGTCATTACATGTTTAAAGTATGCCAAAGTTCTTATTCTTTTAGTTATAAACCAAACAAAAATAAATAAATCAACTGAACTGTTAACCAAGTTCCACTGGAACTTAGATTTTTTGGGGGGCTCCAGTTTCTGTGGTATCTGTGAAGCTGGCTGACCAGGTGCCAGCTCTTGCCAAGGCGTTAGTACTGCTGAGTACTGACAAATTCATTGCTGGAAACCAGTCTGTTTCACCTGTGTGTTCATACGGTTTAAGTGGGTATCGGACTTATAACTGTGTGTTTAGTGTTTCTTTAGTGATAATTTCTTTATCACATGCTATAAGATAATATTTAAGTTTTTGCTTTGTAACTGTACAAACTGTTTGCTTGGAAACTGTGAATCTAGTCAGGAAGGATTGTCTCCTGCCCATCAAAAAGGGCTATCAAAACTAAATGGGCCATTGTGGAACATCACAATACAAAGATTTTGTTAATTGCCCCTTAGGCTAGGTCTACACTACCCGCCTGAATCGGCGGGTAGAAATCGACCTCTCGGGGATCGATTTATCGCGTCCCAACGGGACGCGACAATCGATCCCCGAATCGACGTTCTTACTCCACCAGCAGAGGTGGGAGTAAGCGCCGTCGACAGAAAGCCGCAGAAGTCGATTTTGCCGCCGTCCTCACAGCGGGGTAAGTCGGCTGCGATACGTCGAATTCAGCTACGCTATTCACGTAGCTGAATTTGCGTATCTTAAATCGACTCCCCCCCTGTAGTGTAGATGTACCCTTACATTCATGAAAAGGCTATGTGAAAAATGGCTCGTCCCATCAGCTTGAATTCTGAAAGAAGGAAATAAAAATAGCTGACAAGAATAGTTTTAATCTCTTTTGCTGTTTGGACTCTCACAGATCTGGAGCTATGAAACAGAAGTAGAGATCCGCAGGGTCAACCTAGGTTAGCAATAAAAGACATTCAAAGGTGACAGATTACTACAACTCGGTCACCTTTGAATATCATAGACTGTAGCTTATTTGCCTTGTAATAACTCTCTAATTTCTTTTCTTAGTTAATAAATCCTTAGTTTACTATAGGGTTGGCTACAAGTGTTGTTTTTGATGTGAGATCTAAGGTACAAATTGACCTAAGGTAAGTGACTGGTCCTTTGGGACTGGGAATAACCTGCATACTTTGTGATCTTTGGTGTATAGGAACCACCTACACTAAATCCAGATTGCCCGGGTGACAAGATAGACAGGAATGCCCAAGGGGACTGTCTGTGACTCCAAGGTAAGACTTGTTATAGTACTGTAGGAGTTCATACTTGTTACTGGGTTGGTGACATGTAATTATAGAACATACAACCAGCTTGGGGTCTCTGCCCTGATTCTTGACAGTCTTCCCTGAGGTTGCCTCTTACGATCGTGACACTCCTGACAGCATGACAGTATCTATGATTAAGGCTGTGAGTTTGTCCATGACTTCTGCACTGCGTCCCTCCTCCCCCAGCAGCAGCAGGAGTTTTGGTGTGGGAGGAGGCAGGGGGTTGGGGCATGGGATGAGGTGAAGTAGGCTCTGGGCAGCGCTTACCTCGGGGGGGGCTCCCTGAAAGTGGCAACATCCCCCTCACTCAGCTCCTAGGCGGAGGCATGGCCAAGAAGCTCTGTGCGCTGCCTCTGCCTGCAGGCACCGCCCCTGCAGCTCTCACAGGCCACGATTCCCGGCCAGTGGGAGCTGGCGCTCGGGGCAGAAGCAGTGCACAGAGCTGCCTGGCCACACCTCTGCCTAGGAGCTGAGCGAGGGAGATGTCACCACTTCCGGGGAGGTGCAGAGACAGGTAGGAAGCCTGCCAACCCCGCCAACCCCCTCCCCCCCCAGCACCTGTGGCACCCCTGGGCTGCCCCCCGCAAGATTTAGGGCTATATAGTAGAAGTCATGGGCCCTGAATTTTTGTTTACTGCTCGTGACCTGTCCATGACTTTTACTAAAAATACTCGTGACTAAAATGTAGCTTTATCATGGTTGGAAGGGACCTCAGGAGGTCATCTACTCCAACTGCCTGCTGAAAGCAGGACCAATCCCCAGACAGATTTTTGTCCCAGATCCCTAAACAGCTCCCTAAAGGATTGAATTTATAACCCTGGGTTTAGCAAGCTAATGCTCAAACTACTGAGCTATCCCTCCTCACCATGCCCTATGACAGGCAGGTGAAACCATTTACACTTGCGTAATCCCACACACGGCAATAACTAAGGCCCAATCTGGCCTGCAGAAACTATATTTTGGGTGAAACAGCTAACACTATCTATGGTGAAAGTTGCCTGATATTTCCCATTATAAGACCCTATTTGCTATAGTTTATAACTTTGCCAAACTAGGGATTAGGGAAAAATAAATTGTTTTGCCTTTGTTAACAAATTGATTGCAAGATTTTTTTTGAAAAAGATTTTTGATTGCTTTGGAACTGGGACTTGAAATTTGGCACTGGTGTCAGGAATGTGCCTTTTGCTGCTCCTGTGGAAAATATGCTTACATTTGGCCAAGTCTGGCCTTTGAAAAATCTTATTTTCACATATGCTCAGTTCACATATGACCTATTAAAGTTTGGCAGTTAAATTTTCTGAATATTCTGTCCGTACTGAGCATGCTCCGTGGTCTCACAATTCCTGCATGCCTACCAGGCTGTGCATATGCCATGCCTGTAGAGTCACTGAGCATACTCCATTCAAGGACTTTCCCCACAATTGCTTCACTGAGCTGCTTTTGTGTCAGATGTGACAGATATTGCAACCACTTGCAGTATTGGGGGTCCATATTGTATTAATGTATTTTATGTTTAAAGTATGAAAACCTCAAAAAGTCATTAGATTGAGATGGGCCAGGCAGTATGAACTGTGAAATATGCATAGCTCTTTGTATCAATACAGGTGATGTGTATTTGTGTGTTCCTGGCTCACTGTGTGTGTGTGGAGAATTGTGCAGAATTTGGAATCACTAGGGAGTGATTTCTGCAAAATGCCAAGGGTGACTCTGTAGATTTCCAGACTTTGAATCTGACCTCCTGCAAATAAGGGGAGGGACTGGTTGTATCTGTTTTCAGTAGGCTCAGGGACAAAGCAGGACTTTTGGTATAAAAGGCTGAGTTCAAACAGATTCAGGGTTTTCCTTTTGATTCAGCAAATGGATAGGACCTTCTGTCCAAGAAAACGCTCCAACTCTTGCTCAGCAGCTGGAAGGGATGTTGGCCTATCAGACTCCCCATGTGGAAGATGGGTGATTTCTGGTATGTTTGTTAGCAACTTTCTCCTCCCTCCCCGTGCCTCCTGCCTGCAACATTTAGCTGTTTCATGGAGTTCAGGAGACTGGAAGTGGGGAAGGGGGAGGATCAAGGATACAGCACGCTCGGGGGGGAGTGGGAGTGGGCCTAGGGCAGAGCCGGGGGTTTGAGCACCCCCCCAGCACCTTGGAAAGAACAGCAAGAGGAGCAGCCACACGATCTGCCCTCTTTCACCCTCTGACTCCACCACCTCAACCAAGCTTCACAATCATCATTGCTGAGTACAATATTACATTGTTTAAAACTTATACTGTATATATGTATATGTATAGTCTTTTGTCTGGCAAAAAGAAATCCCTGGAACCTAACTCCGCCCCCCCCCCCCCATTTACATGAATTCTTATGGGAAAATTGGATTAGCTTAAAGTCACATTTTTCAAGAATGAAACTGCAATGTTAAACGAGGAGTTACTGTACAGGAAAGGGAGGAGTCTGGGGAATAATTAGGGATGGAGAACTGGAGCAGAAGAAGAGAAGCTGGGGTCGGGGCAGAGAGAAGCAGATGCGGGTGGGGGGAGAGAGGACAAGAGTTAAGGAAGATACACACAAGCGTATGGTAAATGGGAGCAGAAATGTCTCTAATAACTTAAGTACACTACCTTCCAGAACCTAGAATTCAGTCCAGGAGTTCTCAGACTCTGCACTCTTCTGCTCCCAGCAAATAGCTCTGAAACTATCTGGCACAGTGACTGTCTAAAGTCCCACCAATGCCTGATCTAATGTGCAGAATTTATGCCTCCTGCAGATTTCTTTGCTTCCCCAGAGAAAAATGACTTTCTGACGGGGAAGCAAAGGGAAGTCAGAAGAGTGGGTATGCACCCATCCCCAGTAGTATGTTTCGGATGCCCAGGGCAGCTGGCAGAGAGGTAAATCACTGTGACGCAGGAAGTGGGACTGGGGAAGACCCAGCTGGTGGCTCCTACCCTGCACTGGGTTCAGTTGCTAGTCCCAGCTGGGCTGGAGAGGACGGGACTTCCTCTTCCCCTGCACATTACCCGGGGCTGAGTTAGACCCACTCCCAGATTTCTCCCCCAGCTGCAGGAAACTCTGAAAACTATCCCCCATGCTTTCTGCACCCATCAATCCTCAGCTGCAGGGAGAGGGATCCCTGTACAGGGAGCTGCTCCCCCATCTGCCCAACCCCCATGCATCTAGTCCCCTTCAAACCCAGACCGTCCTGCCGAGCCTCACCCCACCACACACTCAGAACCCTCCCGATGAGCTTCACTCCTCCTGCACCTGGACACCTTGACAAGCCACCCGCACCCGGATCCCCACCCCACTGAGCCCCACTCCCCCAGCGTTTAGACCCCCCCACTGATTCCCCCCCACTGAGACCCCCCTGCCAAGCTCTATCCCCCCCACACCCAGACCCCCCCACTGAGCCCCAACCACCTTCACCTGGACCCCATTGCAGAGTCCCATTACTATTGCATTCAGAACCCCCCAAGAAGCCCCTGTACAACCAGATCCCCCTGCAACTAGACACTCCACTAAGCCGCCTGCATCCAGATTGCCCCACACAGAACCCTCTCAACCCACAGCTGGATCCCCCCCCACATACACTTGCATCCTGCCTGCCCACATCTGGTGCACCTGGCATGGAGGGACAAGGCCCAGGAGTGTTTCTGGGGGAGATCCGGTCCTTGTGCTGTGTTAGGGTTGTGTGCAGCATCACTGCTGAGTCTGTGTCCCGGGGGGAACTGCACAGTGATCTCCCACCTCTGTGCAGATAGTGGCCTGTGCTCCCCAGTGCCATGTTGGAGACTCCACATTTATTTGACAAATAAAATTTGCAGAATTTTAAAATATTGTGTGTAGAATTTTTCATTTTTTTGGCGCAAAACGCCCTCAGGAGTAACATATGCAACCTACTACTGGTATCAGTTAATCTGGTAACAGAGTGCAAATGGTTTGTGCTGTGTATTTGAAAGTTTAGACCCTGCTGATTACCTAAGCTAGTGGCCAATCAGGTTCCACATGATTAATTTTTGTTTGTACAGATTTTTTTTAAAATAGGAAATTATATAAAAAAAACTTACATTAAAAAAAATTATTAAAGTTGCAAAGCCAAGCACTCAAAAGTTAGGAAATTCCAGAATTAAGGTTGTCCATCAGTGAAGAGGTGGTATTCAACTTTCCCCCCTTCTTATTCAATATGTGGCCCCAGGCCTTCTGAATACAAAATTATTCATTACCTCATAGAAGCTTTCATCAACATATCTGAGTGCTTCACAGTTAAGTGGCCAATTGTGAACATTTTGGTTTAAGTGACTTGCCCAGAATCACACAGAAACTCCACAGGAGAGAACCCAATTCTCCATGGCAAAATTCAATTTCTTTAACCATAAGGCTACCCTTTCCCTTCCTGAAATCACTGCCTCACTCACTACACACTATCTTCTGTAATATCAGGGGATATTTTATCAAAAATAATAGAGCAGTCATAGTAAATTTAGTAGAAGTTATGATCTATGATTTTTGATAAAAAATGTCCTGACAAGTGGGGGAGCACCAAACACTTGCAGCAGCACCTCCCCACCCCCGGCACCACAATCCTAATCCTGTTTAGTGAAGAGGATGGGTTTGGCGGGCTGGCAAGCGAGCCCACCCTGTACTCACTCCGGCTTTCTGTGTCCCTTGGGGAAGAGTGTGGGGGTTGAGAGCAAGCCCACCGTGCACTTACCCTGGGCACAAGCAATGACAGGTCATGACCAGAAGGCAGCCGGGCCAAATTTGAATGAGTACAACTGTGATCCTGTGTCCCAAGTTGCAATGTCCAGAGAGGGGAGCTGGGCCTGGCCCTGTGGGACACAGAAGCTGCCATTTTGGGATAGGCTCTTGCTCTCCAACACACACTCCCCCGGGGCATCACCTCTGCAGTGGGCTGGTGACCCACCTAGAGCCTTCCTGGAGGAAGTCATAGACAGAGAAGTCGCAGAGAAATGATGGTACCCATGGCTTTTTCTGCATCATGACAAACCTGTAGCCCTCCATATGAGGAACAAACATCAGTCTCATTCAATAGGGTTACCATACGTCCGGTTTTTCCCGGACATGTCCGGCTTTTCAGCAATCAAACCCCCGTCTGGGGGGAATTGCCAAAAAGCCGAACATGTCCGGGAAAATGCCGGCCGGGCACTTCCCCTCCCGCGGCTGCTCTGCTCCTCCCCTGACTCTTCGGCTCTGTTTAAGAGCCGAGCTGCCCGAGCGCTATGGGCTTCAGGCAGCCCTCTTGCCTCTGGACCCCAGTCGCCGGCCGCGCACTTCCCCTCCCGGGCTCCAGTGGCGCAGGATCCGGAGGAATGGGGGCTGCCTGAAGCCGGTAGCGCTGGGGCAGCTCAGCTCTTAAACAGAGCCGAAGAGTCAGGGGAGGAGCAGAGC
>NC_048299.1:123445365-123569938 GCF_013100865.1 Trachemys scripta elegans | reverse complement strand
CAAGGGAGCTGCCCGAAGCCCAAGCGCTACCGGCTTCACGGTTTGCCGGGCAGCCTCCAGACCCTGCGCCCCCGGCTGGGCGCTTCCCCTCCTGGGCTCCAGCTGCGCTGGGGAAGCGCTGGCCGGGGGCGCAGGGTCTGGGGGCTGCCCGGCAAACCGTGAAGCCGGTAGCGCTCGGGCAGCCCTTTCCGCGTGGCTGGGAGTGGGAGGGAGGAGGCGCGGAGTTAGGGCGGGGTCAGGGCAGGGAAGGGGCGGAGTTGGGGCGGGGCTGGGGTGGGGAAATGGGCGGGGCCAGGACCCCGTGGAGGGTCCTATTTTTTTATTTGTTAAGTATGGTAACCCTACATTCAAGATACAGTCCTGATTCATCCTGAGAGCAGTCAATCCTGTGCATTGAATGAGGTAGGGTTCCTACTGTAAAAATATGTGAACATGTAATTATTACTGTGTTAATGCATATGCACAGTCAGCCATATTTTTGATATTTCTTAGTTTTGAGCACTTGACTTTTCAATTTTATTGTTGTCTACATGTAATTGTTGGATGTAGCTTTTACTAATAATTATGTATGAGAAGGAAAGAACTCAGCTTAGATCTCTGATCATAGGTTAAGATTGCAGGATTGGCAAGTTTTTACATGTAAACTAAGAACATTTGTTATGGAAATCATTGATAAATAACACATAATTGAACCACACAATGCCATTTTGCAGTGTCGCTTTTTAGAACCCATGTACTTTAAAACATACTAAAGCTGTATGGATTGTGTTTTATAACCCATTCTTAGATTACCATAGTGTAAACAAACCTATTTGTCTATCTGAGGACTTGCTTCCAATCATTTTGTTATTTGTGTGTGACATGACTGTCAACATACACTTCCATTGAGAACTTATTCAAAATTGTTTTCTTAAAACTACAGACAGCCTGATGGGATTGTTACACATGAAAATTAAGTATGGTCCTTGAGTTTCTAGCAATTAGGTGCAGTATACAACTTATTCAACTGAGCAAATATTGGACACCTGCAATGGAGTGGAGAATACAATTCATAACTACTAACAAAATTTTTGCAAATACATCCCCCTATTTCACCCTGAAGTGATAGTTAATATTTAAAGGAGCCTGTACCCTTCAGTTAGAGAAGTATTGAGCTTGCTCTTATCTGTTCACTAACAGGATCTGATATCGTCAATAAGTGTCACCTCCAGTTCCTCCAAGAACATATACTCAATGTGTGCCTCTCTGCCTCTGAGAACAATTTACGTGTGCAGACTAGCTATGTTATGCTCTAATGAATCAATGGACCAACCGAAACAATAATTATCAAAGGTGGCAAAAGAACCACTTCTAGTTCTGTGGAGCTGCTTCTGTCACTTTGATTTCGCTGTCAGAAAGTCCTGGTTATTATTTCTTCATCTCACTTACTCCTCTACTGTGACAGATGACTGTACTGAGCCAGAGCAAGTAGACATGGAATACAGCTAGAGGAGCATAATGCTTTATTCTCTTTTTCCATGTTTATACCCACCTATTGTTACCCCTGATCATTAATTATTTCTATTTTCACTCCTTACTACTAAGTTCCTTTGTTCTTTCTCTTTACCCCTCCTCTGTCTTTTCAATTACTATTTTAAGGTGCACTTATCTATGACATCAGAAAATAAAAGAACAAACCCAAATATTTCACTAGCAGTCCCATCAATTTAGGATATAACTACACTTAATTTCCCAGTTGTATATAAGGCTTTGTACCAATTCTTAGGAGGATGTGGAGAGGTGTCGTAGACATGGGGACTTAGGACCAAATCGTGGATTCCTGTACGGAATCAAGTTTTGAGCAGAGGAACTTCAAGGTGCAAACGGAATCTTCCCCCGATGTATGAATCACAAGTGCAGCAGCTATTAGAAAAATGCCCTTGAAAAAGTTGCTGCACAGTGCTGTTCCTTAGCCTGCAGGGAGCGTAATGTCTTTCTGAGTGGCCTATTCTACTTTCTGATGTGGAATGGTGGACGCGCCACTGCTTTTTGGGTTTTGTGCATCTATGTAAGGAGAGGCAGCAGACTCTACCATCAGTTGTAGAAGAATGTGAATATGAGATGTAAATATACTTTTGAGCATTGATTCCATCAATGGCCTGAATCATCCTCTCATTCAATTCCTCTTCAAATCTTTTCTTCTGTGATTTTGTTCTGTAATGAAAAAAGATGAGATATTATCATTGGATCTTGATTGGAAAACTGGGCTATAGTCACCAAAATGAAATTCAACAAAGACAAATGAAAGGTGCTACAGTTAGGGAAGTAAAACCAAATGTACAAATACAAAATGGGAGAAAACTGGCTTCACAGCAGCACTGCTGAGAAGGATCTGGGAGTTGTGATAGATCACAACCTCAACATGAGTCAGCAATGTGATGCTATTGCAAAAAAAAAGTTGCATTAACAGAGGCACAGCATGCAAGTCACAGGAGGTGATAGTAACACTCTATTCAGCGCTGGTTAGGCCTCAGCTGGAGTACTGCGTCCAATTTTGGTCATCGATGTTTAGAAAGGATGTAGATAAAATGGAAAGAATTTAGAGGTGAGCAACAAAGACGATCAAAGGGATGGAATGCAAGCCATATGAGCAAAGGCTGAAGGAACAGGGTATGTTTAGTTTGGAAAAGAGGAGATTAAGAAAGGATATGATAGCTGTCTTCAGCTACTTGAAAGGCTACTATAAAAAAGATGGAGAAAAGTTGTTCTCTTTTGCCACAGAAAGACAAGAGGCAGTGGGTTCAAACTACAGCATAGCAGATTTAGATAAAAATTTCAGAAAAACTTCCTAACTGTCAGAAGAGTAGGACAATGGAACAGACTGTCTCCTGAGGCCATGGAAATTTCTTCACTGGAGGTTTTTAAAAGGAGGCTGGATAGCCACCTGTCTTGGATAGTTTAGACACAACAAATCTTGTATCTTGGCCAGGGTTTAGACTAGATGACCCTTGCAGTCCCTTCTAACCCTATGATTCTATGATAATCCATCCCACAAAGAACATACTATCTAAAAGCAAAATATAAGGTGGTGCTTTAAAAATAAAACAAAACACACTTGCAAAAAATTAGAGTTGAGGAAATTTCTGTTAAAGGAAAGTGCTCACCTTGGTAATGTAATGAATTTATAAAAAAGAATTTCATATTCTCAGCTCCTTAAAAATATCCATATTTTCTGCAGCTATTTTTGGTAATATTTGTCTGCGTTGTGTGAATAGGTAAGAACATGCCAGTCACATTCATAGGAACACTTTTTTATGGCCTGAATAGAGGATCTAGAACTTTCCAGTAGCAGGTTTGGAAATACTTGTTTTAAAAACTTTATTTTCAGATATATATCAGATTTCTCTTTATATAGTCTGTAAAACTACTATAATGAACAAAAAGGTTCATTTTATTTTAAGTTAGCTGGGCATGGAATGGACACAATGTCTGCATGGATGGGACTCTCTTCTGTTACACCAGGCTTCACTTGTTGTTCACTTCGGAAGTTGTGCTCTCCTAAAACCTGGAGCATTTCAAATATCTCCAGATTTTCTCTCCATCCTTTCAAGATTAATATCCAAAATTTAAGATATAGGTAGTACCTCAGATTTGAACTACCTGAACTCCTAGAGTTTATGATAACTCACAGATTTGAATTTTGGCAAGGTTAACTCAAGCCCTTCCTCCTTCTTAGCCATGACTTTTGGATTAGTTCTTAATAACTGAGGATCTACAGGATGGTTCAATAGATAAGATAGCGTAGGTTCGTAGAGTACTTTATATAGAACCCTATTACTTTTCCACTGAATGCAACTGATTTCAAGACTATTGAAATGTATCACTGATTTCATGACTATTAGGTATGTGTCAAGTGTCTATCACCTATTTCTTACAAGTAGTCCAGGATAACAACAGACACTTGTCCAATCTTATCTAACACTATCTAGCAAATAACTAAGAAGATGGAATTTCAAAAGAGCTGAGCACTCACCTTACTGTTCCCTTTGACCTCACTGGGAGTGGTTGGGTGATCAGCTCTTTTGAAAACCACTACTTATTCGAGTGCCTTAATATGGATATAGGAGCCTGATTTTAGGTTCCTATTTGTGAAAATCTTGGCCATAAGCTATATTATATTTTCAGGCCAAGTTATACAATCATCATTTTTTGTTGAACCTTTGGAGTCTATTTTAGAGTACAATTAAAGAATAAGAAAACAAAAGCATTTCCAGCATTTGAAAGAATTCATTCTTTGAAAATACCACAATAAAATGGTTCACTCTTTCACTACAGTGCTGATATACACAATTTTCACATTCTGTGCAAACCGAAACATAACTAATCTACTATAGCCTTAAAGCCAGGATGTGTTTATCAGGTCTTGTAGGATCAGTGAAAGGTTGGTCTTCCTATGGGATCCAGAACTGCTGTTGAATAGGACTACCTGGCTTCCTGTCAACCTTTGGATAGCGTACGATATATATGCAGGGCAGGGACATTGGAAGAGAATAAAGAGAGACCACAGATAGGATGAATTACCACCTTAGGCAAAGGGAATGCAAATGTTAGTTTTGAATGGAATGGTTCTTTTAAACCAATTTATGGTACTTGTGATATCACTTATAGCAATGAAGAACATATGTTATTTACAGTTTAGCTTTCTCAGGCTCTTAAAAAGATGAAATACAGCTCTAATTTTCTTGCAATACCATGCTAATTTTATTTTTAAAAAAACAGCCATACTCCTTTCTTTTTTAAAGAACTTTTTCAGTTCACCTACATCCATTTCTTCTCAATCTTTCCTACTAACGGAAAGTTCAGCCATGAAAAATGACAAGATGAACTTTATCATGTGAATTTATAATCATTTGTCCGGCAGTAACACAGAATATGACACAAACCAGCACTTGAACCACAATAATATTTTCTGAAGCTACTTTATGAAGTAAGTAACACTCAAAAAACTAATTGTCTATTGAAAAAACCCTTACCAGCACCCCCACTAGGGGACAATGAGGCAGCTTCACTTTCAAATGATCCACACTGTACTGTAATGCAACTTTCTATAGGGTTAATGCTGTTTGTTGGCAGATGTGCATCCATAATTAATAAGCACCACTTTAAAATACATCTAGTTTTACATCCAATCTCTTTGTTGGAAGGACTTGCTCTAAAAATCATATTTTGGAAAAAAATGTCTCTTAGTGATAAAAGTGCTGTATCTATTGTACTTTATGTGATTAAATGTATACATACCTTTCTCTGCAGCGCTGGAAATGATACTGACCCATTGGCACATCCTAAAAAAAAAAAGGGGGGGGGTCCTGTATTAAATGTAGAACATTCTGAAAATATTCCTCATGTTGAAAATATTTGTTAAACTATAGTGATGCAAAATTTGTCAAGAAGAAAACTCTGCAAATACATTAGTGCTAATTAATCTGTTACCAGATCAATATATGAAGTTTTCAAATGGGTGTTAATAAGTAGAATCCTTTTCACATAATAAGTTTCAATGAAGCAGAAAAGGGGAATGATTTGGAAAATATGATTAGGCAACAAGCTTCAATGTAAATATTAATTTATTAATATGATTTGGTTGGATCCAAAAAGCTTTTTCCCTATAAGTTTTACTACTTCGGAACCTAATCATGATCCCACTGAAATCAATGCCAAAATTCCCATTGCTTCCAATGGGAGCTAGGGTTATTCAGTGCCTTTGAAAATTAAGTAACATCTGATTAGGTTCCCAAATATAGATCATGACCATTATTTTAAAATGACGATGATTGCTGACAGCAACCATTATTTTGTGACTAAATAATAGTTTCATGCTTTTTATGGTTAACATATTGCATTCAGGGCCGGCTCCAGACACCAGCGAAGGAAGCAGGTGCCTGGGGTGGCCAATAGAAAGGGGCGGCACTCCGTCCGTTATTGGGGCGGCAAGTCTGGGTCTTCGGCGGCCATTCAGTGGCAGGTCTTTCACTCCCTCTCTTTCTCTTCGGCGGCACTTCGGCGGCAGCTCAATCATTTTTTGTTTTTTTTTTCCCTTCGCCCCTTGGGGCGGCAAAAAAGCTGGAGCCGGCCCTGGTTGCATTAACTTTATATTTTTGCTTTGATGTACTGAACTTACTGATCAAAAATCTTGAGTTAATGAGAAGTTACAGGGTTCGACCCTTCATTCTTGGTGCAAGGAATATGGGATTGAATTCAAATGTTGAGTACAACCAGAATTTCCTTCTTTTTTTTTTTTTTTTTGCTTTTTCAGTAGTAGATGATAGTGGTGTGCAGTAATAACAGAGACATTGGGACTGAATGATCAGAAAAAAAATCTCTTATCTAATAAGGGTGCAGAATTTAATGGTGTGCTATAGAACTATTGACCCAAATCCTCATCTATGGTTGAAGAATCCACAATGAAGCTTGGAAAGGCAGGTGCTGCTGACTTGTGTACTCCAGGATAACTTAGAGCAGTTGAAGGGCACAGGAAAGCCCTGGCCATGCTGCCTTTTCCCCAACTATGCCTATACTGCAGTGAGAGAATATACCTCTCAGAGAATCTCTCTATACTGGTGTTCTCCTGTGGCTGTCTAGCACTGGCTTTTAATCTAGAAACTGCCTGCACGGTGGTGCAAAGTAACCACACTATACACTGGGGTTGAGTCCATAGGCCTAGAAGGCCCAAGTTTGCTCTCCAATGTGCACACACAATTCCTGTTGATTTCAGTGGGATTTCAGACTTGCACTGATAGCAGAATTTGGCCCTTTCGAATCTGATCCAAAGCCCATTAAGTCAATGGAAAGACTCTCATTGACTTCAGCTGGCACTGGATCTGGCCTTTAAAACTGGATCTCAAAAGAGAAACAAAATACAGAGGCGAATGTTTTTGTTTAACAGGAAATAGTAGTTTTTTGCACTGTTCTTGTTCCCGTGTCTGTCCCAGCATATTAGAGAGACAAGGTGGGTAGGTAATATATTTTATTGGACCACGTTACCGGAAGAAGAGGTCCATCTAAGTTCAAAATCTTGTCTTTTTCACTAACAGAAGTTGGTCCAATAAAAGATTTTACCCCATCCCATCTTGTCTCAGGAAATAATGGAACATTTAATACCAAAGAGTTAATTTTTCTTTCAAAATAGCTACATAGTTTGAAATGACATAAATAGGCCCATACTGTGGTACTAATCTTGCCATTTTCAGTGGTCATGCTGTCCCTGTGGTGTAAGTGTGCAAATGGCTTGGCTGCACCCCAAGATTCCAGGTACCGGGTCATGCGGACAGAGGCTCTCATTTTAGCTCCATCTAAGGTATGCCGGGGTCTGAAGTGGTGCTGAGGACTTCGCCTTTCTCCCTGAGCGGAAAAAAAAGATGAATATTTATAGATGATTTAATATAGTACATGCTTAAATCCTGTTGTAAACCACACGAGTGCGCTCACAGACACGCAAACATATGTGCATTCTCTCATGCTTTTATATAGTACTATATATCCATATATTTAACTATAACTGAGAGGTGCTGATAGAATGCAATTCCCAGTGGCTCCAATGGGAGTTGCAGAGTCCATTCCTTCTCAGGATCTGGCCATTACTGTATATATCAAACAGAAGGTTTCTGTTCCAATCCAGGTAATATTTGTATAGTACTTCTTGGCAACACTATCATTGTTGTCAAAATTGTCAAAATCATTGTTCTCTGAGTAACATTTTGTGTACCAGTGTGTAATAAAAGAATATAATATTCTTTTTAAAAACAGAACTATGGTTGACAGCATAACGCAAGTACTACTAACCTTGGGATTGATTACAAAGTAGGTTTTAACATTATGCTCCTTCAGATATGGGTCCCTTACATCTCCATCCCCTTCTTCCACTTTGTATGCTCCATTCAAATGTGCCAAGGTGACTGAAGTAATGTGAACACGGCTGAAATTATGGAACATTAGAAATATTAATTTATAGCATTATTTTTAACTGAAAACAAACAAAAAAATTCAACAGTTTTCCTATATAGATTTTTGTAAATGAAAGATACAGTAATTAAGGGTGCCATTTTCAAAAGTTCTTATGTGCACAAATCAGGTAGAAAGCAACAAATCTGGGGTTTTCCGTATAAAAAGTATCAGCTTGAATCATACCTTCCTTCAGGAAAACAACTAAAACATATTATTGATAAGAAGCTCTAAGTCCTGGTTAAGATTTCTTCATAAAGGTCTGCAATCAATTATCTATATATTATTTATTTGATAGGAAAATGTATTAAAGTTCATGTATACAAAGCCTTACCCTGGGACTCCTCCAGCTTCCATGTGGTTTGCCAATGTAACATCATGTGACCATACATCATACTGCCACTTCTGTAGCCCAATAACACCACAAAGGACATTTCCAGAATGCACTCCTACACGCATATTGATATCAACTCCAGTTGCATCTCTGACCTTCCTATAGTTAAGAAGAAGAATATGTTGGGATACAACATGGGTCCATAATTTTGAATTTACAAGAAAGCCAAACAACAGTGGTAATGGTACCTTATTTCATTTATCTCTAGTACCAGGTTACTCAGATGCTTTCTTTTCCTAAAAGGTTTACTTTTTATATGTTATCACTATTGTCACATTTTTGGAACCATTCATTTGTAACAAATACTCATTCTAAGTCCAAACTAGAGTTCCCTTTTTTAATACCCATGTTAATTATTTTAGGAATAGTAAGCCATACAGAGGAGAAACTTGGCCTTCTGACTAAGCTTGAACTGCCACTCTTTGAAAGATCTTTGTTCTATCCCAGCTCTGTTGCCAAAATGTGTGAAATCTTTGATAAATCATGTATCTTCTCTGTACCTCAGTTAACCTATAATATTTACCTATCTCAAAAGAAGTGTTATTAATATTTGTAAATGTTTTTAACTCCATGGAATGAAGGTGTGATTCCTGTGTATCAAACTTGGAAGATACTGAGCATGGGAAATCTTCTTTTTTGTGAGGTTCAGAGTGGCAGTACGAAATACTGCTATAAAGAGATCCACATACAGTAGTTATTGTAGGGTTTGGCACATGATATTGGTAACATAATCAGTCTAAGGGAAAGAATGGCACCACATTACTAGCCTGTTAAATTATGGAACAAATATGACACAATCATTTCTCTTTCTTCTGAAGCAAGAACTGGCTTGGGCAGAAATGGGGCACTGGACCTACTGGATGACTGGTTTAATCTGGTATGGCAAATCCTATCTTCCTGTAACATTTCTGAAATGGTCTTTGGCCCAGAAGGTGAAAATTGGTGGAGTTTTATTTGACTGCCATTGTACAATTAAATCATGCTTCAAAATTATTTTTATGAAAGATGGGGTTGGAGTTCTCAGATATTCTAGGCCCCATTCACTTGATAATGCATGTTTCCTTTCCACTACTGCTCTTTTACACTGTTTTTCTGTAGTTGACATACTGTTGGTAAGTGATCTCTGTAAGCAGTCCCATAAGATAAATGCAGCTTTGTTCTGCAGGACTGTAGTGCAATATATCTTTTTAACAGAATACTACAGAAAATCAACATCCTTGGGAGTTTTTTGTGCTTCAGTATTGAACAACAGAGAGGACAAAGGTCTCCCAGCTTTATTTATTTATTTTCTCCCCTACCTTGCACCCTTGATAGTCATTTACATGTGTGCATTGTGTTAGCCACCTGTGCAAAACAGGTATAAAATGCTACCAAATCAGAATAGCAGTATTTAGCAAATGCTTTGTACAGGTGGCTAACACAAGGGTCAAAGGCAGTTGAAATTTAGGCCTTAAATCTTTTTCCAGTGACATCCTGACCAAAAGTAAGATAGCAAATTGGCCTCTGCATTTCATTTTAGGTCATAAAGTTGACAAATATTATATGAAATTTGAGGATTTGAATTAGCTTGAATCAGGTTTCAAGGTCACATTTTTCTGTGTGGACCACAAACTCTGAGTTGGTTTTCATTCTTGACACAGAAGGTTTCTGGGAGCAGGAGTAGCAATGAGTCCTCATAACTCAGGATGCTGCTGCTAACTTCAGCCCTAAGGTTACAGTTGTCTGTTACTGCCATATCCTTGCTTCACAGATGGCCAATGTATCTGTCTAGCAAAAGTTTCAGTGGGGAGCACAGCTTTCCTTCCCCAGACCAACTTTTCCCTGTGGCTGCTTCACTTCTCCCGCCTCCCAGGCTTGCGGCGCCAATCAGCTTAGGCGCCACAAGCCTGGGAGGCAGGAGAAGTGAAGCAGCGACGGCGTGCTCGGGGAGGAGGCGGGACAGGGGTG
Organism: Trachemys scripta elegans; assembly: GCF_013100865.1. Taxonomy (NCBI): domain Eukaryota; kingdom Metazoa; phylum Chordata; order Testudines; family Emydidae; genus Trachemys; species Trachemys scripta. The sequence goes on along the minus strand of NC_048299.1, from coordinate 123,559,620 downwards.
AGCTGGGGTGGGGGGGTGCCTCAGAGTGGGGGGTGGGGAGCTGCCGCGGGGGGGTGCCTTAGGGCGGAGCTGCTGCCTGGGGGAGGTGCCTCAGGGCGGGGACTCGAGGACGGGGCAGGGGCAAGGTGGAAGTTTTGCCTAGGGCATGAAACTTCCTTCCACCGGCCCTGCATATATCCAGTTTAAGAAGAGCCATATTAAAAGGGTTGAATAAAAAAAAAAAATAGTTAAAATGCTTTCTTTTCTTCTTAATATTTCTTATGTAAGATAAAGTGCTGTTCTGGCTAACTAGCAGGCTTTTTCAGAGGAAACCAAAGCAAGTTCTTGGTTTCTTTTGGATTTTCTTAAGGAGGGATGTATTAACAAAAGAAGAATTAGAAAGACTATTGTAAATTAGAGTTATGGATGCAAAATGTCTAAGGCTGTGGAACTACTCACATTTTTAAAATTAGGCATGTGCTTAAGTGCCTTGCTGATCTGGGGCCTAAATGACTTTCTGACTTGAATAAATATGCATACAGACAACTAGATACAGAAATTAAGAATATACACACTCCAATTCAGAAGAGCACTTAGGCTAGGATTTTTCAAAGGAGCCTAAAGGGAGTTAAAGTGCCGAAATCCCATTTAATTTGATTTCATTTGGGACGTGGGCACTTTGGGTCCCATGAAATTCCCAGTCTTAAACACATGCTTAAGTGCTTTGCTGAATCAGGACTACAGAAACTGAATGCTCACCCTATTTAAAGAGTTTTTGTTGTTCCAACAATTACTTTCACGTCAATGAAAATGTTCTCTGAACAAAAAAGAATTTCATGAGATTAAATCAAAGACAGCTGTTGAGAACCTCTAGTTGAGTGATATTTAATTGAGAAGGCCACCAGATGGTTGTGCGGGAGAGAGGTGAAGGAAAAACAACAACAGAATTTAAAATGAAATGTAGAATATTTCTTTGACCTAGAATCATAGAATTGTATGACTCTGAAGAGACCTCAAGAGGTCATCTAGTCCAGTCCTCTGCACTCATGAAAGAACTAATTATTTTCTACACCATCCCCGAGAAGTGTTTGTCTAATCTGCTCTTAAAAAATCTCCAATGATGGGGATTCCACAACTTCCCTAGGCAATTTATTCCAGTGCTTAACCACCCTGACAATCAGGAAGTTTTTCCTATTGTCCAAACTAAATTCCTTTCCTGCAATTTAAGCCCATTGCTTCTTGTTCTATCCTCAAAGGTTAAGGAGAACAATTTGTCTCCCTACTTCTTGTAACAACCTTTTATGTACTTGAAAAGGATTATCATGTCCCCTCTCAGTCTTCTCTTCTTCAGACTAAACAAACAAATTTTTTTCAATATTCCCTCACAGGACATCTTAGCTTTATGCTTAAGCCACCCAATTGAAGTGCAATTGCTGTTAGTATAACAGGAAGCATACGTGCATATAGCTTGATGGGAGTCGGGGGTACTGAGCTCCTTTATAAGTAAGGCAACAACTATAAGACATATTGACTCCATATTGTGTAACATAGACCACAGAAGTAAAGCATTCTGAAATAAAGATGATCAGTAGGACTATTCACATATTTACATGGGAGTAATCACAACTTTTTACTTCAGTTGGGATAGTCATGTGTTTAAGAACCAGGCTGAATAAGGGACTAAAACCACTGATGACTAACTAGGCTTTCTAATTTTTTCTATCGCCTAACAATTTGGTCTAATTCCTCTTCTACTTTAGGGGCCACTGGAGCTGAAACTATCCTCATATGTACATCAAAATCTATGCACAATTGCTAGTTTTAGTATCAAAGTGCTTTACTTTTGTAGTTCACAGGGCCTCAGTGTCGACACATGTATTGACCTGAAACAACTAAAAAAAAATATTTCAGAGAGAAAAATAAATCCCATGCATATTAGATGACTTCCTCCTACAAGCATTCTTTTTCCTTCTAGGTTTTGCACTGGCAGATTTAGAGTTAGTGGGGCCCTGTGCGCTCTGGGAGGAAGTTTGGGTTCGGGGTGTGGGCTCTGGGCTGGGCCAGGGAATTGGGTTTCAGAAGGGGGTGAGGGGTGCGGGCTCTGGGAGGAAGTGTGGGTGCCTCTGGCAATGGCTCCTAGGCATGGGAGACAGAGGGTTTCTGTGTGCCGCTGCCCACAGGTGATGCCTCCACAGCTCCCATTGGTCACAGTTCCCGGCCAATGGGAGCTGCAGAGTCGGTGCTTGGGGCGGGAACAACATGCGGAGACACCCCCTTAGGGGCCGCAGGGACATGCCAGCAGCCAGGTGCTTCTGGGAGTGGCGTGCGGCCACCAGCCATGGAATGTAAGCGGCTTGCCTGCCTGAGCCCTGCTGCACTGCCAGCCGGGACATGGGGGCAGGTTGTCAGATGAGATTTGTCCTGCATTTTGGGGGCCCTCCTGTCATTGGGGCCCAACGCCACCACACTGTTTGGTTCATGGTAAATCCACCTCTGAGGTTTTGCAAGTAATTTTTTGGCAAGTTGGTCATCACACAGATGTAGTGACAATGAAGGAAATATGGAGTTATTAATAACAATACAGACACGCATAAAAAGTCCAAAATCTTGGCTTAGTTTAGACCTGAGCCTTTAAAATATGTCAAACAGCAGATGCTGTTCTGTATTTCAAAAAGAGGAGATGTAGGTTGAGTAAATACTAACCAAAAACCCTCGCTAAGCTGTGAAGCAAATTTCTCTTTTACCTTCTATGCTTTAGGCCTATACATTTGCAATAGAGATATAATAGATCAAGCTATAATATTTGTTACAATATTGTAACAAATTATGTTATTACCTAGATAAAATAATACAGCTGTCAAAATAAATAAAAGATGTCAATTAATATTTAAAAAATGTTACCAGAAAACTAAAGCTGTCTAAAGCATTCTGTAACGGACCCCTGTGCTGCAGCCCAAAACTCCTTCCTCATTCTTCCTCATTCCTTCACTTGCTAATATACCTCCCTTCCCATGTCTAATTCCTCTCCCTCCCATACTTTAATTACATTCCCTGCGAACTAAAATTGCTACCCACAATTCACAATTTGTAGCAATTGCAACCTCTGGACACTCAGTCAAAATTCCTTTTGTCTTAGGTATAGGCTTGTGATTAAATTGTCCTTAGTTATGTTAATGAAGAGTGAGTTCACAGCCATCAAGAGGTCTGTGATTCATCCAGTCATCAGTACCCCTCAGTTTAAAGCAGTGCAAAGCAGGAGAAGGAAACAGGTTTTCTGGAGGCTGGTGAGTCTAACTTGGTAACTCCTTAGTCAAATGACTCAAAATCTTGGTCAAATGCTAAGTTCCTGCTAAGCTGCCAAGCCTATCAAGGGTTGCGCAGGTGCTCAGGGCTGCGGCAGGGAGAGGTAGGGAGAGCCCAGGTGCTGCTGGGGTGAGAGAGGGCTGTGGGGAGTCCTCTCTCCCCGCCTTGGCCCTGGGACAACCTGCAACCCAAATCCCTCATCCCTGGCCTCACCCCCAAGCCTGCATCCTCAACTGGAGCCCTCACCCCTCTGCACCAAACCCTCTGCTCCAGCCCTGAGTCCTTTCCCACACACCGAGTTCCTCAGTCCCATCCCCGCCACACATCACCTCCCTATTGGTACACATAACAAAATTCATTCCGCACATGCACGGGAAAAAGTAGAGGGAACCAAAATTGGTCAAATGACCCGATGCCCCCATGAAGTACACCAAATTTCAAAGCAGTTCAATTAACTGTTCAAATTTTAGAGCACTTACAAACATTAAAGCATATGAAATGGTGGAAATGGAAACACCTCTAGTCATTTTGCAGTTTTGATGCATGCACAGTGTAAAAACCCCATGCATTTTCTTAAATACTTTTCTCAGTTTGGGACACCCAAAGATTTAGTGGGTGCCATGCACTACGTTGGGCAAAACTTGACAGATTGAGACCATTTTAACCTGCATCACATCAACAGTTTGATCTCTAGCTCTGTGGGAACCCCACTCCCACCCTAGAATTTTTTTTAATTGCTGTTTTTGGGGGGCTGATCTCTCTGGAATCCTGTGCTCAAATGACTTCAAATGTGGGCTACTAAACCACCACTGGACCCTCCTGAGGCTTACCAAATTTTAAAGGAACCCGACAAAGCACGTAGATTTTAAAGGACTTTAAAAGGTTGAGCATTAAACAGATGTTGTGGTGCAACCTTAACTATAGCAGTGCTGCCATGCCACTATAATAAAATGTCCTATTTTGTTCCCAGAAGCCAAAACAGCTGAGAGAGAGAGAGAGCAAACTGTCATTTCCTGGAAAGCAAGAGTGCCCTTTGCTTGGTAAAATGCACTGCACCTTAAGTGGGGGAGAGGAGTGGGCATTGTCTGGCTCTCTGGGGGAAGGAGTATAGTGCTTTATGGGTGGGGGGTGAGTGAGAGGCTCAGGAGCTGCTGCAAAGTAAAGTGGGTCAGTGTGGTGACACTGACTCATCCCCCAGTGACTGGCAGGGCTGGGGAGTTGATAAAGGGCAAACCTTTTCCACAGACAGGTGGAGCAACATCCACCCCTCCCCCACCCCCGTTTGGAGGTAGCAAAATACCAGGTTTGGTCAGGATCTGCTGAGGGCACTGTGCTAGTTGCTGCTTTCTAGATGGGCTGGGAAGGAATTTTTCCCTTACCACCAGATTGGCCAAGGTGGACTGAATTTTTTTTGCCTTCCCTACAGCAGGTTCAGGGTGGGCTTTGTTATGGTGAGTAAGGAAGGGAATTAGGCTCTGATATCGCAACTTGTTATCTGGACATCTTGGATGTCCAGCGCAGATACTCCATAGGGAAGGGATAGAGTGACTGGATAAATGGCTTGGTAAAGGATTTAAAAAGCAGATGTTTTTTAAAAGACTGTAATGGGGAAGGGGAATTCAGGGCTCCTATTACTGGCATGGCATGGATCCAACCCCCCTTCCTTATAGCCCAACTTAACCCTCATTTGGGGAGAGGGGGAGCAGGGGGATGGTAAGGTCCCAGCAATGGGTTGGCTGGGGCACCTGGATGGAAAAAGTGGGGGGGCAGTGAGCTGGCGAAACTGAAATGATCATGAAGTTACCTGTACTGTACATTTTATCTGCCGGGTAATCACAGACATCTAATAATAAAGTTCTGGACTGATTAAAACCATATCAAGTGTCTCCTGTCCTTCTTTTGATATAACTGGACAATATAAAATCTTATCGCTGACAAGAACTCTATTAACTTTCTTTTAAGTCTCATCTAGGGAGATTGCTTGAAATCCAGAAAGAATAAGAATACAGCTATCATAACACCTGAATGAACTCTCTTATCTGTCTCAAGAAACCATCATTGCAACTGATAAACAGAATAATTAGTAAGCTAAATACTTCTCAAAAGTACACACAGGAGTTAAAACCTTCTGTGACAGACCCAGACCAGTGGGGTACAGGAGTCTGGTCCTATTGGGATCCAGGAAGTGCTAAAGGATCCCCCCCCGAGCCTAAGGGGGGGGGTCCACAAGACCTGGAGACCAAAAAATTATGGGGGACAACTAATAAAAGAACAGGGACAGGAGTGAGGTCAAAGGGTCAAACGAAGCAAACCAGACGGCGACACCGAGCAGAGAACCTCAGACAGCACCCACTGCTCCTCGAAGGCGGCAAGGGAGCCAGCAGATGCTGCCCAGAGGAACTCTGCTTGGATACGTGAACGAACGGAGGACCTGAAATAGGCCCCACAGTCACAGGAGACTCCATCGGCCAACCTCCCCACTCTGGTTTTATAGATGGCCAGTTTTGCTAGGGCCAGGAGGAGGTTGATCAGGAGGTCCCGTGACTTTGTGGGGCGACGGACAGGGAGTGCATGAATAAAAAGGTGAGGAGAAAAGTGCAACCAAAATCTTAACAAAATATCCGTAAGGAGCCGGAATAGGGGCTGCAGCCTGGCGCACTCCAGGTAAATATGCGCCAGGGTCTCCCTCACGCCGCAAAAGGGGCAGGTGTCTGGGATCGGGTAAACCGCGCCAAGTACATGCCCGTGCTCAAGGCTCTGTGAAGGAGCCGCCAACTGATGTCCCCAGTGGGCTTCGGGATCAGAGCAGAATAAAGGCTGGCCCACCGGGGCTCCTCACCCTCCAGAGGTGGCAGAAGGTCCCGCCACTTCGTATCAGCGCGGGACGCGAGGGTGAGGACAGGAAGAACATGGAGCACGAGCGTGTATAGATGTTTCCTTGGTGCGGTCCGGAACAGAACTGGCTGCAGATTGTGCAGCCGGCTCATGGCGAAAGGACGAGGAGGGGGCTGGTTGGGTCCACAGGGTAGGGGCCCGATGAAAAAGTCTGGAGGGCTCGGAGTGGAGGGGGCGTGCCCTCTCGCAGGACCCGGTTGAGATAGTCCCGAGCAGCGGGTGGCAAAGCGGCCCTCACCTCCTGAAGTACGCGCCGGGGAGCACGAGGTCTGGAGAGCCCCATGCGCTGAGCGAGCGTCAGGGGATCCAGCCAGTCTCCCCGGTCGTAGTCCAGGAGATCTCCGACTTTGGTGACTTCTGCCAGGACCAACCTCTGGCGCACCATGGGGGACTCCGCCACCTGCACACGGAGCTGGGGGTTGTGTAGCAGGGTCTCTGCGAGGAGATCTGCCCCCATGGTGGCTGCCATGGGCCTGGTCACTGAGAACAGTTTCCATTTCCGGAGAGGTCCTGGTAGAAGACCGGCAGCCCGGAGAGGCCTCACGGAAGACCTCTCGGATGGAGACAAAGGAGCTGCCGGTCATATTGGAGCCCTCGGAAGCGGCGCAGGAAGGCGTGTGCCAATACGCTCCACGCCGGACTACCTGCACCATAAAGGAGCCTCTGCAGGGCCTGGAGGCAGAAGACGTGGACCTGAGCGTGCAGACACTTCAGGCCCTGCCCTCCCTCCTCCAGGGGTAGATGGAGAATCCCCGCAGAGACCCAATGCAGTCCTGACCAAAAGAACTCCAGTATCGACGTCCGGATGGTGGCCAGGAAACCCGGGGCCGGGACCAGGGTGTTGAGCCGGTACCAGAGCATGGATAGGACTAGTTGATTGAGCACCAGTGCTCTCCCTCGAAGGGAGAGACACCGGAGCAGTCCTGTCCATTTCCGGAGCCGCTCTGACACCCTGCCCTCTAAACCTAGCCAGTTCTCCGGTGGAAATGGATGCATGGCAGAAAGATAAACGCCGAGATAGAGCAGCGGACCCGTGCTCCACCAGACGTTCTGAAGCGCGGGTGGGAGGGAGCTCGCCTGCCACCCGTCCCCTACCACCAGGCCAGAGCTCTTGACCCAGTTGACCCGGGTGGAGGAGGCCACCGAGTAGATGGTCTGGCAAGCCACCACCCGCACCAAGTCGCCCGGGTCCTGGACCACGAGGAGCACGTCGTCAGCGTATGCCGACAGGACCAGCCGCAGCTCCGGCTCCCGCAGCACCAACCCCGTCAACCTCCTACAGAAGAGACAGAGGAAGGGCTCGATTGCCAGAGCATACAGCTGGCCCAAGAGGGGGCACCCTTGACGTACTCCTCGCCCGAAGCTGACCCGTTTGGTCAGGGTCCAGTTGAGCCTGACCAAACACTCTGCAGAGGCGTACAGCACCTGGAGAAAACCCACAAACTGGGGCCCGAAGCCAAACGCTTGCAGAGTGCCTAGGAGATACCCGTGGTCCACCCTGTTGACCGCCTTCTCCTGATCCAGGGACAGGAGGGCGAACGACAGACCATCCCTACACCCGAGTTCCAAGAGGTCCCGGACCAGATACAAGTTATCGAAGATGGTGCGGCCCGGGACGGTGTAGGTCTGGTCTGGGTGGATCACGTCCGCCAGCATGGACCCTAGCCACAGCGAGATTGCCTGTGCTGAGGAGCGAGATGGGACGCCAATTCCGTAAATCGCGGAGGTCCCCCTTCTTCGGCAATAACGCGAGCACGGCTCGCCTGCACGAAAGAGGGAGGACCTGCAAGGACTCGGGCCAGATGGTGACAAGGTCCGGGCCAAGGACGTCCCAAAACACACGGTAGAACTCCACTGTCAGCCTGTCCATGCCCGGAGATTTATTGGTGGGCATGTGGCGGAGGGCTTCTGAGAACTTGGCCAGAGTGAGAGGCAGCTCCAGCTGGTCTTGGTCGCCTGTGCTGACCGTCAGGAATTCATCCCAGAGCATTCTGCAAGTGTTAGGATCGGTTGGATCCAGGGAGAAAAGGCCTGCGTAGAAGGCCCTGGCCCGCCCGCACATCTCCGCCGGATCCGTGAGGGGGGTGCCATCCAGTGCTAGAAGGCAGGTGACGTGCTTCTTGGCCCCCCTCTTTTTCTCCAGGGCATAGAAGAAGCGGGAGCGGCGATCCATCTCCCGAAGGAGGCGGATGCGGGATTGAACAAAGGCACCTCGGGCCCGATGGTCCTCGAGGATCCGGAGCTCCTCCCGCTTCTCCCGGCACGCTCCGCAGAGGGATGGATCACTGGGGCTGGCGACCAGACACCTCTCCAGCTCTAAGACCTCCCGTTCCAACTGCCCTATAGCCACATCCCTCTGTTGGCTGGCGCCCCGGGTGTAGTCACGGCAGAAGAGCCGGGCGCGCACCTTCCCCAGGTCCCACCACCGCCGCACCGAGGGAAAGGCACGCTGCTGCCCTCGCCAGGCCAGCCAGAACTCCCAGAAGGACGCCACGAAGCCCACATCCTCCAACAAGCTATTATTAAAGTGCCAATAGGCCGGCCCCGGCCTCTCCGCACAGAGAGAGGCTGTCACGGTGGCTAGATGGTGATCTAAAACAGGGGCCGGACGGACGCTGGAGGAATGGGCCCGTGAAAGATGGAAGCGTGACAAATAGATGTGGTCCAACCGGGAGTGGTGCGACCGATGGACCTCCACCTGGACAAAAGTGAATGTCGAAACGTCATCTGGATGGTGGTCGTGCCAGATGTCCACCAGGGAGTGATGTTCGACGATCTCCCGGAGGACGTCCACGGCGGCCGGGTGCTGCTCGGCGTCAAAGTCCCCGCCCAGGACCAGACACTCGTGAGGATCCAAGGTGCCGAGGAAGGCAGACGCCTGCTGATAAAAACGCAACCTTTCCGGGCCCGATGTCGGGGCGTAAACGTTGACAAGAGTGACCACAAGCCCCTCCATGCGGACCCGGAGATGCAGCAGGCGGCCTCGGCGAGCCCCAGCACCTCGGGCCGTAGGTCGGGGGAGAACAGGGTCGCCACTCCAGCCGTACGAACTGTGAGGTGGCTAAAATAGACCCTGTCCCCCCACTCCAGCCACCAGCTAGCTTCAGCGGCCGGATCCGTATGGGTCTCCTGCAGGAAGATCACAGAGTACCCCCCCTCCCGAAGGAAGGAGAGCAACTGGCTCCTGCGGAGACCCATCCTACAGCCCCAGGTGTTTAATGTTGTGAAGATGATCGGTGCCATAAGGACGGCTGGAGGGGATCCTCGCCAACAGAGACGCCCACGGCCTCCGTCGGGCCGCGCAACAATCCGTGACCTATCCCATGGGCGATTAAGGAGTCATGGAAGAGGCGGACCCGTTGGTAAGCCGCGGCGGCCTGCCTCCCAGTCCTCTTACCCTCCCCCATGAGGGCCCTCGCGGCCCGGAGGATCTGATGGAAATCCCCCCATCGCTGGAATGCAAGCTGTACCTTGTTGCGGGAGCCACGGACATCCTCAAGGAACTCCCGTAGCTCCTCTCTCAGCGTATGGGGGTGGGGTTACCGATCTATGGCTTTCCCCCAGTGGGGCCCATCACAGCCCCGCGGCCCATCGAGACGGGCAAGCAGGGGGCAGACCCTCGACGTGGCGCCACGTGGCTTGCCTCAGACCCTGACTCAATGGGGGGCGGCGGAGGGAAGATAGCAGCCCCTGGTGGGTCGGTACAGGGAAAAACAAAGGCCACTCCTTGGGGGTCATCCTCTGGGATATGGAAGGAGATAGCCCCAGGGGCGGCAAAAGCATCACGGGAAGTGGAGGGGACAGGGACGGGGTCGATGTCAGGGGCAGGGCCGGAGTCAGGAATAGGGACGGGGAAGGGCCGATAGTGGGATCGGGGGCCCCAGCAGCAAAGCCACTGGATTGAGGTCGCTCAGATCGAGGCCTGCTGGCAGAGGGTCGTCCTCCCCCTGGGTAACTGGGGTCAGACCCAGGGCTTCGATCTCCTCATAAATGGAGGGGAGATCACCGTCCACCACCCCAGTGCTCTCCCTGCCAGTACCCGAAGCAACGCTCGCCTTGGTGCTTGCAGGGGCTTCAGATTCTGTCCTGCCACTGGATACAGATTGTAAGGGGGCGAGAGGGGCTCCATCAGAGGCTTCCATAGGAAGGGACTCCGGAGGAGGGGCAGTGCTATCCTCCGGTGCTGCCATGGTGTCCCCAGCTGGCACCATTGAATTGGAATCGGCAGGAGACAAAGTGGAAGGCTCAGCATCGGTGCCCCTCTTCCTGGTCTTCCGGGGGGCTTCCGCATCAGATGGGAGGAGCGGAGCTCGAGCCTTCTGCTTGCCCCTAAGGACCAGCCCTCCATGGCATCATCCGGGGGCTGGCTAACAGGGGTCAGGTCAGGGAGCAAGGGCGAAGGCTCAGGGACTCGGGGTGGCAATGGTGGGGCGGCACATAGGAGGGAGGATTCTCCCTGGGGCATGCCCTCTTTTATGCCCGGCGGTATCCCTACCTCACCCTCCTCCACAGGCCCTGCCAGATCGCAGGCGGCAGAGACGGGGCCCTCCCGCTCATCTGGGCACACTGGGGGAGATAGCCCTTGGGCCCGAGCGGGAGCGTTGGTGGGCCGGAAAGGAGGAGGGGTGGCTTCGGGCGCCGGGCAGCCAGGGGCGCCGGCGATGACGGGGCCAGTGCCCTGCCGGGACTCGGGGGTCCTGGATGCCCCTCCATGCCGGGCCAAGGGGCAGTCCCTCCAGACGTGTCCCATCGCCCGGCAGAGGTAGCACCCGGCCTCCCCCCTCGAATAATGCACCCAGTAGAGGGCCCCCTGGTAAGGGACCAAGAAGGACCCCTCGAGCGCCTCACCATCACGTGCCACTGGCAGCAGTTGTAACTGTACCTGGGGTGTATGGGGTTGTCAGGGAGGGGTAGTACCTCTGATGGGGGAGCAGTCGTACTCTTAGGAGTAGCTCATCCACTTTGGTCCCCACTTGACACCCAGTTCTCACCTGTGGCTCCAAGTAGCTGTCAGCATGCGACAGCGGCCACACCCCGGAGACCATCTCGACTGGTGGGCTAAACCAGGTGAGGGTAGCCGATGAGTATGAGACTCTCGGTGAGTTAGGGCCTGTCTACCCATTGCATGCGAAGGCTGGATCCGGCTGACTGAGGCACCTGGTTCAACCTGGTTTAATGGTCAGGAAGGCGGTGACAGCAAGCGTTGTGGAACGCTTAAGAGCATGACAAGACACGTAGGCATCCTGGTCATCCACTGCGCCCTGTCCTATCTCCAGACGTCTCGACTTCTGTCCTGCCACTGGATACAGATAGGAACTGGGAAGAGAGAGTGAAGCTGATGTTGCGCAACTCTCCCTCACTTTAATCCAATTCACGCGCAAGTCTTGACATCATATCATATCATATCATGTCATATCAAGTCCTGTGGCAATGGGTGAGCGACGAAACAGCAGGTGTGGATACACTGGGAGCTGTAGCCGCAGACCTGCACATAGGCGGCTCAGGCATAATGGTCGTTCCTCACTGACCGAAGCAGCAGTGGAGCTCGGCATCTTCTTGAGCGACTGAGCAGCCCTATTCAGGATTGCACTGCTCACCTCCGTAGAATGAGGAGGGGGCTAGAAAAGGTGCCTTAAACATTGCCTGCTTCACCTTACCCTGGCCAGCATACCGCAACTGGTGGGGATCCCATAAAAGCGGTCGAACAAAAACAAAACTTAGAGTGACACCGATCACTATTGGCAGGTGGAATGTGCGCACGTTACTGGACAACATCACGGCAGACAGACTGGAGAGAAGAACAGCACTTGTCGCTAGAGAGCTCGCACGCTACAACATTGACATTGCAGCCCTTAGCGAAACTCGCCTTGCTAATCAAGGACAGCTGTCCGAGTCAGGCGGTGGCTATACATTCTTCTGGAGTGGCCGCAGCAGTGATGAGCGTCGCGAATCTGGAGTTGGCTTCGCCATCAAGAATCACCTTGTTTGGAAACTTGCCAGGTCCCCCAAGGGTATGAATGACTGGCTCATGACAATGCAGCTTCCACTTCAAAAAGGAAAACAAGCTACTTTGATCAGCACATATGCTCCTACAATGACCAACCCAGAGGATGTGAAGGATAAATTCTATGAAGAACTAGATACTCTGCTATCGTCAATGCACCGCACAGACAAGCTGATTCTGCTTGGCGATTTTAACGCAAGAGTCGGATGCGATGCCGCAGCCTGGGAAGGAGTCATCGGGAAAAATGGAGTGGGAAAGTGCAACAGCAATGGCCTGTTACTGCTGAAAACTCGGGCAGCACATGGCCTTCTGATCAGCAATACGGTCTTCCACCTTCCTACCTGCAACAGGACTTTGTGGATGCATCCCCATTCCAAGCACTGGCATTTGATCGATTATGTCATTATCAGGAGAAGGGACAGACCAGATGTCAGGGTTACAAAAGCTATGTGTGGCGCTGACTGTTGGACGGATCATAGGCTCATAGTATCCAAAATGAAGCTCCGTATCATGCCGAAGAGACGACCAGAAGGCTGTAAGGCTCTCAAAAGGATCAACATGTCGAAGCTGAAGAACAGCCGCATCACTGAAAATCTAGCGGAAGACCTAGAGAATGACCTTGCTGATCTTCGTATTGAGGATGACGCTGAGAAAGACTGGGAGAGATTCCGCAACACTGTCCATACAGCTGCATCGAAGGTATTGGGGCCCTCCACATGCGGGTGGCAAGACAGCTTTTCCTCTCCTGGAATTGACACCTCCTCATCCATTATTGGGAGTGGACTACATCCACCCTGATTAAATTGGCCCTGTCAACATTGGTTCTCCACTTGCGAAGTAACTCCCTGCTCTCCATGTGTCAGTATATAATGCCTGCATCTGTAACTTTCACTCTATGCATCCGAAGAAGTGAGGTTTTTACCCACGAAAGCTTATGCTCAAATAAATCTGTTAGTCTTTAAGGTGCCACCAGACTCCTTGTTGTTTAAATGGGGTAGGGACCATGGCATTGGTTGATTCGGGGAGTGCTATCATGCTTATCTCAGGGAAGCTCGTGAAGTGTAGCTAGCTGCTATAGGCTAAACGTACAGGGATAACATGTGTCCATGGGACAGTTAGTTACTACCCCACCATCCCAGTAAAAATCGAGATCCAAGGGAACACTACTGAGGTAGCAGCAGGTGTAGTCCCTAAACTCCCATACCCGGTGCTCATAGGGAGGGAATTCCCAGGGTTTGGAAACTTATTCCCAGTAGGGGGATTGGAGAAAGATGGGGACCCTAAAATTGATGAGGCATCCACAGCAGACTGTCAACCCCCAATCTTTGAAATATCCCCAGATTTATTCTCCACTCCCAGACAGGGTAGAAAGACAAAAAGGGAAAGAAGGGCAGCTAAGGCCTTGGGAACCCGAATACTGACCCAAAGCCAGAGGGTCGCTCTTGTAGGTAGGCGGACCCGCGCAGCTGAAAAGCAGGCCATGCAGGAGGGAGAAGCACCTGACCCTGACCCCCACCCTAATGCTTCTGAACCAGTAGAGGCAACAGAGACTGGGCCTCTAGATCTTGGGCAGATTAGCCCCAGGAGAGGAAATTTTGGATGGGACCAGGCAGAAGACCCAAGGTATGACAACATTAGGAAGGAGGTGACTGAAATAGATGGGATCCCGTGGAAGGAAAAACCCAGGGACCAGGACCCTACTTCATAATGAGGATATATACTTCTCTTATACCGGGTTGCACCAGCAGGGGCAGAAGATACAGCAGATCCTAGTACCTCAAAAACACCAGAACACTGTATTAAGTCTTGCTCATAGTCATCTTTTTGGGGGGCATTTGGGGGTAGAGAAGACCCTGGCACGAGTCCTACGACGGTTCTTCTGGCCCGGAGTACATGAAGAAGTGCGGAGGTACTGTGCCTCCTGCCCGGAGTGTCAGCTGCACAGTCCCTGTCCCCACTTGAGAGCACCTTTAGTACCCCTCCCCATCACAGAGGTCCCCTTCAAATGAATAGCCATGGACCTAGTGGGACCCCTGGAGAAGATGGCTCGGGGCCACCAATATATACTTGTTGTTTTGGACTATGCTACTCGGTACCCAGAAGCCATCCCTCTGCGGAACACGGCCTCTAAAACTATAGCCAAAGAGCTGGTGGGGATCTTTGCCCGAATGGGGCTACTGAAGGAGATATTAACCAACCGAGGAACCCCATTTATGTTGAAGCTAATGAAGGACCTCTGTACGCTGCTCCATATACATACCCTGAGAACTTCGGTCTACCATCCGCAGACTGATGGGTTGGTAGAAAGGTTTAACCGAACCCTCAAGGCTATGATAAGGAAGGTGGTAGGTCGGGATGGGAAGGATTGAGACATCCTACTACCCTACCTTATGTTCGCTATCTGGGAGGTACCACAGGCCTCAACTGCGTTTTCCCACTTCAAGTTATTATACGGGCATCACCCCCGTGGCATACTAGATATCGCCAAAGAGATCTGGAAAGAGGAACCCAATGAGGGGAGAAATATAATAGAGCATGTAATGCAGATGCGAAACCGGATAGCCCGGGTTGCCCCTATTGTACGTGAACATTTGGAGAAGGCCCAGGAGGCCCAGCGAACCCATTACAATCGCCAGGCAAAAGTGCGACAGTTCCAACCAGGGGATTGAGTTATGGTGTTGGTACCCACGGCAGAAAGCAAGCTTCTGGCCCAATGGCAGGGGCCCTCTGAGGTGGTTGAACCCGTGGGGGAAGTAACCTACAAGGTGCGGCAGCCAGGACGCAGAAAACAAGAACAGATTTATCACGTTAACCTTCTGAAACCCTGGCATGCACAAGAGTCATGCACAAGAGGCATGCACAACGGTCCAAAAAGACCTACCCCAGGAAAACAAGCCTTCCAAACAAGTGAGAGTGTCTCCCGATTTAACACCAGACCAGAAGAATGAGGTGTCTGAGATGATCTTCCGGAACCAAGATGTGTTCTCGACAAAACCGGGTCGAACAATCGAGACATATCACCACATCATCATAACAGTTATGCTGCTGCCTACTTGGACGATGTGGTCATACATACCCCAGACTGGGAAACCCACCTGGAAAAGGTGGAGGCAGTCCTCGATGCCTTCAGGCGAGCTGGCCTTATAGCAAACCCTGCCAAGTGCGCTGTAGGGTTTACAGAGGCCAAATATCTTGGCTACATTGTGGGTAAAGGTCTGTTAAAACCCCAAGTGAACAAGTTAGAGGCCATCCAAAATTGGCTCCGACCAAGTTGCAAGAAACAAGTCCGGGCGTTCCTAGGTGTGGTGGGGTATTACCGATGACTTATCCCCCATTTTGCCACAAGGGCAAGCCCCCTGACAGACCTAGTGAAAGCCTGTGGACCTGATCTGGTGAGATGGTCTGACGCAGCAGAGGAAGCATTCACAGACCTACAGACTACCCTCTGCAATAACTCCGTACTGATAGCCCCTGATTTCACCAAGGAGTTTATCCTGCAGACGGATGCATCGGAAGTAGGGTTGGGGGCCGTTCTATCACAGATGGTCGGGGAGAAGGAACACACAATTCTGTACCTCAATCGGAAACTCCTTCCAAGGGAACAAAAATATGCAATGGTGGAGAGAGAATGCCTTGCTGTAAAATGGGCCATGGAAACATTGCGCTACTACCTGCTCGGCGGCAGATTTGTCCTCGTGACCGACCATGCCCCTCTTCAATGGATGCAGCGGAACAAGGAGAAGAACACAAGGGTGACCAGATGGTTCTTATCCTCCAACCTTTCCAGTTCCGTGTGCAACACAGAGCAGGGAGCCGTCATGGCAATGCCGATGGCTTGTCACGTGTGCACTGTCTGGCATCCCAAGCTGCCCAACCCCTTGGCATTGAGCAGTGGGGAGGGATATGTGACATACCCAGACCAGTGGGGTACAGGAGTCTGGTAGAAGGCAAGTATACTGGTCACTGCATGAGTAGTTTTCTGTTCCCTGAGTGACCAGAGCAGGGGCTGCACTAAAGTAATCAGGAACCTGCTAGAACCAGTGAAGGCAGGCAGGCTAATTAGGACACCTGGAGCCAATTAAGAAGAAGCTGCTAGAATCAATTAAGGCAGGCTAATCAGGGCACCTGGGTTTTAAAAAGGAGCTCACTTCAGTTTGTGGTGTGAGTGTGAGGAGCTGGGAGCAAGAGGCGCAAGGAACTGAGAGGGTGTGCTGCTGGAGGACTGAGGAGCACAAGCGTTATCAGACATCAGGAGGAAGGTCCTGTGGTGAGAATAAGGAAGGTGTTTGGAGGAGGCCATGGGGAAGTAGCCCAGGGAGTTGTAGCTGTCATGCAGCTGTTACAGGAGGCACTATAGACAGCTGCAGTCCACAGGGCCCTGGGCTGGAACCCAGAGTAGAGGGCGGGCCCGGGTTCTCCCCAAACCTCCCAATTGACCTGGACTGTGGGTTCTTTCAGAGGGGAAAGTCTCTGGGCTGTTCCCCAACCTACATGGTGAATCTCTGAGGCAAGAAAATCCGCCAATAAGCGCAGGACCCACCAAGATAGAGGAGGAACTTTGTCACACTTCCTAATACATTAAATGTATGATGTGTATTTGTATTTCGCTAACAAGATTAGTCTTAGTTGTCTAGAAGTTACCCTAAATCAATAAGGAGTTGAGAGCATTGAGGAACTTATCATAACTAAGCCAGTACTATTTGTAATGGGAAACTGGTCTTCTCTACAGCAAAAATTATTGTGAGAAACCAGAAGTGTTTCAAAGATTTAGCCTAAAAATCATACAGATTTTGTGGTCAAGAGAACTGAATATTATGTTTTGGGCTTAATGTGTGATACCCTTTTGCATGTGTAAGTGGCAAAGGTTGGCTATAAGTATCTCTTGGCCAACGTAATTTTGAACTGAATTGACATTCTTTGATAATTAAGTTATTTGTCTAAATTTCTAAATTCTACTGTAGAATTGTTTGGTTGAACTGATGTGAACAGTTCCATAATTCCAGTGCCATATAAACTTGGTTGGAAGTAAATAAGGATCAATACTTAAGAATCCACAATTCCATGCTGATACCAAAATCACCTGCCCAGAGTAGTACAGAAGTTTCCCTTTGTAACAAGACTGTAATAAGACCTTGAATTAGTGAACTGATTTATTATCTCTTGAAAGTTATAATTTCCTATTTTGAGTTTATTTTTTAATATTATGAACTCTATCACCTAACCATCTTTATTTTGCTTTCTGTAATTTCTTATCAGCTTTTAATGCTGGTTAATTAAACTATTTAACCAATGTGTGGTTTACAATTTATCTTTCTCATACAAATAGCCGTTTGAAGTATTGTAGCTCTGTTGGTCCCAGGACATTAGATGATGGGCGAAATAGTATCTTTTATTAGACCAACTTCTGTTGGTGAAGAAGACTCTCTCACAAACAGAAGTTGGTCCAATAAAAGACATTACCGCACCTAGCTTGTCTCTCTCATACATATAACAATTATATCACAACATTTGGACAGTATTATTACCAAAAACATTTGAATGGAATCATTAGTGCATTAAGATCTTCCAAAAGAAAATACCAGAGTTCCTGTTGCACCTAGAAGTGGTAGTTACTAATACTGGATGGTATTCTTGTATATGACTAAAGAGAAACATGATGATATAATGTTCAATGAACAAAATATTTCATTGGAAACAATGAAGTCCATAAGTCTCAAGATCAATAAAGATAAATACTTGATATACCATAAATAACTGAAAGTGATGTAAAGGGGGAAGACACACTTTTGTATTTGGATTTTTTAAAAAAACATTAAGGAAATGCACCCTCCTGATTCCATTCCAGTACTGAAAATTATATTATATATGATTCATCAAGTAACAAGATGTGAATCCAGCCTTTCAGAAAGGCTACATCCCTTCAATGAATGTCTGATATGCAAGAGCACTTCCTATTCTATCCATCTACATACCCACTCAGGTACCTCTACTGGAGCATACCACAAGAACAGGTATCCAATAGATTGAAAGAATTACTGTCTCAAGAATCAATACTTAAGTAACTTAAGTTATATCTGTGATGCCAGTAAGCATGGATGCCTGTAACTCTGAATTAGGGGGAGTATTATTGCAAGGTCTTGAAGGTTAGCTAAAACCAGGTACACACAATCTATAGAAAGGGTATTATGCATGACAGGTGCAATGCATAGGCAGAGTGTACCTGGTAAGTTCCAGGTAGTTGCTAATACCATGTATAGATACTCTTTGAATGCAACTGATGCAGAAACATTGCAATTAGAAACTGAAGCTTACAAAAAAGCTGGGTAATCTTTAAAACCAAAGTCCAATTCACTGTTACAACAAATCACACAGACCACTACCAAAAATCTGGGCATCCAGATGGTGTAATATTTTGAGACATATCGGAAGCTTCCCAAACAGTATTTGGACTTTATTACTAGTGGTGAGTTTTGTCAAGTTATTGAGCATAATTAGTATACAAACACATTAATAGTTGTTTAAGTGCCAGAAACATCCTAGAAAGAGACTAACATGAACTGAAGTATTTGCAGGGCTGGCTCTAGGCACCAGCGTTCCAAGCATGTGCTTGGGGTGGCCCTTTTCAAGGGGTGACACTCTGGCCTTTTTATTTTATTTATTTATTTATTTATTTTGCTGGGGGCGGCAAAAAACCTGGAGCCGGCCCTGAGTATTTGGTTGTAATAGTAGAGCACTTCCTCAGATATTTAAATTTGTACATTTATTTGATGTTTCTACCTTGAAATAGTGCAATTAGATCTCTGCTTAACGGATGGGCTGACGCATTCTGCACCAGCTTCAGTTTCTGAATGAACAGTTTTAAGATAAGACTCTCAGTCATAACTGAGAAGTGCTCAGTGAAGCTAAGGAAAGATGGGGGATAAAGGTGACACCACAACATCTTTGTATTTCCCTGATCCTCTAAATTGTCTGTCCCAAGAGCTATTTTGGAAGCCAGAGATAAGAACACCCCAATCATACCCCACACTCCCTCAGGAATGCACCAGGAGAATCCTCAAATGCTGGTTAAACCATCACTTTATTATTATTTTTATTACAAATATTTGCACTGTAAAATGATAAACAAAAGAAATAGTATTTTTCAGTTCACCTCATACAAGTACTGTAGTGAAATCTCTTTATCGTGAAAATGCAACTTACAAATATAGATTTTTTTTTGTTACATAACTGCAGTCAAAAACAAAACAATGCAAAACTTTAGAGCCCACAAGTCCAATCAGTCCTACTTCTTCTTCAGCCAATCACTAAGAGAAACAAGTTTGTTTACATTTACAGGAGATAATGCTGCCCACTTCTTATTTACAATGTCACCAGACAGTGAGAACAGGCGTTCACATGGGACTTTCGTAGCTGGCATTGCAGGGTATTTATGTGCCAGATATGCTAAACATTCATATGCACGCCCATGCTTCGGCCACCATTCCAGAGGACATGTTTCCAAGCTGATGATGCTCATTAAAAAAATAATGTGTTAATTAAATTTGTGACTGAACCACTTGGGGGAGAATTGTATGTCTCCAGCTCTGTTTTACCCGCATTCTCCCATATATTTCATGTTATAGTAGTCTCAGATGATGATTCAGCACATGTTGTTCATTTTAAGAACACTTTCGCTGCAAATTTGACAAAATTCAAAGAAGGTACCAATATGAGATTTCTAAAGATAGCTACAGCACTTGACTCAAGGTTTAAAAATCTGAAGTGCCTTCCAAAATCTGAGAGGGATAAGGTGTGGAGCATGCTTTCAGAGGTCTTAAAAGAACAATATTTTGATGCAGAAAAAACAGAACCCGAACCACCAGAAAAGAAAATCAACCTTTTGCTGGTGGCATATGACTCAGATTATGAAAATGAACATGCATCGGTCTGCACTGCTTTGAATTGTTATTGAGCAGAACCTGTCATCAACATGGATGCATGACTTCTGGAATGGTGGATGAAGCATGAAGGGACATAGGAATATTTAGCACATCTGGCATGTAAATATCTTGCGATGCTTACTGCAACAGTGCCATGTGAACACCTGTACTCACTTTCACGTAACACTGTGAAGAAGAAGCAGGCAGCATTATCTCCTGCAAATGTAAACAAACTTGTCTGTCTGAGCAATTGGCTGAACAAGAAATAGGACTGAGTGGACTTGTAGGTGCTAAGGTTTTTCATTGTTTTAATTTTGAATGCAGTTATTTGTTGTACATAATTCTAAATTTGTAAACTTAACTTTTATGATAAAGAGATTACACTATAATACTTGTATTAGGTGAACTGAAAAATACTATTTCTTTTGTTTTTTACTGTACAAATATTTGTAATGAAAATAAATATAAAGTGAGCACTGTACACTTGGTATTCTGTGTTGTAATTGAAATCAATTCTTTGAAAATGTGGAAACATCCAAAAATATTTAAATAAATGGTATTCTGTTATTGTTTAACAGTGCGATTAATTGTGCAATTAATCAAAATTAATCTTTTAATCACATGATTAATCGAAATTATTTTTAATCACTTGACAGCCCTATTATATTTAGCTGCAAATAGTATGTTTTCCTGGTTACTAGCTAACGAGACTCAACCTTTTTTTAGGAAAATAATTAAAAAGTACAAATGAAAAACACAATTAAAACTTGTGATTTAAATCAAGGTTTCCTGCTTTCTGATTTAAATCGCTTTAATTTATATCAATCCACCCTGATCTTTATTTTTCTTGTATAAAATTCTCAGGTCTAAGTGCAATCTCTCTGAAATTTCAATCACTTTACATTTAGATTCCCCTATTCCCAGTTCTAATTATTCTTTCAAAGAATAAACGGCACAACCACGTATTAAAAGAAGAAAGAAAGATATTATTCAGGATATCTACAAGTCCAAGGCTTGAATTTTCAATGGAGCTTACAGGAATTAGGTGCACAAGACTCTTTTGAAAATCCTAGCCTAAATACTTACAGAGTAAATAATAATAAAAAGAGTAAAAATGAACCAGGTTTTTAAAAGTACATGTTAACTTTACAAAATCTCACCATACCTACCAAATAACTACATCTAAGAAAACTAAAGCAACAATCATATCAACAGCTAGCACTTATTTTCCTAACTCAATTGTATTAAAAGAGATATTCTTAACACAGACTCTTTTGTGTGTAACATGCATTCAACTAAAGGAGTGGTCTGTTAAAGACACACAGCTTTCATTTCTTATCTATCCGTTACAGGAGAAGTAGCCTTTTCCAAACTCAACTCTGGCTACTGAGACCTTAACCTTTGAGCCGGTAGGCCCATCTCCTCATTAGATTCTGTCATAACCCCAGACTCTCCAAGCCCAGGAAAGTCATATCCGTCCAAGACAGAATGGCTCTACCAGCTCAGAATCAAAAAACAAAAGCTGTTGTACTAGTCAAAAGAAAGGCTTTGGAATTCAGAGTTATAGAGTTTAAGGCCAGAAGGGACTACTAGATCATCTAGTCACAGGCCACCAACACCATGCAGCCACCCTCACACCAACCCCAACAACCAGAATTAAATACTTCCCTATCTCTGCTGGAAATACCTTGCCTATTACATTCTAGGATCACATTTGCATTTTTCACATTAGCAATCACACTGGTGGGTCGTCTGCCTGTTATCTACCAACACACCTCTCTCCTCGTCTGTCACTTTCCAATGATGAACCCTCTGCTTATACAAGAAATTCTTATTGGTCCCTAAGTGCATGACCTTGCACTTTTTACCATTACATTTTATCTCATTTCTATTACTCCATTCCTCAAGATCATCCAATTCTTCCTGCATAATATTCCGATCTCCCACTGCCCTGATGCCTTTCAACTTCGTGTCATCATCAGATTTCATGAGCATACTCCTACTTTTTGTGCCAAGGTCATTAATAAAAATGTTAATGAAGATTTGTCCCAAGAGCAATCCTTGAGGAACTTCACTAGTAACCTCTCTCCAGCCTGTGACAATTCTCCTATTCGCACAACCCGTTGTTATCTCCCTTTTAGCCGCTTCCTTAGCAAACTTATAATTCTTTCACTAATCTCCATCTTCTCTAATTTAATTATCAATATCAAATGTTTTACTGCAGTCCAAATATATTAGATCTACTACACTTCCCTTATGTAAAAAATCAGATATTTTCTCAAAGAAAAAAAATATCAGGTTAGTCTGGTATGACCTACCTTTGGTGAATTTATGTTGTGATACATACTCTTTACAGTTTACATCCATTAATTTAACTATTAGTTCCTTCAGAATGTGTTCTAAAGCTTTTTCCTCTTTCTTACATATAGGTATGATTTACCTATTCTCCAGTCATACACAAATTGACAGATTTACTAAAAATCTTTGCTACCGGACTAGCAATCTCATGTAGACCAGATTCACTAATACCACCTGAGCATTTTGTTTAAGTAAAGCTGATATAAACCTAGTATAACTGCCAGTTTAGGTGTTTTTACAGATGTTTTGAATTGCTGGAGCAGTGCGGAAGCAGTTGGAGTGCATCTGTGAATCTGGCCCTTAGTCTAAAACTCTAACCATGGGAATCCTTTGTTTGTTTTAACCAGCCCATAAAAGCTTCATTGTGAATAACTGATAACAGAAATATTTAACAGCAATTGCTGATAACAGGAATTTAATTATTATCGGTAATAATAATTTAAAAAGCGTGCCTACTATGAAGCTGGACTAAAAGAACTTTGTGTATTGTCTCACTGGATTTGTCATAGTCCATCTGTCCTTATTTGTAATCCCCTTCATTCTCATCACCATCTTTGTTGGCTAAATAACTAAATCACTCCTCCAAAAAGGTGACCCAAACAAGACACAGTATCCAAATGTGGTCTAACTAATACTTTATACAATGATGGGACCATATCCTTAGCTTGACACAACTTATTTCAATAACCTTCGGCTGCTGCAGACAGAGTCAAGATTGTCATTTTGTATCTGGACTTGAAACATGAACACAGAGCTACTGAAATATATAAACCAAAAGCAGAACTGCAGATGGAAACGAATGACATTTTTACTGTTGACAGAAAAATATTGTCCAGTTACAAAGTCACTGCACTTACTTTATGGCTTCACACATGTCCAATCCCATTTTCACACAGTTCTTGGCATGATTTTGAAGAGATATAGGTAGTCCAGATACACAGTAGTAGCAATCACCTAAGATTTTAATTCTCATACATTCATTTTCCTGAAGGAAAAGGCAAAATCAATGAGAAGATAGTCACGTGATAAATTACATAAACAAAATGACTAGTGACTGGATGTATATTATATCATGATGCATGTTACATCTAATGATATATCGGTAACTACAATGGAGACATCTTGTTAAGGAAGAACAGGATCTCTCTAAGTAGGTTAAAAAGGGCTGTTAGAGAGTAATGTGCAACCTAGTCTCTCTCACCCACTTTCCTTCGCACCTGAAACAGAAAAGGGCATAGCCTATAACATGTGAATATAGTATTACTTGGCTACTGAGATTTATAAATTTAAATTAAAAAAATAAATGTTCACAATCAAATTAGAGCAACCTTTCAGAGACGTGCCTGTAATTAGAAGCCTTCTATACTTGAGACCCTGTGGAAATGTTTCTAAATGCTTCCTTGGTTTAAGAATCAAAATTATATTCCTACACCTCTGAACTCCTTTAAGGCAATATAAAGAGTCTTTCTATCAATACTTAACAGCATTAAGATTCATCCAGTCAGAAAATAGTCTGCCATATTAGCAAGGCACTTTCTCATACTTCATGAGAGTCCAGTCAGGTCTGAATATTTATAAAAGTAAAATAAAATAAATAATATGAATAAAATGAGGGGAAAATCCTCTTCATTCCTATTCAATTTTTTTTTTTAGCGGAAATCATGATAGTATGGTAACTCAATGATACTTTGACTGAATGAGTCATTTTTGCTCTTTTATCGTCAAGTCTCTCAAATAATTTGTTGGAAGAGCTGAAGCTACTATTGATAAAATGTCAGGCCATAGACCAAGACAGGAGAAACCCTTAGAAGGATAGATGTGAATAAGAGAAAAGTTATTTACTTTTTCTCATAATATAAGAACTAGGGATCACCAAATGAAATTAATGGGCAGCAGGTTTAAAACAAATATAAGGAAGTTCTTCACACAGCGCACAGTCAACCTGTGGAACTCCTTGGCTGAGGAGGTTGTGAAGGCTAGGATTATAACAGGGTTTAAAAGAGAACTAGATACATTCATGGAAGTTAAGTCCATTAATGGTTTTTAGCCAGTATGGGTAAGGAATGGTGTCCCTAGACTCTGTTTGTCAGAGGGTGGAGATGGATGGCAGGAGAGAGATCACTTGATCATTGCCTGTTAGGTTCACTCCCTCTGGAGCATCTGGCATTGGCCACTGTCGCAGACAGGATGCTGGGCTGGATGGACCCTTGGTCTGACCCAGTATAGCTATTCTTATGTTCTTATGATTTTGCTCTCTTCGGAAGCATCTGAATTCCTTCCCCGAGCAAAGAGGATAAAAACAGTGAGCAGATCTGTGGAACCTCATGACATGATTTAGCATCTCATTCTTACATAGGAGGCACTATTAGATCCTGATAGCTCTTCACTTCATATTATTGCTGCTTGTGCACCCTCTCCCCGATCACTGGAACCTCTCACCCACAGCTCCAGGCCCTCCCATCTACAAGCTGGCCTAAAACTGAGGTTTTTGTAACTAAGTGTTTGGTATCTGAGTTAGGACATGTGTATGTGTATTGCCGTAGTGCGTAGTGGCCAAAGCCTGGATTCGGGCCCTGCTATGCTAGGTGCTGTGCAAACACACAAAAGAATGATCCTCTACTCTACACCACTGGAAGCTAGTCTTTGTGTAAGGGGGATTCATTCAGTGTGGGTATTTGGAAGTAAGGTTGGCTTGCAGTGTTTTGTACTATTAGTTAATTTACAATAGTTATTTAATCATATTTTTCAGTTTCCTACTTTCAGTTTTTTACTCCTTGTTAATTTAAATAAAGCTGTTTTGGGAGGACTGTCAACATTCTATTTTTATTGTCCACTTGCGTGTGCTTTAGTGGGTCCTTAGATTGTAAGAATGGCTTATTCACCTTGTAGTAACCCAAGTCTTTTAAAATATGTTTTCACTATGAGTAATGCACTTCAAGTTGCACATGTGCTCCATAAACTGAGCACCAGATAATTTTTCTTTAGCAGCAGCTATGCAGTCTGTGTAAGCGCCCTCCTCTCTTCTCATGCTCTGCACCAGGGGAATAAAGAGGAGTGCCAGACTGCCACAATCTTAGCTCCGTCTCTAACACTAGCTCCCAGTATGGTTGCCAAACCGAACACTCTTGCCCTGACCCCTGTCTCACCCCTTCCCCAAGGCCGCTCTCTTCTCTGAGGCTCCGTCCCCACTCACTCCATCCCCCTCCCTCTGTCGCTCACTCTCCCCCACCATCACGCACTCACTCACTCATTTTCACCAGGCTGGGGCAGGGGGTTGGAGTGCGGGAGAGGGTGACGGCTTTGGCTGGGGATATGGGGTCTGGGGTGGGGCCAGAAATGAGGGGTTCAGGGTGCAGGAGGGGGCTCAGAGATGGGGTAGGGGGTTGTGGTACAGGGTGCAGGCTCCGGGAGGGAGTTTTGGTGCAGGAGGGGACTCAGGGATGGGACGGGGTTGGGGGGTTGGAGGAGGTTCAGGATGAGGGTGGCGCTTACCTCGGGTGGCTCCCTGGAAGCAGCAACATGTCCATGACAGGTATTTTCATGTTCATGACATGTATTTGTATTTGACATTACAATACATGTCACCGTATCCCCACTGATTTTCATTTAATGAAAATGGATGGGGATACAGTGTACTACGCAGGATCCAAGACAGTGAGAGAAAACAGGGTTTCATTTATATTATCCAAAGAGACATCAAAATGTATGCTTGGATATAATTCAATCAGAGACAGAATCATTAAAATTTGCCTTCAAACAAAGTGAGTTAATGTGCTGACTGTACATGTTTAGCCCCTATGATAGCACTTACTGCTGATGTGATCAATGACTTCTCATTGAATGAAGTGACACTCATTAAAATCCCAAGCAAAGACATCACCCTCTTAACTGGAGATCTGAACAGAAAAGTAAGAGTGGAAAGCTCTCATAAAGAAGTAATGGGAAACCATGGTCTTGGTTTATAAAATGGGAGAAAAAGGCATTTACTTGAATTTTGCTGCTTTTATCATCTGGTCATTACAAACAACATCTTCACCCAACATTCTATATGTTTCTATACTTGGAGGTCACCCAATTGCATGATAAAGAACCAAATAACAATACATTAAATGATATAATAAAATAATGATAAAGGGATGCTGGGGATTGAGCAGCCAATGGACAAATACTTTCCCGAGTGCAGACTGCAGGTCAGACCATCAACCATTAGCTTCAAAAATAAAGTTAAAACTTAAAAAGGTAAGATGTTCAGCATGACCACTGCATCTGGACTTGTCCAGAATGAACAAAAATTCCATGACTTCTGTCGAGAATGGGTTTGAGGCACTGTGAAAGGTGAAAGAAGAGAAAAATCCAAATGAACTTTGGTATAAAATGAAAACTATCACGCTCAATGCTGCCAAAGTAGATTAATTTAATTATCTGGAATCATCCATATCCAACCAACGAGGCTGCTCCAAGGAAATCTGGAAAAAAAAATAGGGATGGCTTGCTCAGCCATAGACTCTCTGTCGAAAGGGTGGAAAACCTGTAGCATCTTGAAATGTATGAAGGTTTGACTTGTGGAAAGCTTCATTTTTTCCACAGCAATATACATATGTAAAATCCTTGGAAACTAATGTTGCTGACAAGAGGAAAATTTAAATTTCTAAAATGTGGTGCTGTCAAAGACTTCTGTATTATCTCCTGGATGGAAAAGATGAATGCTTAAGTTAGAAATATTATTGGAGAGAAGCGGACTTACTCTTGGAAATCTACAGGTGCAAACTTATGTAGTTTGGGCACATCAGGGGTAGAGATGGAAATAATCTCAAGAAAGTTATCATAGAAGGAATAGTAGCAGGTCATCATAATAGGAGATCACCAACAAGGAGATGGTAAATGGAGTGTGGCAGATCACTGGGAGGTCAGCTGCTGAGTGTGTGAAGTTAGCAATGAATCAAGAATGCTTCAAAAATTTCTGTTATGTCTCCAGTATTCAGACATGAATAAACAGACTTTACATTATATTTACAGCAACAGGATAATGGAGAACAGGGTCATCATTATGAACTTTAGGTGGCAGATGCACTTGTTCAGTTCTCTCAAGTCCAGAATTGGTCTTTATCCCCATGTCTTCACATGGATGAGAAATTACCTCAAATAGAACTGTATCAGAGGGGTAGCTGTGTTAGTCTGAATCTGTAAAAAGCAACAGAGGGTCCTGTGGCACCTTTAAGACTAACAGAAGTATTGGGAGCATAAGCTTTCGTGGGTAAGAACCTCACTTCTTCAGATGCAAGTAATGGAAATTTCCAGAGGCAGGTATAAATCAGTATGGAGATAACGAGGTTAGTTCAATCAGGGAGGGTGAGATGCTCTGCTAGCAGTTGAGGTGTGAACACCAAGGGAGGAGAAACTGCTTCTGTAGTTGGATAGCCATTCACAGTCTTTGTTTAATCCTGATCTGATGGTGTCAAATTTGCAAATGAACTGGAGCTCAGCAGTTTCTCTTTGGAATCTGGTCCTGAAGTTTTTTTGCTGTAAGATGGCTACCTTTACATCTGCTATTGTGTGGCCAGGGAGGTTGAAGTGTTCTCCTACAGGTTTTTGTATATTGCCATTCCTGATATCTGACTTGTGTCCATTTATCTTCTTGCGTAGTGACTGTCCAGTTTGGCCAATGTACATAGCAGAGGGGCATTGCTGGCACATGATGGCATATATAACATTGGTGGACGTGCAGGTGAATGAGCCGGTGATGTTGTAGCTGATCTGGTTAGATCCTGTGATGGTGTTGCTGGTGTAGATATGTGGTCAGAGTTGACATCGAGGTTTGTTGCATGGGTTGGTTCCTGAGTTAGAATTGTTATGCTGTGGTGCGTGGTTGCTGGTGAGAATATGCCAGGTTGGCAGGTTGTCTGTGGGCGAGGACTGGCCTGCCTCCCAAGGTCTGTGAAAGTGAGGGATCATTGTCCAGGATGGGTTGTAGATCACTGATGATGCGTTGGAGAGGTTTAAGCTGAAGACTGTAGGTGATGGCCAGTGGAGTTCTGTTGGTGTCTTTTTCGGCCTGTCTTGTAGCAGGAGGCTTCTGGGTACACGTCTGGCTCTGTTGATTTGTTTCTTTATTTCCTTGTGTGGGTATCGTAGTTTTGAGAATGCTTGGTGAAGATCTTGTAGATGTTGGTCTCTGTCTGAGGGGTTGGAGCAGATGCGGTTGTACCTCAGCGCTGGGCTGTAGACGATGGATCGTGTGGTGTGTCTGGGGTGGAAGCTGGAGGCATGAAGGTAGGCGTAGAGGTCGGTGGGTTTTCGGTATAGAATGGTGTTAACGTGGCCATCGCTTATTTGTACTGTGGTGTCTAGGAAGTGGACTTCCCATGTAGATTGGTCCAGGCTGAGGTTGATGGTGGGGTGGAAGCTGTTGAAATCATGGTGGAATTCTTCTAGGGTCTCCTTCCCATGGGTCCAGATGATGAAGATGTCATCAATGTAGCACAGGTAGAGAAGGGGCATGAGTGGACGAGAGCTGAGGAAGCGTTCCAGGTCAGCCATAAAAATGTTGGCATATTGTGGGGCCATGTGGGTGCCCATAGCGGTGCCACTGAACTCCTTTCTGTAGAAGACACTAGTTCTATTGCCCTCCACTCAAGGATCAAGTCTGCCTCCTGCAGAAGAATGCTCTCATGAGAGGGGTCCCCAAAAGAGAAGGGAGAAGGAGGTGGGGGGCTGTAGAGGGAAGAGAACTGGATGGTGTACCTGAGAATATGACCTCTTGTACCCATCTGTTGGGCATGATTTCTGTCTAGGCAGATAGGTAGTTGGAAAGTAAGCCTTTAAAGGTAGGGAAAAAAACAGAGGATTTGTGCAGCTTCAGAGGGAGAGTTGGTGTGCAGCTATCAAAGTTCCAATTAAAACAACTTCCACCTCTTTTTAGAGGGCTTGGATGGGGAACTTCCCTCTTGTCCTTATGGGATCACTCATATCTCCCTTCTCCATTTCTGCCCTATCTTTGCTCTTCAATCTCTCATAGTCAGAGATGGGAGTGGAGAGCACAGAGATCTTAGAGCAGCACAGGACAGTAGAAGCATTCCTACCTTCTTCAGGCTGACTCAGAGGTGGGTCTCCTCAGTCATGGGTTACACCCACCTTCATGCCCTACTCTATGAGGAAGTTTTGGAGCTGAAACTCCTTAGGCGGCTTAGTTTTACTTGGGAACAACCTGCAGATACTACAGCGGAAAGGAACCGTACCCCTGTTAAACTAATTCCTAACTAACTATACTAAAAACTAACTAAGAAACTATAAAGACTATAAACACTTATAAACTCTTTATGAATAGAAGTCAGCACATAGACTGAAGCTGCATCCTAGTCCATGAGGGGTAATGAGGAACTAAGATGGTGGTGGTCCAGCAGCCTAATTTATTCCCTCATTACAAAGCATAAGGAAAGCGGGGACGCCTGTGCAAACCACACGGCCACTGCTAAAGAAAAACTGTCCAGTGCATGGAGCACATGCACAAACTGACGTGCACTACACAATCACTCAAAGAAGAAACATTGTTCTCATTAGTGCAAGAGGATTTATCCTCCTGGAGAATCTCCACATGGTTTCAGTAAGCTCTCCTGCTTAAAGCCTGAGCATTGCTGCCCAGAAGACTGTGCCCTTGCCAAGAGGAAAGTGTAGAGTTCCCATGAGGAAAGCATTGCACAGTAATAATAAACAGCTGTAGCAGAAATGAGAAAAGCCCTAGCAGATAATTACCTTTGCAATTTGATCAAACTTGCCAAAGAGCTCGTTAAGCATGTGCACCAGTTCTCCAGGTGAGCAGTCACTAGCCAGCCGAGTGAATCCTACAATATCAGCATACAAAATACTACAAAGGAAAGGAAAACACTCTTGATTATCAGTTTCCTTAGCTTTAGAATAAAAAAGTATTTACCCCTAAGCAAAATCCAAAAATAAGTGCTCGGCACATTGCAGAATCAGGCCCATATGCATAAATCAAGGTGTTGCTCACAGCTATTTATTCACAACTCCTTAAAAATCTTTTTTCAACTTTGTGTGACAAGGCAGTGACATGCCATTGCACTGAGACATAATCACACATTCTTCACAGAATTATTCCTTAGTTCATACTATGCTTCTTTCATGGGCACACTTTGTTGTGTCTAATTAGAGGATCCAGATCTTTCCAGCAGCAGGTTTGGAAATAATTATTAAAACTTTAATTTCAAATATATTTCAGGTTTCTCATTATATAATCTGTAAAACTACTATAATGAACAAAAAAGGGTCATTTTCTCTGAAGTTAGCTGGGTAGATTTATGTTAACTCAGAGATTTGAATTTTTACAAGGTTAACTCAGCTCTTCCTCCTTTTGAGTTATGACATCTGACGAAGTGGGTATTCACCCACGAAAGCTCATGCTCCAATACGTCTGTTAGTCTATAAGGTGCCACAGGACCCTTTGCTGCTTTTACAGATCCAGACTAAGGCTAGGTCTACACTACCCGCCTGAATCGGCGGGTAGAAATCGACCTCTCGGGGATCGATTTATCGCGTCCCGTCGGGACGCAACAATCGATCCCCAAATCGGCGCTCTTACTCCACCGCGGAGGTGGGAGTAAGCGCCGCCGACAGAAAGCCGCAGAAGTCGATTTTGCCGCCGTCCTCACTGCGGGGTAAGTCGGCTGCGATACGTCGAATTCAGCTACGCTATTCACGTAGCTGAATTTGCGTATCTTAAATCGACTCCCCCCTGTAGTGTAGATGTGCCCTAACACGGCTACCCCTCTGATACTTGACTTTTGTATTAGCTCTTAAAAACTGAGGACCTACAGGATGGTTAAAGAGAAAGGATATTTCAGAGTAATGTTGATAGATACCTATTACTTTATATAAATCCAATTGATTTCATGCTTATTGAATGCTATAGGTTTTAGATATGTATCAAGTGTTTATGACCTATTTCTTATAAGCAATCCAGGATAAAAAACACAGACATTATCTAATCTTATCTAACACTTTCCGCAAATTGCTAAGAAGATGAGAATATCATATAAATTAACATTGTCACAAATAGAAGTCTAAAGTCAGGCTCCAAAATTCACATTCGGGTATCTAAATAAGTGACCTGATTTCTTTTATTCACCCAGTTCTTTGTGTTATTATTTTCTATCTCCAGAAATAGGAGCCATAGTACAATCCCTTTAATTTGACACAAGGGTTATGAGACAACTTCCCTGCCCATAAATTCTAGAAATGCTGAGTTTGATAAATCATCAGATTTTGCAGCAGAATCTATAAATATGTCCTCAAGCACTCAGTCTATGTTAAAGCCATTTCTATTTATGCTTTGCTAAAAGCCTTAATTGAATTGTGTTCTAACTGACATAACTGGAAATTCAGAGTAACTTCACACAGACTTTGGCCTTTCAACTTGAAAGACTACAGATTAGGAAACTTTACAAAGACATCAAGATTAATGAGGAAAGCCCATTCTAATGTAAATCAGAGGATGACTTCTATAAAGTTATCTGAGTTGGTTCCAAAAATAGCTATGCTTGGCTGCAACAAGGAATCTGTTGTTAAGCGTTTGATCAAATTTGATCAAATACAAATTTGATCAAATACAATATTTTTGTACCAAAACTTAAGTGGTTAAAAAGCATGGTAAAACCACCTTCCATCCACACTCTATCCCTCCCCCCGCCAAAAAATGCTTTGCTGACTTGGTTTATAGATGGTAGTAAAGTACAATACCTCACATTGGTGTGCCTCTTGACATATAAATTGTGAAAGTTGTTTGTATTTTCCAGCTGGCCTGCTCTGGGGCCTTGTAACCTCTGAATAATCTCAGCTTTCATTTCCATGGCAATGTGAGCAGGCAGTAAAGAAAGTAGAAGACGTTCCTGGAGTTAAAAAAATTGTTTTTAAAAGGTCCAGTATTTTTATATACAAAATTGGAACAGTGTGAAAAGCAAAACTCAGTTACACGTTCACTACTGCAAATAAGCTTTGAATAACTATGTGAAGTGTGTATGCTTGTTTAGGATGGGCTACAAAGGTTATTAGCCACTTGAAATACCTGATGGAGGAACATACACATATATCCAAATAATATCAAAATTATTAAAGACTTAGGGTCAATCAGAATAATTATTAACCAAATGTGAAGAGCATTACACTTCCAGTGATTTATTTAATATCTAGATGGATTATAGGATATCCAGAGACAATGGCCATAGGATATATAGACTGAACAAAGAAAAGAAAAAGGAAACAGCTTTGGAATGACAATTTAGCAACGAGGGCTTTAGTCAAATGCAATGCTGTTGCCGAACACTTCCCATTATAAGACCCTGTTTTCAATTGCTTATAATTTTGCCAAAACTTTAACCATTTGGGCTGAAATTTTGCATGACAGTTGTCTGCCTTAGGTTGATTTTTTGTTGGGGGAGGGGGGAGGGTTAGGGGGAAGTGATTTCAGCCAAAATGGTTTGGCTGTTTCCAAGACCAAGTTTAGAGAAAAATACATTGTTTTCTCCCTGTTTAAAAAAAAAAAATGTTGTGACCTCTATATTTTGGAGCAGGGGCATGAAATTTGTCAAGTACAGTAACTCCTTACTTAATGTTGTAGTTATGTTCCTGAAAAATGTGACTTTAAGTGAAACAGTGTTAAGCGAATCCAATTTCCCCATAAGAATTAATGTAAATGAGGGGGTTAGGTTCCAGGGAAATTTTTTTCACCAGACAAAAGACTATGTTATATATATATATATATATATACACACACACACACACACACACACACACAGTATAAGTTTTAAACAAACAATTTAATACTGGTACACAGTGATGGTGATTGTGCAGCTTAATTGAGGTGGAGGAGTCAGAGGGTGGAATATTTCCAGGGAATGTCTTACAGTTAAATGATGAACTAGCAATTGGCTGAGCCCTCAAGGGTTAACTCTCACACTCTACTGTACAAGGCAGCAGGAAAGGAGGGAGGGCAGAGACAGAGACACATACACTGTGTGTGTGTGAGAGAGAGAGAGGTGTGCATTTCCCCTTTAAGTATGAAGAGTGGGGTCAGAAGTACACTGCCTTGATCATTAGATCAGCAAGCTGAGACCGGATCACAGCTGCAGCTGCTGCTGCCTGGAAGCTCCCTCTGTCGTGTGTGTCCCCTGCTCTATGGAAGATGGGGTAAGTGGGGTACAGGAGCAGAGGGGAGGGGGACACCCTGACATTAGCCTCCTCCTCCCCCCCCCACAGCAAGCAGGAATTTCAGGGAGCAGCTCCAAGACAGAGGGAAGGAGCAGCACATGACAGTGAGGGGGAGAGACAGCTGCAATTGCTAGCCTGCTGGGCAGCTGCTGCACATGGAACTTAGGGGAGCAGGGAGTTGAAAGGGGGGCTGTCGGTCCACCCTGGTTCCAACCACCCACCAGCTAGCTTCACCGGGCTGCTCTTCCTGCAAGCAGTGGACAAAGCAGGCGGCTGCCAAACAACGTTAGAAGGGAGCATTGCACAACTTTAAATGAGCATGTTCCCTAACTGATTGGCAACGTAACAATGAAACAACGTTAACCGGGATGACTTTAAGTGAGGAGTTACTGTAGGTGACCTACATTATCAGAGATGTGACTTTTGCTGTCCTCATGAAAATCCACCTCAAATTAGGCCAAATTATAAGCCTTTGAAAAATTGCAATTCACACATACTCAGTAGAGACTAGCTAGGACTTTGCAGCTAAATTTTCTGACAATTCCCTCCAAACTGAGCATGCTGGAGCCTGGGACTGAGCAGGATTTTCAATGCAATTTACTCTTGAGGGAATTCTGTGCAAAAACTTAAACATTCTGCAACAAAAAAATTAAAAATTCTGCACAAAATATTTTCAAATTCTGCATATTTTATTTGTCAAAATAGCACAATATAATCACAGCAGTTTCAATTATTTTTGGTCATTTATTTCAAAACACCTGTCAGCAAGTATGTCTGTAACAATACAGACAACAAAACAAGATTCAGGAAATGTTTTTTGATAAATAGATTCCTTACCGAGGCATATTAATACAGAACTCTGAGTAATAATTCCTTTAAATTACAATACAGAATCCTATTTCCCACGCCCCTCAGAAGCAGTGCAAAGGCTTGGGGGGACTTAGGGATAATGAAGGA
Source organism: Trachemys scripta elegans (assembly GCF_013100865.1). Lineage (NCBI taxonomy): Eukaryota > Metazoa > Chordata > Testudines > Emydidae > Trachemys > Trachemys scripta. The sequence goes on along the minus strand of NC_048299.1, from coordinate 123,524,988 downwards.
GCTGAGGGAGAGGAAAGTAATTGCTGGGAAGGAGCCTTGGTGTGAACTTGGTGGGTTGTTAGATAAGGTTGGGAAAATTATGGAACAGGTTTTTTTGGGGGGCGGGGGGTCAGGAAGGGATTGTTAGGAAGCTTCCCATGTGCAGACCCTGGCTGACCCCTAGCCTCTCCCATTCAGTCAGGCACATCTTCCCCTTTCCCTATGTGTCCCTGCACTCCCTGTCCACAGGTGTCCCTCCACCCCCACTCAGAAACCCACTCCCACCATCCCCATGTGTCCTTGCACCCCTCCATCCCCATGTGTCTCTGTGCCCCCACTCAGTTACCCCCTGTCCCAATGTAGCCCTGCACCTCTCTCCCCTCTGGGGCTCTGCGCCTCCACTCCCATTCAGCCCCTGCCCCAGTCTGTCCTCCCCCACTAACCCTTATGAGCCCCTGTATGACCCCCACAGCAGCCCCACGCTGTCTTTCTCCCCATAGCTCCTGTCTCCTGACCTAGCCCGACAGGTGCTGTGAAGAAAGCAGGCTCTTTCTTTTCCCTAGCTGGCTGGGAGCTGCTGCTCTGTTCTATCGCCACATCGCCCTTGGTGGGCAAAAGGCAGAACTGCAACAACTTTCCAGCAGAAGGTTTTTTCTGTGCAAAAAAATTAAAAATATGCATGTCTCATTAATTATGCATGCACACAGTGGCACAGAATTCCCTCAGGAGTAGCAATTGCAGTGCTGGGATCCTACAGGCTAGGGCAGGTTCAGGTCTGGGCATTGGAACTAAAAACAAGGATAGTATCTCTCCTGTGCTCTCGATGCTCCCCCTCACAGTACCCAGACATTGTAGAGGAGAGAAACTGGTATGGGGAGCTGTTGTGGGGGGGGGGAATGCTGAGACTGGCTGGGCAAGGAGTCTTGGATTGGGAGCAAGGGAGGGAAATGGGGGAAAACTGAGATCAAACAAAGAATTGGGGTGGGGGGCAGACTGAGACTGGCTGGGCAAGAGGTGGGGTAGCAGGTGGGAGGGGGAAGGGAGACAGCCCTGACCAGGATTCAGGGTGCTAAATATCAACACTAGGAAATATGGATACCTCCGGCACATCTGCAACTCTTTACATTAATCATGATTTTTTCTTTAAAAATGTACTTCTCTGTGATCATCTTTGTGTGACAATATAATGGTTCACAGTAGCAGACATGCATTGATGAAACAGAAAAACCTTCACATAGTTTGCCTTTCTACTCAGAGTAGACAACTGTGAAGGGAAGTGCTCATGAAATTGAATCACCATGAGACTAATCCTGCACCTACTGACATCAACAGAAAACTCCCACTGATTTCAATGGGTGCAGACTCAGGTTCTATATTAATTTGCACCAAAACTGATCACTTTGTTTTTGGAATAAATCAGTTTTTCTTTTGAGGTATGTAATTTTTATCATATTCTTTTGTTGCTGTTAGTTTTGATGTACATACTGCTACATAGCAGATGCATAGCAGGCAGTGTCATGAGGAAAATGTCATAAGCAAAGGTATATCTGTCACTTGTTTTACTTAATACTTGCATGTTTTATTCAGAGATATGCTCATCCCTGTAGGCCCCAAATTTGACACTTTCTAACAAGAAGGTGGTCTAGAACATGCAGTGAGAATATAAATGTAAAAGGTTTTCATTAAAATGTGAATGCGGTTGTATATCTCTGGATGAAAGATAAAGTGGTGTTAAAGGCAGAAATTTGCAAGTACGTCCCCAAATCATCAACAGTTTCAGTTTTCATACTGCAGAATTGGAAAATGTCCTTCATTTTCTTGGTTGAGATATTTTGACAACTACAGAGAATGTCCATAAAAACAAATGGGCATTAAGTACACCATGTGAGCTTACACTTACTGCCTTCTATTTTCAGAATAGTTAGTGGCTGCATATGCTGTGACTTAAGGTACAGGTAAGAAACAATTAATTACTAGCACTATATTACTAATGAATGACTGGTAATATTAGATGAGGTGATGATATGCTTGTGTCCTACTTTTTGCTAGACATTTCTAAGCAAAGATTCCAATTATTGCAGACTCATTTGCTAGCTTCCCTACATTGCTTTGGACCTATTTTAAAATATGGTTTATTTAGATGTTTTTGAAGAATGAAACTATATGCAAAGGTGCAAGCAATCTGATGTAAAGATGCAAATATGCCTACGCAACAGACAAAGCAATGTTTGTTTTAAATTCCCTTGAAAAGAGCACCTATGTATATAGCATGATTCTGGTCACATGGTGACGCTCTCATCTATTGCGGGTGTATGTTGTGTCACTTGCTCTTGTGCCAAGGCTCCACCTGAACCATATAATGGAAAAGGCATCAATAGATACAGAAACAAGCATACGACTAGAGAAAAGAGAAGGAAAAGGCATTGAGAAAGGAGTACATAAAGTTTTGAGTTTGTGAGACAGAAAAAAAACAGCCATGAACATGAGTGTAACCCCTTTGGGGTTTAGAGAGCATGGCCCCTTTAAATCTTTTTCCTAAGGGGGAGGGGAAGAGTAAGAAAAAAGGAGGGAAACGCCAGGGGGCAGCGCTGGACCTCTGAGGAGAGGGAGAGCAGCCTGCAGGTGCTGGAAAAGTGAAGCAGCAGAGAACCTGCCTGAGGCCTGAGAAGGACAGGGCCAATCGGGGACACCTCAGGACAGGAGCCAGGAGGAGCACTGTGCCAGGGAGGAATCGCCCGAGAAGGACAGGCCGGAGCTGGACCCAGTATCACGGCTGCCCAGAGCTGCATGGGGCTGTGCATTGGGAACAAGGAGGGGGACTGTGCATTGGGAACAAGGAGGGAGGCTGTAGCTAGTTAAGTGGGGAGGTGGTCGCTCTGTTTGGCTTTGCAGAGAGCAGCAGAAGAGGGCAGCGGAGGGGTTTGTTGGGGGAAAGTTCACTGGCGCCAAAGATGACCAGGAGCACCCAAGACTCACCACTAGACTGGAACTTTGCTCAGGACTCCTGAACTCTGTGTGCAGACACATTGCTCTGAGTCTGCCCTTCCAGACTGTGCTACCACTGGGACCATGGGGCCTTGGCTTGGATGCAACCCTGTTTTACCCTCCCTTATATTTCCCCTTGTTGTTTTTCTCCTCTCATCCTTCTGTAAATAAATATTTCCCTTGTTATATCCATTGTACTTTTCCTGTGGGTGTGTGTGTTCACTCTGGGGAGTTTGGAACAGGTGGCTCTGGGGTGGAAGGGATTTCTAAAGTTACACTTGGTGGCCCGTACGGGGACTTTGCAGTACACACACACACACACACCCCTACGTTGTGCACCCTGAGCTCTTCTTCACAGAGCAAAGAAACTCCTGAGTGACTTTCAACTCAGTTTAAAAAAAAATGGAGAGGATTATTAGAAGACCTGTGCCGAGGGGCACGAATCCCAGTAACCAAAGCTGTGCTGGTGGCGAGGTTCCCAGAAGAGATGGAACCAAATGAAATTGAGGAGAGCCTAGATGCAGCTGAAATACTGGGGAGGGTAAAGGTCCACACCCGTATTTACAACCGCAAAGTGAAGGGCATAGTAGCACTATGTACTCGCTCCAAGGAAGCAGATCTTGATAAAGTGCCCAAAGAGGTGCAAGTAGAAGGTATTCCCTGGAGAATTCTGGGGGCAGAGCAGTCCCCTCCTAGTGTGCCTGTGGATTCTTTAGCGCATAAATTGCAAGCTCTGATGGTGGATGAGAAGTGGGCAAGAGAAGAATTAACTTTGGCATTAGGAGGGGCTCCAACACCTGCAGCACCCAGCCTGGTGGGATGGGCCAAAGAGCTGGGAAACGCTCTCAAAGATGCATTGAGGCCGATATATGAAAATGCTCCATACAAGCAGTTAAGTTCATTCTCAGGGGTGTCACCTGTACCCCAGGGGAAGATGATTACGAGGCCTGGAGGGATTTTACGGGGCCACTTTTCCAAGAGTGGGAATGCTCTGATGCTGAGAAGCGGAAATGTGTGCTTGAGAATCTCAAGGGGACCTGCCATGTGAATTATCCGAGTCCTGAAAGACTCACAACCAGCTGCCATAGTGCAAGACTATTTAATTGCTCTTGAGCGTGTCTATGGTACTACTGATAGCAGTGAAGACCTGTATTATTGTTTCCACCATACCTATCAGGAGCCCCACGAACGATTGTCAGATTTCATCAGGAGACTAGAGGATATGCTACAGCAGGTAGTGCGGAAGGAGGGCATCCCCACCCAGCGGATTGATTCCGCTAGGTTGGACGAAATCCTTCGGGGCACCTGACAAGATGGGTTGATATTGTGGCGACTGCAGCTGAGGAAGCGGGCCCAAAACCCACCCCTATTCCACAAGCTCATTCGAGAGATACGTGAAGAGGAGGAGTGACTGTTGCAAGTGGATGCAGTGGTGCAGCTGAAGATGGCAGGGAGTCGCACCACCACAGTGCTTGGAGAGATGGAAGATGCCCCGTCAGTGGCAGCAGGACTGAGAGATTTGACCTGAGAAGTGGCCATGATGAAGGCTCAGGGACATACTGTGCCATCCTCAAGAGGGGAGAGTAGCAGGAGGGGTGATAGCCAGCGAGAAGGTTTCTGTTATAACTGTGGAAGAGATGGTCACTGTGCCTTGGACTGCTAAAACAAGACAGATCATGCAAGGGTATCTCAGAGATCGCAGCAGACCATTAGGAAGCTTCGGGGAAACACCAACAGGGCTTGGGGAAGGAGTAACCCAAGACCCTGAAATTCCAAGGCTCCCCAGAAAAAAACACAAATGGGGGTTACATGAGACCAGTAAGAGGAGAAGGAAATAGTAGAATTTCATCATGTTGTAACTCTCTCCTGCACCGTAGAGAAGAGGGGCAAGAGAGCACTCTTTCAGAGGGGAGGTGTGATATTGTAGACAAAACCCATATTTGACAACCTGCCATAAGGGTTAATGGCCTGGTCTGGAGAAAGAGGGTTCTGCATCATTCTGCAACATTTACCAGCAATATCAAACCTGGAGGGAAGGAAGCAGGCTTCAGAGGTGGTATGAGACAGATGACCTAGGGGGTGGGCTGAACAGCCCTGAGCTAGGAATACTAGGAGTAGCCAAGCATGGGAGGAAGCCTGGACTGGACTTGTTTGTTAATAAAAGTCAAATTCCAAGAAGGCGTTGATCCTGAACAAGGAACATGTTGTTTTAGAATAGCAAGAAAGTAATCTGATTGCAATAGGGACTGCTGGTAAGAGGGAGCAAATAAAGTGCCGGAGGAAGGGAGAAGCAAAGAAAGATAAAAAAAAAAAATCCATTAATAAGATACGTGCCAAATTTCTCTCAATCATAATGCTTGTCTGATATATTCCTTTCCTCCACCTTGTATGTTTTGTCTATTTAGAATATAAGCACTTTGGGGCATTGTTTTGGGCACTGTGGCAGGGCGATGACTCACTGGCACGGCGCCTCCTCCTGGTCATCCAGGGAATTAGCTCTTTCCAGCCTGGAGCGCCCTCTGCAGCCGGTGTCCCTCCTGGACCCTGGTGCCCTTTGCCCAGGGGTTCTGCCCACCGCAGCACCCCCTCACTCTGGATCTCCCCTCCCAGGGGAACCCCAACCCCCTATCCCCACCTTGCCTCAGTGGCTACTGCCAGTCTTCATCTAGCCCCCGCTCCTTGGGGCAGACTGTAGTCTGTAAACCACTCATCATCGGCAAAAGAGTTAGGACCTGCCGCCTTTGCCTATCTCTGGGCTGCGCCTCTGCAGCCCCAGTACCTATTTGTAGGCCTTTAACTAAGCCTGCAGCCTGGGGTTTTACTAGGCGGGAGCTCCCCAGTTCCCTCTGCCCTTCCCCAGCACTGCTCCACCCTAGGTACCCTTCTCAGCTCCCAGGCAGCCAGGTCCTTCTCTCTCTGAAGCTAGAGAGAGAGTGCCTTCCAGTCTCTGGCCCTCAGCCCTCTGATAGGGCCAGCCGTGGCCTGATTGGGGCATGGCCCCACTGTGGCTGCTTCCCCCAATCAGCCTAGCTTTTCCCCTGCCCCAGCCCTCTCCCAGGGCTGTTTTAAGCCCTTCAGGGCATGAGCGGGGTGACCACCCCGCTACAGGCACCTGATTAATAAAATGATTTTTTCTATGGGCATACCTACATACAGAAAATGTTAAGAAAATGAGAGGCTATTCACTGACAGTAGGAGAAAAATCTTACTTCAAAATACTGTAGAAAATAAAACAAAAAGAATGGCATACTATTGGTATGATTGAAAGCTAAAAAAAAATAAATATAGTTACTGAACTTTAATTGTTACTACAAAATAAAGGCCCAATCCTGCAAGAAGGTGAGTACCTCCTAATGGCAGATGCCCTGGAAGGTTGGATACATAACACTGGCTATAGGCTTTGAAATCTACTCCCAACCTTAGTACAAACTAATACAGGTCTGTTGATTTTCAGAGCATGCTACCACACTTATCATTGCACTTGGACTTCTTCTGGTGATGGTTGGGTCCATGTTGAGGGCCATTCAGCTTTGTTGATGGTTGCTGTGGGCTAGCTGATTAGTTTAGCTGGATTGTTTTTCTAAGTATGTCATTCCTCAGGATCTGTCAAAGGTGCTCACAGTAGTAGATGGGCACGTTTTGTATATTCAACATAAATTTTAAAAAGTATATGAAATATGCAAGCATGATTTTCAAGCTAGAAGCAGATAGCTTGAATGTTGGGGATGGTGTAGCTACAAGATTCTTTGTGACAAGACTGTTGATGTGCATGAGGCGGCTGCTATGGTTTGAAAACAGAAACTGATCGAGATATTTTCTGGCTATTATCCTGAAAACACAGACAATATAAAGGAAATAAGACTGTTTCCCTCTCATTTACCCATAAGTTCACTTACACAAGCAGCAGATAAAGCCAATAGTGACAAATTAGTCAAATCCCTCAAAAGATAACTTTGCTTTCCCATTTAATAACAGCTTATGTAACATTTATATCCTAAATATACCATTATGGGTATACAACAATGGGCTCATTTTTAATTTATTTTCATAAAAAATGAAATTTGCAAAGGCATCATGCTGTGTCTTACTGTTTACAGTACATGTTACAACATTCCCAGTCGGGTTGCTATCAATTGGTCAGAGAAAAAGTAAATTGTAGCTTCTGTCTGCAACAGAAAAAGCTACAATGTCTAAGGGATGCTGGCAAACTCAAAATTTTTAAAATTACATACTCCTCTGTGTTTAGTGAGATCTCTGACTGTTAAAAAGGAAACAGTTGAAAACACAACAATGCTTTCTAAACATATCACCCAGCTTGATGCTGTGGACTTAGCTGCCTGCAAACTGGAATGTAGTGAAGACCATGACAATTCAAAAAAATGTCATTTACTTTTTTTTTTTATTTGGTTCTGTAGAGAACACTGCTCGCTCCGATGATGATGGGAAATCTGCAATGCACCATTTGAGAGACTGACTGACTACATATTAGAAGGCATGCCAGCTGCAGACGATGTGACAGATGAAGATAGTCTGCCTGTTTTTAAGGCATTTGGAGGGGACTGGAAAGAAAAGGCATTTCTCAGAGCTACAATCCAATATGAAAATTCAGGGAAAATTCTAAATAAAGAAGATTAATCTGAAAGCCTATTCAGATTAAAAACTACAACGCAGCAATCAACATATTGGAGGACTTTGGGGATTTCTGTGCTAAAGAGAAAGAAAGAATGGTTACTTACCCTACAGAAACTAGTTCCTTGAGATACTATACTCAGTGTGGATCCCACTGTAGGTACGCGTGCATCTCATGGGTATGAGATTGGATTAAAAAAAAAAACAGTGTCTGTTGGGGCCATACATGTGCCATGTGCCTCTGCATGCTCCCATATGAGGGCATAAACAGTGGAGCAGTCATGTCACTTTCCCCTTTCCCTCCAGTTCTCTTGCAATTCAAAGAGACTGGCTCATGGCCCTGTGTTACCAAGGTCTCTAAAAAGAAGGGATAAAGAGTTGGTTGTGGGATCCATGCAAACAACATCTTGAAGAACCACAGTTTCTGTAGGATAAGTAACCATTCTCTTTCCTTCCAATATGTGTCTGTGTGGATCCCACCATAGGTGACTGACAAGCAGCATCTTCCCTGGACAACAGAGTGAGGAATTTTGGCTGTCATCAAACAGTAATTGAATTACTGCTCTCCTGAACTTTGCATCTAACCTTGCTGCCATGCCAAGGGCATAACATTAACACAAGTGAGTGGGTTACTATGTTGCAGCCTTGCCGATCTCAGAGACTGGAACATTACTAAAGCAGGGAGAAGATACTTCCTATGCCCTGGTGGAATGATACAGTCAGAGGGAGAGGATTGCCTGCCTTCTGATGTCAGGGATAGCAGTTGAAAAGTGTGATCCACTTAAAGATTTTCTGTGACAAGATAGCTTGACCTTTCAATGCACCGGTTATGGCCACAAAGAAGGGGAGGGACAGACTAAAAGGAGTGGTCTTGTTCAGTTAATAGAGCAAGGCTCTGGATAAATCCAAAGTATGCAGCTTCTTTTCTCTTGGTGTCAAATATGGCTTTGGGAAGAAGACTGGCAAGGTAATTGACTAGTTCAGGTGGAATTCTGAGGCCATATTAGGGATGAACTTGGGGTCTGATCTCAGCACCACCTTGTCCATATGGAAGGCATATAAGGCAATCTAGCCATCAGTGGCTTGAAAATGACTGACTCTCTGTGCTGAGGTAATAGACATCAGAAAAAAAAAATTGAGGGTCAGATGTTGTATTAAGCAATCTGACAGTGGTTCAATGTTGAGGTCCCAAATGGGAGTTGGATCTGTAACTGGACAATAAGTATGGAAGAGGAATTTTGATACAAGATAATCATAGATGATTAGGGTTGGAAGGGACCTCAGAAGGTCATTTAGTTCAACCCCCTGCTCAAAGCAGAACCAATCCCCAACTAGCCCCTCAAGGATTGAACTCACAACCCTGAGTTTAGCAGGCCAGCGCTCAAACCACTGAGCTATCCCTCTCCCAGTGTGTACAATCATACTGACAGGCTTATATTGCTGCATGGTGAACCTTGCGAGTTAAAAGCCGTCCTGCCTGTTTCATGTGCAGCATGTAATCAAGGGTCATCAGTATCAGTGCCTTTCCTGGGTCTGGGAGAGGAAATATTTTCCATTTTGAGGAATAAGTCTTTTTGGTCTCTATGAGAATTTCCTGAACCTGCACAGCGATGTTTGTCAGTAGTGCTCAGAGAGGCAACAACTGTGGGCCAGGGTGCAGTATCTGACCCTGGTTCTCAGATATTATGATGGAAGTGCAAAGTGTTTGGGAAGCCACCTGGACATCTGCATATGTCTGATTGCCAAAACTGACCAAGACAGTAAGGGGCAATCAGAATGAGCATAACCATGTCCCACCTGATCTTGGATATTATTCTGGGATGTGCAGTCAACTAAAAGGCATATAGGAATCCTTGAGACATCTGAAGGAGAAAGGCATCTGGTAATGAGCCTGGGCTCATGTCCCCTCTGGAGCTGAAGTTTAGGCATTTGGTGATGTCCTCTGTAGCAAACAAGTCTATTACAGCAGCCCCCCCACTGATGGAATATTGGATATAGGATGGACTTCTGCAGCAACTACTCATCAGTGTTTACCCCATGTCTCCTCAAGACACCTGCTATATTTCTGCAGACCCTGGAAAGTGTTGAGATTGTAGAGTTAGCCCGTGTTGATGACACCACATTCAGAGCCCGATGGCTTTCTGGCAGAGAGAGGATGATCAAGGACCTCCTTGCTTATTTTTGTAGCGCATAATGGATGTGTTGTCCATCGGGATTTGCATCATGGAATTCTGCAGAATAGACAGGAACATTCTGTAGGCCACTCTCATGCCTCTTAGCTCCAGGACATTCATTTGTAATTTTAGGTAATTATGAGAACATGTTCCTTGCATCTACAGATGGTTCAGGTGGGTATCACAGTCTGTCCCTGAAGTTTCTGTGATAAGTGTCATCACTGGGCAGGTGTTTGAGAATGGTATCTCTGTCAGTAGAGTCACTGGATCTAGTCACCAACTGAACTCTTTCAGGACTTGAAGCAAGATTCTCTTGTTTATGTGATATCTGGATGGGGAGTAGACCTACCTCAGCCACAATTAAAAAGGTCATGGCAATATGTGGTCTAATAGTTCCAGATGTGTACACAATTGTCATTGGATTTGATTTTAGGTCATTTTCTATCTATTACAGAAGCCTGAATCTGTCCTCTGGGAGATAAGCTTTTGCTGACTGGAAGCTGATCATAGCTCCTATGAACTCTATCATCTGTGATAGTATGAGGGATGATTTATCATGGTTAACAAGCAGTCTCCTAGTTGAGAGAACAGGAAAAGGCTGCTACAGTCTCCTGTTGGGATCTGCCTCTGATCAGCCAGTCATCCAGGTACAGGTAGAGGTGTATTCCATGTTTGGCAGGTATTATGTGACAACTCTTGGTGCCATGGAGATTCTGAAGGGCAAAACCCTGTATTGGTAACGGTTGGGCCCCACTATGTATCCCTCCTATGGATGGTTAACTATATGGTAGCACACATTCTGTAAGTTGAGAGCCATGAGCCAGTCTTGAACGTGGAGAGATGGAATGATGGAGGCAAATGTTACTCTCCTGAACCCAAGACAGCATATGTATTTGTTGAGTCTCCTCTGGTCTAGGACAGGATGAAGACCCCCCTTCTTCGGAATGAGGAAATAACAAGAGTAGAAACCTCTTCTCATTAATTCTGGTAGAACCACCTTTATGGCCCTGAGACAAAGCAAAAAAGGCCACTTCCACTTGTAACGGGTTCTCATGAGAATGGTTCTTGAAGAGGGTCTTGGAAGGGGGTTATGTAGGGGGCAAAGAGTGGAATTGGATGGGGTAGCCATGTGTGATGATTTCAAGCACCCGCCTGACTGATGTTATGGAAGACCATAACTGGTGGAATGGGGATTGGTGGCTTCTGAACATAGTGCTCTCTGGACTGGATCTGATGTAGCTCCTGACAATCCTGTCAAATTTATAGGAGAGGGATGAACTGTTGAGGAGGGATGAACTGTTGCCCCTCAGTCTGTCCTTAGCATGGTACTTAGGTTACCTGGAAAGGTAGGATGGGCCCTGTTTTCTTGACTGGGGTTCAAGGTGGTACAGCTGGGGGTGAAAATCCCCCAGAGTGTGCAACGTGAGTTTTGAGTTTTTTAACAAGTGCAGAGAACTGTCCTTCTAGTTGCTGAATGCTTCTGCTTCCTCAAAAGGCAAGTCGTCAAATCATGACCTCTACCTCCCTCTTGATGCTCAGTGCCTGGAGTCATACTGGTCTGCACATTGCCACCAGGGAGGCCATAGATCTGGCTATGATGTTGGAGGCATCCATCACTTCCTGTAAGGAGCTCTTGGCCATCAAATGGCCTTCCTTAATTATGCCTATGAATTCCTCTCTGTTGTCATGAGAGAACTTCAAGAGGATGGGTGTAACCCAGTTCCAGGTTAGAAAGTTGTATTTGGCCAGTAAGACCTGGCAATTAGTCACATGCAGTTGTAGGGAGGCAGAGAAGCATGATTTTCTTCCATCCATCTTTAATGGAATGAGTTTATTGTAGGATTGATAGGGCTTGAAGCTCAGAGCTTTCAAATATGCCATGCAAAGTAGATCTGTACAGAGTGTAACACACAATAGTCAGTCCAGACATGTTGATATAGATCTCGGCAATCACAATCAAAGACACAGAAGAATTCTGAAGATTTATAACATTTTCAGAAGGTTTTGCCAAAGCTAAGAACTAGTGGATTAGACACTAGACAGCTGCAATGGGCTGTAAGAGGGAACTGAGAGAGGGTCATTGTCATCCCACCCTTTATGTCCTCATACAAGTCCATGGAGAGGCACAGGGTAAATACCTGGCCCTGATGGATATTCAAACATTGGTCTCATGTCTGAGGCACATGAGCACCTGCAGTGGGAGTCACACTGACACATACTTGAAAAATTTAAATACTCCCTGCAATATTGTTGCTAAATTGCAAAATGAGCATCAAATAACTTCCAAACAATCCACAACAAATGATTTATTGGCAAAATGCAAGGAGTCTTAATGTCTTTTGTATTGTCATCGGAAGCATTTTTTAATGGACTAGGGCTGTCAAGCAATTAAAAAATTAATTGCGATGAGTTGCGCTGTTAATAATAGAATACCATTTAAATATTTTTGGATGTTTTCTACATTTTCAAATATTTTGATTTCAATTACAACACAGAATACAAAGTATACAGTGCTCATTTTATATTTATTTTTATTACAAATATTTGCACTGTAAAAACAAAAGAAATAGTATTCAATTAATCAAATATAAGTACTGTAGTGTAATTTCTTTATCATGAACATTGAAGAATTATGTACAAAAAATAACTGCATTCAAAAATAAAACAATGTAAAACTTTAGAGCCTACAAGTCCACTCAGTCGTACTTCTTGTTCAGCCAATCTGTCAGACAAACAAGTTTGTTTACATTTGCAGGAGATAATGCTGCCTGCTTCTTGTTCACAATGTCCCCTGAAAGTGAGAACAGGCATTTGCATGGCACTGTTGCAGCTGGCATCGCAAGATATTTACATGCCAGATGCGCTAAAGATCCATATGTCCCTTCCTGGTTCATCCACCATTACAGAGTAATTAGTAAGGATACGAGTTGGTCATGGAGGTAATGAATTCTGTGATTTTCATGACCTTCATGACTTCAGCCCTGTGCAGCAGGACTTGGACAGTCAGCCTCTCCCATCCCCAACCCCATCCCGCGGCAGGGCTTGGGCAGTCAAGCCCCCGCAGTGAAATTCGGGCTGTCAGTCCCAGGTGGCAGGACTCGGGCTTCAATCCTCCCACTCCCCAGTGGTCAGCCCCCTCCCCTCACCACACAGGTCCTGGGCTTCTGTGTTTTTTGGTTTATTGCCTGTGCACTGTCTGTGACTTTTACTGAAAATACCTGTGACAGAATCTTAGCCTTAATAATTAATTCTGACAGATGAAGCGTCATGAAAGCTGATTTATTTATATTCTTTGGACATGGTGAGTTCAGATACTATGGTGATGAGCACCTGGTAAATTATTAACAACATAACAATATGAAATACTGCCAGTTTCTCACATTCTGTCACTTTTTACCTTTCTCCAATGTGGTAGTCTCCAGCATTGGGAATCAAATCTCTCATTTTCCTCTTTAAAAGCAAAAACAATACATTCCTTTAATTCCCAAAACAGCCCTTTTCATGAGTTGATGAGAAGGACTTTACATCACTTCTATAATGCAAAACTGAGCAAAATGAGTGCACCTTTCTGTTCCCATAGTGTAGCAAAAGGGATCGCTCTATTGTGGAATAAGCTGACAGTAGGTTCCCAACTGCCAGACTAATGGAGTTTTGGTTGAATGATACAGATATAGATAATGTCAAAGAATCTTTACATAATGTAGTTTTTTTAGAAAACCCAGAGTACTGGCATTGACTTTGCTAAGACCCTCTTCAGCTGTCCTCTTGGGTGCAGAAACAGCAACAAAGAAGATAAGGATAGGAGTTGATAGTAACAGGGGAAATTGTCTCACTGAATGATGAATAAAAGCATCACAAAATAATTCTTACGGGTTTCATTATTTATCAGCAAAGTGACTATGACCCTAAAACCCATAAATCTTTTTCATTAAATATTCTGCTCCATTTTAAAATTCATTGGATACTAAAACTCCGACATAAAATCAATACCTTTTTGCAATCCTTACCTAAATAGGTTGGCCTCCCCCGCAGTGAAATTCTAATGACTCAACATGGTGCAACATATAGTATTACTTTCACAACTAAGGTCTATGAGTAAAACAAGCAGAGAAATGTTCAAGTTCAAGTAACATGTTAACAATGAATAATTCTCTGGACAAGTGCTGGGTTTAATGCAGCTAAACTAACAGGAAAGCTCTCTCACTTATGATTTCAATGAAAGACTTAGCAACCCCTAGTTTGGATATTAAACTAAGTGATGTGTTCAGGAGTATCAGAATTTTGACATCTAAATTATTTATTTCTCCTCTTTGTTTATATTTCTTCCTATAGAGTTTAATCTTTTCTAGATCAATAAGTGACACTGCTACAAAAGAAAGGTAATTACATTAATATTGACATCTAAACTGGTATCTCACCCCTGTCATTTTTTCATTTCCTGTTTTTCCCCCCTCTACCAACCTCCTTTGATTTAACTCTATGCAGTCATACAAAGTAATAGGAAGTAAACTGAGACATATATCATAACAACAGAAATAATACAGAAATCTGCTACATTCTCCACACCTACATTTGCTTACAACAGTATGGTGCCATGTCATAGCACTTGCCAGATTATGCAGCACAGGTGCCCTGACTCCTTGACATTTAACATTTCTAGGATAGTAGCAGTGGTTTTGTTTTTGATTGATTTAAATAGGATTACTTGAAAAATTGAAAAGGAGGCATGGATTTAAAATAGAATTCTCTTAAACTGCAAATGATCGTGAATGGGCTTTTGCCCCATTTAGAGAAATTCCCAAATAATAAAAAATACCATTGTTGCTACCCAATTACAAGAACTTATGCCCAAGGAGGCACAGAAAGCTAGAAAATGGTGGGCACAGTAGAGTCACCAGGCAAATGTTGTTCATCAGGAAGGAGAGCTACAAGTGAGGAACAGGCAGTGGTGACACAACTCATACTTTCTGCAGATCTCTCCAGTAAGTATTGCTAGTGAGAAGGCATTCCCTATAAGCTGCAGCCATTGCCATTAGGTATCACTGAGTTTAAATTAGTTCCCTAAAAGACAATCTACTAGGGTGCTTTCCTGACTAACTGCATCACTATTAAGTGGACTGCATGACATCCCATTTTTATTTTGAACACCGTTTCGAAAATGTTCCATCTAATCAGTACAACAATTATGAAAACCACCAAAAGTACATAAAAAAAAAAAGCTATCTTACCTGATAATACTTGTGACTGGGTGCCTGGATGGGCCACATTGAGAATGCTATACTCAGGGCAGATTGCTAGGAATGGGGCAGACAATTCCCCCAAACTGGTGGTTATAATTAGATTCACCAAGCCAGTAACAAAACAGCTTCTGTGATACTACACTGAAGCTATATACAATCTCCTTTAAGCACTCCAGCCTTTGGCCCCCATACAGACTGCCACGTCTAATATAATGAGTGGTTACTGAAAACCTGATTCACCGTATGTGAGGTTCACCAGTCCCAAAGGACCGGACACTGATCCATAGGTTCAGAGGTGAAAGTGGGCTGGTACGGACTGGTATGGCATACTGGTAAGAAGTGGCTGCCAGTACGGGTATGTACACAGCCGACTTTAAAGCACTGCCCAGGACTGCGGGGGGAGGGCGCAAAAGGGGCAGCTGCCCTGGGGCCTGGCAATTTAAAAGGGCCCGGGGCTCCCGGCTGCTGCCGCTACCACGGCAGCGACCGGAGTTCCGGACCCTTTAAATTTCTGCCAGAGGGCCGGGCAGTGCAGAAAGGCTGGCTGGGGGAAGCTGACCCCCAGTCCCGCCCCTTCCACCCAAGACCCTTCAGCTCGAGGCCTGGCCCTGTGCCAGTAAGCCTTTTATGTTACTTTCACCCCTGCATAGGTCAATGTGTCTCAGATCTCACCCAATAATCATGTGGATGCCAGTCATTTAGTAACTAAACGACTAAAGTTTTAATAATAAAAGGAAAAAGAAAGAAGAGATTTGCAGTGGTTAAGAGATCAGTATACATACAGATATATGTAAAGTCCTTAGGTCAGTTTCATAGCAGAAATGGTGAGGTTGCTGATTTGCAAAAGTCTTTCTGGAATCAATTTAAAAGATGAGGCATGAGGGGTTGGGGGTGCAGTGGGGTGCTCCAGGCTGGGACCGAGGGGTTTGGAGGGCGGGAGGGGGATCAGGGCGAGGGCAGAGGTTGGGGGGAGGAGGAGCCAGGGGTGCAGGCACCGGGGGACGCTTACCTCAAACAACTCCCAGAAGCAACGGCATGTCCCCCTCCAGCTCCTACACAGAGGAGTGGCCAGGCAGCTCTGCATGCTGCCCCATCCGCAGGTGCTGCGCCTGCAGCTCCCATTGGTCACGGTACCAGACCAATGGGAGCTGTGGGGGCGGCACTTGGGGTGGGGACAGCGTGCGGAGCCCCCTGCCTGCCCCTATGTGTAGGAGCAGGAGGGGGGACATGCCACTGCTTCCAGGAGCCATGCAGAGCAGGGCAAGCCCCCAATCCCCCTCCCTGGCTGGAGCACCAGAGCAGGGCAAGCGCTGAACTCCGCCCCCTGGCAGGAGCTCGAGGGCCAGATTAAAACTTCTGGAGGGCCAGATGTGGCTCCTGGGCCATAGTTTGCCCACCCCGGGTTATAGTCTAGGGGTGGTCAAACCGCAGCTTGTGAGCCGCATGTGGCTCTTTCACACTTAAAATGCAGCTCGTGGAGTCCTCCCCACCCCATTCTTCACCTACCAGATTGGGGGCGGGGGCTTGGGGTGGTAGGGTGGTGGGGCTAGGGGCTATAGCCCTGTAGGAGGTGCCTGCTATGCCTTCGGGCTTCTGCCCTACGGGGAAGGAGGTGGGGGCTTGGGGCTTCAGTGCCACAGGAGGTGCCTGCCAGGGCTTACAGTCTGCAAGTCTCAAGCCCCAGCAGGGGCACCCCACAGGGCTAAATCCCTGAAATCCCCCTCCCCACAGTGCAGAAGCCGTAAGCCCCATTCGGCACCTCCCGTGGGGCTGGAGCCCCAAAAATCCCCTCCCCGCGGGGTAGAAGCCCCAGGAGATGCCTCCTGTGGGGATGGAGCCCTGAGCCCTGAAACCCTCCCCCCAGTGGGTCTGTGGCTCCAAGCCCCAGCAGGCACACCCAGCTCTCGAACTTCTCAAGATTAATATATGCAGTTCGGAGAGTCAGTAAGTTTGGCCACCCCTGTTATAGTCCAATAGACAGTTCAGGCTATTTGAGTCTTTCCGTGCATTTTTCAGGTTATTCTAAATCATTATCTGAAAAATCTCCATCTTACAATTTATACTTTCCCTGTTCAAAGTTTAAGCAGACTAGAGATGGCAGGATCAGGCCTTTGGCTTTCCTTTATAGTACTTGTCATAAATATAAAGGGAAGGGTAACAACCCTTATGTATGCAGTAACATAAAATCCCTCCTGGCCAGAGGTACAGAATCCCCTTACTTGCAAGGGGTTAATCAGTTCAATTAACCTAGTTGGCAAGTGGCACCTGACCAGAAGGACCAATGGGAAAAGAAGATACTTTCAAATCCGGGGGGAGGGGAAAGTTTTGTTTGTGCTCTCTTTGTTTGTTCCCTCTCGGGACAAAGAGAGAGACCAAGCAGGTAAACCAGCTCTTAAATGAGACCTGAAATGATACATCTAAAATTACAGAAACTGTAAGTAAAGGTAAGTAGATGTGTTAGAGTATCTTTTGTTTTAGCTTGTGAATTTTCCCTGTGTTAAGAGGTAATTTTATTCCTGTTTTGTAACTAGGAAACAGAGTCAGAGGGGAATCCTCTGTGTTTTAAATATTTTTATTTACCCTGTAAAGTTATCTCCATCCTTATTTTGCAGGTGTGATTCTTTTACTTTTTTTTAAAGAAAATTCTTCTTTTAAGAACCTGATTGATTTTCAGTATCCTAAAAACCAGGGATTTAGTCTGTGCTCACTTTGTTAACCTATTGGTTGGTATATTATTCTCAAGTCTCCCCAAGAAAGGGGGTGAAGGGGCTTGGGGAGGATATTTGGGGGGGGAGGGGGCTCCAAATGGCCCCTCCTTGAATGTTTGTTTAAATCACTTGGTGGTGGCAGCAATACCATCCAAGGACAAGGAAAGGAATTTGTGCCTTGGGGAAGTTTTTAACCTAAGCTGGTGGGAATATAAGCTTAGGGGGTCTTTCATGCAGGTCCCCACATCTGTACCCCAGAGTTCAGAGTGGGGAGGGAACCCTGACAGTACTGTTGCAAGCTGATAAGCCTTTTGACAGCAGTTGTTACAGTAGGACCTTCTCCCGATGAACAATCAGTACAGATTGTTACTTTGAAGCTAATCTTCTATTTTCTATACATACACAGGTAAACTATTTGCATTCATTTACATAAGGCAGTTAGCCAGCAGTTCATTATAGCATAGGCAATCAAACTGAAGACAATTTAAATAATATTAGTTTCCTGCAGTATCTTATATCTTTGATCTTAAGGTTAACTGAACCACCTGCATGAGTAATATAAAGTCATTACAACATGAAAGGGAATTACCATCTACAAGATAATCTGGTTAAATTGTTAAACTTCTAACAAGATGTAGGTAAACACAGACAGATACTTTTAGCATCTACCCGTGATTTCTATTACTAGAAATAAATGGGTTAATGATTGCTGGTCTAGTACACCTCTTTAAAATTCACACACAACTAGATTATGTTGCCCTTGTTAAGTTGTCATGGGTCTGTAGCGGGGTGAACACCTGGTCCAGCCCAGAAGGGGTTGGAAAAGCCCTGCTGGCACTGGGCAAGGGAGTAAACCCCCAGCTGATTGGGGGAAGTGGCTGCAGCTGGGGCCATGCCCCAAACTAAGCAACTGGGCCTTATAAGAAGGCCAGGGAAGCCAGAGGGAGCAGTCTCACTCTCACTCGACAGGGAGACAGGCCTGGCTGCTGGGGACCTAGAGGGAGGCAGGGCTGGGGAAAGGCTGTAGGAGCTGGGAAGCCCTAGGCCAGCAACTCCTCAGGCCACAGGGCCTAGTTCTAGGCCTCCTAGGTATTGAGCTTGCAGAGGGTCAGCCAGAGGGTGGGTAAAAGCGGCCAGTCCAAACCCCTTGTTGCCTGTGATGATCGGCTGATAGACTGCAGTCTGCCCCAGGGCGTGGGGGCTAAACAGAGACTGACAGTAGCCATGACTGAGGTGATGTGGGGGTTCCCCTGGGGTGGGGAAACTGTGGGGTACTGCAGGAGGCAGAACCCTGAATTAAGGGCACCGTGGTCCTGGGAGGGACATGGGGGCCAAAGGCAAGCGAATCACCGGCCTGCAGAGGGTGTGCCTGGGTCGAAGAGCTAATTCCCGAGGATGACCAGCAGGAGGCGCCGCCAGGGTGAGTCTGCACTGTGCTACAGGGTCACACACAAGTTGACCAGTCTGTCAGTGTCACACTCGTCTTTCTTGAAGATTCCCTATACCAGTCCGAATGCTTGGGTTATAGTTCCTCCCAGCCAGCAGAAGACAGAACACTACATATTTTGATGATGTCATAACCCCATATGTAAAAATCTAGTAATCTCTCATAACTTCAGATAAATACTTCTAAAGCAGTTCCAAAAGACTAGATAGACAACAGCCGCTGATAAATCAACAGTCAATACTTTTAAAGAACCTAAAGAACAGGAACTTGCCCACAGAATACTCTGACACCAAATCTAGTCCTCTCCTCCATGGATACACAGGCTCCTCAGGCAGCAGAGCTGGTGGCAGGTGTGGAGAAGGGCAGATATCAAATCCTCCACACTGTGTGGGTGTGCATAAGGAGCAGTGTGGTGTATTCCAGTCTCAGTGCTGGTGTAATGTCTCATTGGTGGCTCCACAGCCATTCCATAGACAGGACGGAGGATTCTTCCTCCTTCCTGCGCATTGTCCAGCACTCAGCTTAGCACATTTGGCCTGGACGCGCTGGACGCTGGGCTCACAATTTGGGACTTAGTGGATTGCCTTTTTCCCAATCACATCCAAATGAAAGTATCTCTAAGATACAAAACTTTATTTAAACAGCAGAACACTGTTTCATATACATCACATGGCAGAATTCCTCCTTACTCAGTTAATCTATGTGAAATGGATTCTTCATATATCAGACTACACATGTTAATAATGAATGACCCGATTACAGCATGGCATGGTAATGTAGGAAAACTGAGTGTGCTGCATTACTTCCACACTCTGCTGACAAAACAGAAAATGTTTGGAGTCAAAATACACCATACGATGTCATCGGCGATAGACACCCCATTTTAACATAGGTAGAGAGAATATAAATGAAACCATGCAAAGAACTAAACTTCGTATGTGACAATGATGAAGTTTAATTATGCATTTTTTAAATATCTCATTTCCTTCCCCCTTAGCAGCAACAGGGTATTTGCCATTTCCTCAATAAACTAATTTTCTGTCCCTAATTAGGGGAAAGCTATCTCACCTTAGGTAGAGACTAAAATGCAGATGGGTCTAGAATGCAGGGAGGATACAATAACTCTAATTTTGTTCACTACCTTGATTTTAAACTAATGTCCTATAGATCTTTAGAGGACATGTTCTGTTATTATGCTTTTCAAGCATCCTCCTGTATTCTTACAATGTGCTCTAAATAAAGAACTATACCTGTTTTGCCAGAAATCTACTTAATTAGTGAAGATTTGAATCTTCTGGCACTTTGCACAATATACATCCTAGGGAATTCTCCTAGTTATCCTGGAAGCAAATAAACGCCAAGATCTGTATTACAAAACATGAGAAGATTTTAATCTAGAATGTTGATAAATTGAAGAGGTTTCAGAGAAGAGTCATGGGAGGGATTAATGGATTATAAAACTTGCCTTATAGCAATAAACTCAAGGAGCTCAATCGAGTTAGTTTAACAAAGAGAAGTTAAGGGGTGATTTGGTTACAGTCTATAAGTACCTAAATGAGGAACAAATATTTAATAACGGGCTCTTCAGTCTAACAGAGAAAGGTATAACATGATCCAGTGGCTGGAAGTTGAAGCTAGACAAATTCAGACTGCAAATAAGGTGTAAATTTTTAACGAAGAGAGAAATTAAATATTAGAACTATTTACCAACAGGCGTGGTGGATTCATCATGCTTACAGACACACAACAGGAGATTCATGCACTAAGTTACTCTCCATGCCTTATTAAGCAAAATATTATTTAAGCCTAAACCATAACAATGGATAAAGTTTTCAAAAGCACCCCGATTTTAAAAAAAATCTCTTAAATTACTTAGGGGCCAGAGGGTAATATTTTAAAAAGTGCTTAAGGCCCAGATTTGTAAAGGTATTTAGGCACCTAAACATGCAGGAGGATACCTAATGGGATTTTCAAAAGTACAAAGGTACCTAATTCCCACTGATATCAATTTTGATTTGAATGAAAGTTAGGCATCTAGATACTTTTGAAAATCCCATTAGGAGCCTAAATACTTTTAAAACTCTGGCCCTAAGTGGACTAAGAGCCTAGTCCCATTAATTTTCAATGGGACTTAGTCTCCTAATTCACCCAGGCACTTCTGAGTAAATTATCCCTTGGCTCCTAAGTAATGTAGGTGCTTTTGAAAAAGGAACCCAATTACTTTAGAATCAGAGAACTATTCTGACAGTGATGCCAATACATCTTCATATGTTAATATGAATTAATTTCACACACTAAGTTGTCCTACACAGAAAAATTGAGACTGCATCTGGCTAGGTTTGGTAGCTTTATTTCTAATGAAAATCATGAACGGGATGACTTAAATGTATTCCATACATGTATTCAATACTTTTTAATAATTTCATATAGTTTGTTCCTGAGTGAAATTTTTATAGATATTGGAGAATTCTTTATATGGGGATCCTTTTCAAGTTAATTTTCTACATACAATATCAACAATATATGTGACTTCCCATATTGAGGTAGGCTGGTTGGTTTTGAACTCTGCCACCAATCAACTAGAATGTAGATACTATATTGTAAGTAACTGCAATGTGCAAAAAATCAGAATTCAATGCTGATTTAAATAAGTAAAATTGAAGGAGAGCACAAGATCATTTGGAAGAGTGGAATGGTTTTACAAATTTGAGACAAGCACCTGGCTCACAGTCCATCTCTTTTTGTGGTGTGCCATACCTCCGGATGTCCTCATTTGTTGTTTTGTAATTTTCATGCTGGAAAAACTGGAAAACACTGTGACAGAAAACATAATTTCAGTTCCAGTCCAGGAAAGAACTCCTACATTTAGCCTAATCAAAATGAAAGGTGCTATAACAGAATCCTTGGTGGTTCCTCCTTCAGTAGGTGAGGGAACCTGACCACACCGACTTATTTACACTGGGTGGTCACAATACAGGCCCCACTTCCCTACCATTTGCAAAGGAGCCTCGTTTAAGTCTCTCTGGCTGGGAGATCAAAATGAAGGTCACAGACATTGCGCATTCAGGGATACTCCTTCTCTGTGGTCCCAGCAAAGTGGGGGGTGGAGTGAGGTGGCTGCCAATAATGCAGCCACAACGTAATGGGTTTGGGGGAATTGGCTAGATCTCTGAGACTGTCCGTCTTACCCTGGGAGTGTGCTGTATACTCCTCAGGGTTGGGATGAAGGTCCAGGAATTTCCTAGGAATTCCCTCTGTGGTCAGCAGCTTAGGGCAATCTTGCTCCTTCCCCATCACTGACTGCAGTTTTCTCCCTTTTAAAGGCTTCCTCTTTACTATGCATGATTGATAGGGCCGGAGGGGTGGGGTTAGCTCTACTGCCAGGGCCTCCCTGACCCCTTCCTCATTCATGTGGGGCCTAGATACTCCATCACAGTTATCTTAGTCACATTTTGCTCTTTTTCCTATACCACTCTTGGTAGAAATTCCTGCTCTCTCACTGCTACAAAAACTGTGTTTGGCTGGTGCTAGTGGGCTCATCAACATGGCTGTCTTCTTTTCACTCCATCCTCATTTTCCCATCTACTTACACTGAACAATCATGAAGAAAATTACAAATCCTAGAGACAGAGAAAGGTTAATCCATCAGTTCTGTACTTTTGCAGCTAGCTACAATAATCAAAACAAACCACACCTACAAAAAAGTAAGAGACAATGAACGTGCTATTAAAATAGGCTCAACAATTTATACAAATACATTATTTTTAACTGAGGATGGGGAGAAAGAGTAGTATCAAGTCTTGATTCAGCAAAGCATTTAAGCTCATGTTAAACTGTAAGCATATGCATAAGTTTATCCTTCCATTCCATTGACATTCTTAAATTGTATATATCACCATGTGATCTGAGCCCTTCAGATACCACCTTCAGCACAGCACTTAAGGACACGCACAATTTTAAGCACCTGCTTAAGAACATGCTATTCAGCAAAACACCTAAGCACATGTTCATATTAAACACATGCTGAAACATTGGAGACAGCCTTTCCATGTGAGATGAACAAGACTCAAACCCACAATTTCTGGGATTACATCTGAGCGCATAAACAACTCAGCCACCATTCCTCACTCAATACAGGGGTAACTGGGTGAAATGTAAAGGCCTGTGATATACAGGAGACCAGACTAGATGATCTGATGGTCTAGGGTTACCATTCATCCAGATTCTCCCAGACATGTCCAGCTTTTTAGGTTTAAAAATGGCGTCGGGGGGGGAGAGCGGGGGAGGCTTGTAAATATCTTAAAATGTCCAGCATTGTGTCCCCCCCCTCTCCCTCCCCCCGCAGAGCATGGCGCGGGTGATAAGGCAGCTGGCTGGATTGAGTCACTGGCATGGTGCTCCAGCAGCCAGAGCCTCTCCTCCGCTTCCCCCCTCCTCTCCCCTGCAGCTTCAAATCACTGGCCAGGCGACCTCCAGCAACTCTAGAGCTCCTCCCTCCTCCTTCTCCCCCTCCCCTGCTGCCCAGCGTGCCGCTCCCTGAGGAGAGCCGGGGCACCACTGTTCTAACCTGCTTTTGCAAGGGGGAGAGAACCGCCCTACAGCAGGGAAAACAGAGTTTAGCTCCTGTTTGGAGCCCAGGTGTCCATTTCCTCGTGGGGCGCTGGTCGTGCCCTCGCTGGAATGGAGCGGGGGTAGGGGGAGGGTGACTGTGGGGTACTGACCGATGGAAAGGACGCCTGGCAGCCCCTGGGCACTGGGGGATAGATTTTGGGAAAGATTTAAAAAAACAAAGCCCCAGACAGAGGATGGTTAGAGGCTTAAAGGGGGGGTCCCCTCCATTAATGTCTTCTGAAGTCTCCCCACCCTCAGGCCCTCTGAACCAGTTGTGGCTGTGTCCAGATGCCCCCTGGAGTGTGCTGCAGAGTGGCACGGTAAGGGAGCCAGGGGGTTGGAAAAGGGGTAGGGGAGTTCTGGAGGGGGCAGTCAAGGGACAGGAAGTAGGGAGGGTTGGAGGTTCTGGGGGGGCCTGGCAGGGGTGTGGGGAGTGGTCGCAGCAATCAGGGGACAGGGAGCGGGGGGGTAGATGGGTTGGGGGGTTCTGGGGGGGAAGTCAGGGGACAGGGAGTGGTTGGATGGGCGTGGGAGTCCCCGGGGTCTGTCTGGGGGTAGGGGTGTGGATAAGGGTCGGAACAGTCAGGGGACAGGTAGGGGGTAAGGTCCTAGGGGGGCAGTTAGGGTGGGGGGGGTCTCAGGAGGAGGTAATCAGGGGACAAGGAGCAGGGAGGCTTCGGTAGGGGGTGGGATCCTAGGGGGCATTTAGGGGCAGGGGTCCCAGGAGGGGGCAGTTAGGGGACAAGGAGCGGGGGGGGGTTGGGGA
Organism: Trachemys scripta elegans; assembly: GCF_013100865.1. NCBI lineage: Eukaryota > Metazoa > Chordata > Testudines > Emydidae > Trachemys > Trachemys scripta. The sequence goes on along the minus strand of NC_048299.1, from coordinate 123,500,449 downwards.
TTCTGAGGGGGGCAGTCAGGGGGCAGGAAGTGGGAAGGAGTGGATGGGGGCAGGGTGGGGGCGGGGCTAGGGCGGGGCTCCCCCCCCCTCTTTTTTGATTGTTTAAATATGGTAACCCTATGATGGTCCCTCCTGGCCTTAAAGTCTATGCAAGCAAACAATCACCCAGCAGTGGCAAGATTTGAATACAATTCAGGATGATTTAGTGCCCATCTTTAAAAGCAGGGAAAAGGAGGAGCCAAGGACCTATAGACCAGTCAACCTAACCTTAATACCTGGGAAGTTACTAGAGCAATGTATAAAACTCCAATTTACAAATACCTGGAGGAGGAAGGGGTGATCACTAGCAACAAGCAAGGACATGGAAAGAACAAATCATGCCAAACCAACTTGATCATCTTCTTTGACCGGGTAAATGGTTTGGTAAATAGAGGGAATATGGTGGACAAAATATATCTGGACTTTAGCAAGGCTTTTGATACAATCCCACATGACATTCTGATAAGTAAGCTGGAAAAAATCAGGATCGGCAGAACTATCATTAAGTGGATACAGAATTGGTTAAACAATGACAAACAAACTAAATATTAATTGAATGATGTCAGATTGGAGGGAGGTCTCAAGTGGGGTTCTACAGGAATCTGTTCTGGGTCTGGTGTTGTTTAACATCTTTATTAATGATCTTGACATAGGAACAGAGACCATACTGATCAAATTTGCAGATGACAAAACGCTGGGAGGTGGGTTGCCAATACTTTGGAGGATACAGATAAATTCAAAGGGATCATGATATGTTGGAGAAAAGGGCCATAGACAACAAAATGAAATTTAACAGACAAATGTAAAGTGCTGTACGTAAGGAAGAAAAAACAAATGCACAAATACAGAATGGGGAATAACAGACTTGGCAGCAGCACTGCTAAGAAGGATCTGGGAGCTATAATGGATAACAATCTCAGCATGAGTCAACAATGTGATGCTCTTGCAAAAAAAATGCACTATTAGGTTGCATTAAAAGAGGCACAGCATGCAAATCACGGGAGGTGATAGTACCACTCTACTTGGCACTGGCTAAGCCTCAGCTGGAGTACTATGTCCACTTTTGGTCACTGCTATATAGAAAGGATGTAGAGAAACTGGCAAGGATCCAGAGGAGAGCAAAAAAGATGACGAAAGGGATGGAAGGCAAGCCAGATGAGCAAAGGCTGAAGGAACTGGGTATGTTTAGTTTGAAAAAGAGGAGGTTGAGAAGGGGACATGATAGTGGTCTTCAAATATTTGAAAAGCTGCCATAAAAAGATGGAGAAAAGTTGTTCTCTCTTGCTATACAGAGCAGGACAAGAGGCAATGGGGTCAAACTACAGAATAGCAGATTTAGAATAAATCTCAGGAAAAACTTCCTAGATGTAAGAACAGCAGAACAATGGAAGAGACTGCCTAGGAAGGTTATGTAAGCGCCTTCAATGGAGATTTTCTAAAAGAGGCTGGATAGCTATCTACCTTTGGAGGTTTAGACATAACAAATCCTGCATCTTGGCAGGGGGTTAGACTAGATGACCCTTGCAGTCCCTTCTAACCCTCTAGTTCTATGATTCTATGACCTGATCCTCTCTCATTGCAACTCTCATTTCAGAAACAGGAAGCTGAGGAGACAGGCGGAGGACATTTCAGCAGAGGCTTGTCACCTTGAGAAGGTGGTGGCATGCCCTATTAAGGTGAGGCAGACTGGATGAAGACATGAAGCAGTGAAGAAAGATTGTGAAGGTTTAATAGATGTGGAATCAGCTGATGCCAACCGGCAGTTCTGGAGCAGAACAACAAGCACAGAGTGGTGGGACTACATTGTCCCTGAGATGAGCTGCAGTGGCTCCAGAACATTTGCATGAGAAAGGAATAGACACCTTCCTGGAGCTGTATGACATGCTCTCCCTGGCCCTTGAGCACCAGCACATGCAGATGAGGAAGGCCATATCAGTCCAGAAGTGGGCAGCTACTGCCACCTGGAAGTTGGCTACCCCAGATGGCTACAGCTTGGTGACAAATCAGTTTGACAATCACAAGTCAACTGTCAGTGCTGCAGTGATGGAAGTGTGCAAGGCAATTATTGTTGTGATTTATGCCTGTGTGGGGAAGATGGCTAAGGTCCCCAAAATAATTGCAGGCTTTGATTGAATGTGCTTCCTGAACTGTCCTTCAGCCATTGATGCTACACATGTGCCCATGGCCTGCCTCTACAAATTGCACATGAATATATCAATTGGATTGTAGAAGGAGGTTCATGAACACCAATTTGGGGATGCACCATCAGCGTTCATGACATCAGGGTATTCCAGAGAGCTGGCATTTTTAAATTGGGACAAGAGGGGATTTTACTCCCACCCAATAAGATGGATATCAATGGGGTTCCTGTGCCTACTGTTATTTTGGGAGACCAACCTATCCTCTGGTGCCCTGGCTCATGAAGGGCACCGTGGTTCACCCTGATGTGAGAGCAGCTGGAGAAGAAGGTTTAATTACACATTGAGCAGTTGCAGGAAGGTGGTGGGATGTGGATTTGAAGACAAGATGGCACTGCCTACAAACCTGTTTGGATGCCAGTGTGTATAATTCCATTTATATTATTGAGGCCTGCTGTGCACTGTGCAATGTGTGAGAAGGTGGGGGGGGGAATGTTCGCCAGAAGTGGGTCGATGTCTGTACTTGATTGCAGGCCCAGTGCAGGCAGCCAGAAAGTGGGTTTGGCCCAGGAACGCCTGGGAAGTAAGGGATGCCTTTTGTGTGCACTTTCTTGGTTTGGAGCAGGAATTATGATAATGGATAATTAGCATGCTGTATTACTTGACTTGTGAGATAATCAGCTTGATAATCAATTGCAGGTATTGTAAATCTGACTTTATTAAAAGTCATTGTATCGTAAGTACTCATACACTGAGAGACTGAAGAGTAATAATAATTTCTTAACCACCAACAGAAGGTTGATTTTTGTTTTGTTTTGTTTTGGTGGGTCAGGTTCTGTAGTTTCCGCATCAGTGTGTTGCTCTTCTGAAACTTCTGAAGACTTCTGAAAGCATGTTCCACACCACACCCCTCTCAGATTTGGAAAGCACTTCAGATTTTTAAGCCTTGGTCAAGTGCTGTAGCAATCTTTAGAAATCTCACATTGGTACCTTCTTTGAGTTTTGTCAGATCTGCAGTGAAAGTGTTCTTAAAACAAACAACATGCGCTGGGTCGTCATCCAACACTGCTATAATATGAAGTATATGGCAGAAGGCAGGTAAATCAGAGGAGGAAGACATACAATTCTCCCCCCAAGGAGTTCAGTCAGAAATTTAATTAATGCATTATTTTTTTAATGAGCATCATCAGAATAGAAGCACGTTCTCTGGAAGGTGGCCGAATGAAGGGGGATATGGATGTTTAGCATATCTGGCATGTAAATATCTTGCAATGCTGCCTACAAAAGTGCTATGTAATCACCTGTTCTCACAGTCAAGTGACATTGTAAATGAGAAGCGGGCAGCATTATCTCCCGTAAATAAAAACATAAGAACGGCCGTACCGGGTCAGCCCAAAGGTCCATCTAGCCCAGTATCCTGCCAATGTCAGGTGCCCCAGAGGGAGTGGACCAACAGGCAATGATCAAGCGATTTCTCTCCTGCCATACATCTCCATCCTCTGACAAGCAGAGGCTAGGGACACCATTCCTTACCCATCCTCGCTAATCGCCATTAATGGACTTAACCACCATGAATTTATCCAGTTCTCTTTTAAACGCTGTTATAGTCCTAGCCTTTACAACCTCCTCAGGTAAGGAGTTCCACAAGTTGACTGTGCGCTGTGTGAAGAAGAACTTCCTTTTATTTGTTTTAAACCTGCTGCCTATTAATTTCATTTGGTGACCTCCAGTTCTTGTATTATGGGAATAAGTAAATAACTTTTCCTTATCCACTTTCTCCACATCACTCGTGATTTTATATACCTCTATCATATCCCCCCTTCGTCTCCTCTTTTCCAAGCTGAAGAGTCCTAGCCCCTTTAATCTCTCCTCATATGGGACCCGTTCCAAATCCCTAATCATTTTAGTTGCCCTTTTCTGAACCTTTTCTAGTGCCAGTATATCTTTTTTTAGATGAGGAGACCACATCTGTACGCAGCATTCGAGATGTGGGCGTACCATCCATTTATATAAGAGCAATAATATATTCTCAGTCTTATTCTCTATCCCCTTTTTAATGATCCCTAACATCCTGTTTGCTTTTTTGACCGCCTCTGCACATCTTCAGAGAACTATCCACGATGACTCCAAGATCTTTTTCCTGACGTGTTGTAGCTAAATTAGCCCCCATCATATTGTATGTATAGTTGGGGTTATCTTTTCCAATGTGCATTACTTTACATTTATCCACATTAAATTTCATTTGCCATTTTGTTGCCCAATCACTTAGTTTTGAGAGATCTTTCTGAAGTTCATTACAGTCTGCTTTGGTCTTAACTATCTTGAGCAGTTTAGTATCATCTGCAAACTTTGCCACCTCACTGTTTACCCCTCTCTCCAGATCATTTATAAATAAGTTGAATCGGATTGGTCCGAGGACTGACTCTTGGGGAACACCACTAGTTACCCCTTTCCATTCTGAGAATTTACCATTAATTCCTACCCTTTGTTCCTGGTCTTTTAACCAGTACTCAATCCATGAAAGGACCTTCCCTTTTATCCCATGACAATTTACTTTACTTAAGAGCCTTTGATGAGGGATCTTGTCAAAGGCTTTCTGGAAATCTAAGTACACTATGTCCACTGGATCCCCCTTGTCCACATGTTTGTTGACCCTTTCAAAGAACTCTAATAGATTAGTAAGTCACGATTTCCCTTTACAGAAACCATGTTGACTATTGCTCAACAGTTTGTTTTTCTATGTGTCGGACAATTTTATTCTTAACTATTGTTTCGACTAATTTGCCTGGTACCGATGTTAGACTTACCAGTCTGTAATTCCCGGGGTCACTTCTAGAGCCCTTTTTAAATATTGGCGTTACATTAGCTAACTTCCAGTCATTGAGTACAGAAGCCGATTTAAAGGACAGGTTACAAACTTTAGTTAATAGTTCTGCAACCTCACATTTGAGTTCTTGAACTCTTCAGTGAATGCCATCTGGTCCCGATGATTTGTTAATGTTAAGTTTATCAATTAATTCCAAAACCTCCTCTAATGACACTTCAATCTGTGACAGTTCCTCAGATTTGTCACCTACAAAAGCCGTCTCAGGTTTGGGAATCTCCCTAACGTCCTCAGCCATGAAGACTGAAGCAAAGAATCCATTTAGTTTCTCCACAATGACTTTATCGTCTTTAAGCGCTCCTTTTGTATCTCGATCATCAAGGGGCCCCACTGGTTGTTTAGCAGGCTTCCTGCTTCTGATATACTTAAAAAACATTTTGTTATTACCTTTGGAGTTTTTGGCTAGCCGTCTTCAAACTCCTCTTTGGCTTTTTTTATTACATTCTTGAACTTAATTTGGCAGCGTTTATGCTCCTTTCTATTTGCCTCACTAGGATTTGACTTCCACTTTTTAAAGGAAGTCTTTTTATCTCTGACTGCTTCTTTTACATGGTTGTTAAGCCACGGTGGCTCTTTTTTAGTTCTTTTACTGTGTTTCCTAATTTGGGGTATGCATTGAAGTTGGGCCTCTATTATGGTGTCTTTAAAAAGCGCCCATGCAGCTTGCAGGGATTTCACTTTAGTCACTGTACTTTTTAACTAACCCCCTCATTTTTGCATAGTTCTCCCTTTTAAAATTAAATGCCAAAGTGTTGGGCTGTTGAGATGTTCTTCCCATCACAGGGATGTTGAATGCTATTGTATTATGGTCACTATTTCCAAGCGATCCTGTTATAGTTACCTCTTGGACCAGCTCCTGCGCTCCACTCAGGACTAAATCTAGAGTTGCCTCTCCCCTTGTGGGTTCCCGTACCAGCTGCTCCATGAAGCAGTCATTTAAAGTATCGAGAAATTTTATCTCTGCATTTTGTCCTGAAGTGAAATGTTCCCAGTCAATATGGGGATAATTGAAATCCCCCACTATTATTGAGTTCTTAATTTTGATAGCCTCTCTAATTTCCCTTAGCATTTCATCATCACTATCACTGTCCTGGTCAGGTGGTCGATAATAGATCCCTAATGTTATATTCTTATTAGAGCATGAAATTTCTATCCATAGAGATTCCATGGAACATGTGGATTCACTTAAGATTTTTACTTCATTTGATTCTACATTTTCTTTCACATATAGTGCCACTCCCCCTCCCCCCCCACACGACCTGTTCTGTGCTTCCGATATATTTTGTACCCTGGAATGATTGTGTCCCATTGATTGCTCTCAGTCCACAGGTTTCTGTGATGCCTATTATATCAATATCCTCCTTTATCACGAGGCACTCTAGTTCACTCATCTTATTATTTAGACTTCTAGCATTTGTGTACAAGCACTTTAAAAACTTGTCACTGTTTATTTGTGTGCCCTTTTCTGATGTGTTAGATTCTTTTTTATGTGAATGTTTATCATCTGATCTGGCCCTTACATTATCCTCCTCCATCCTCTGCTCCTGACTATAACCTGGAGATTCTCTATCATTAGACTCTCCCCTAAGAGAAGTCTCTGTCTGATCCACATGCTCCTCTGCAGCAGTCGGCTTTCCCCCATAAAACTTGTTTGTTTTAGCAATTGGCTGAACAAGAAATAGGCCTCAGTGGCCTTGTAGGCTCTAAGGTTTGACATTGTTTTTCAGTGCAGTTATATAACAAAAAAAATCTACATTTGTAAGTTGCACTTTCATGAAAGATATTGCACTACAGTATTTATGAGGTGAATTGAAAAATACTATTTCTTTTATCATTTTTACAGTGCAAATATTTGTAATAAAAATTATAATATAAAGTGAGCACTGTCACATTTATTCTGTGTTGTAATTAAAATCAATATATTTGAACATGTAGAAAAACATCCATAAATATTTAATAAAATTAAATTGGTATTCTATTGTTCAACAGTGCAATTAAAACTGTCATTAATCGTGATTAATTTTTTTAAATTGTGATTAATTTTTTTGAGTTAATCACATGAGTTAACTGCAATTAATCAACAGCCCTAGTTTTAAAGTTCCAAGTTTAGAAAAGCAGGCACAAACCAGTTCCTCAAAGACATAAAGCAAACTAACACCTCTGCAGGGCTCAACAAAATAAAAAAAAACTATCACCTAGTTAAGCGGCCATTCTTTGGCAGTAAAAAGGGTGTGAGTGAGAAATCTACATTCTGGCAAAGAAATAGCTGCAGGTTCCCATCTCCACAGATTTGCTGTCTCCTGAACCTCACCTGGAGATGATTTTCAAAGAAAAAGGAAACTATTAGAAAGTGGAATAGATCCCCCAAATTTCTACTCATGGCATAGACAACACTTGAAGGACAAAGGAAGCATCATTGGACTGGGGAGGTGTCCAGCCTGATTTCCCACTCTGGCACGTCGAGTGCAGAAGGTGGGGGCCCGCAAGGATTTTAAAAATTACACCGGGCTGGTATTAAACTCCCAGGGTCACAGCTTCTCTCTGACCTTGGATGGGTAAATGCTGCCACCACCCCAGTGTAAACCCCCTTTTGAGAACCCAGAAAGGAACACTTGGGAATTCCTTCCTGTGGGGTACCCTCAAGCCCTTTCACTGCCACCTCCTCCAGGGAAGAGCTGAGGGGAAAAAAAACCCAAAGAAAATCAGCTGTTGCCACCAGCTAATTAAACAACATATGCACAAAACTCAGGCTTTTGCTAGATTTTAAAAGAGCAATTCCAAAAATTAAGCACCAAAATAGCTTTCTTGGGGGTTCAGCTTAAAGGCTACAAGCAAACAAAAGCATCTGGGGTTAGCACAGAGGAGTCCACAAGCCAATAAGAAATAAAAGAAATAACCCTAATCGCGTCTTTCTAAACATTTCTGATCTACTTACACGTTTGGAGTTTCAGATAAGTAGGGTTAAGGTAAGATTTGATGTTTTTTCATATCTGATTTTAAACCTGCTTACAGCATTGTTGCTCTGTGTCTCCGCTCTTTCCCGGAGAACCACAACACACAGACAAAGGGAAGTTTTTCTCCATTTAAAAAAGTTCTAGCCCTCCCACATGCTCTTTTGGTCTGGTGCCCACTCCTTTTCCTTTACCTGGGGAACTTTGTTAACCCTTTACAGGTAAAGCAGAGAACAGCCACCAAGAGGGACTTTACAGCTAACTGGCTTGCTGGGTTCCATAAAAGGGAGCATCATTTATCACAGGAGGGATCCTGGCAGAAAAGTGAGAGAGATGTTTACTTTGAATTCACTTAGGTTGTTAAGTTAGTAATTAATTGTGTTTTACCTTTTATTTCTTTGTAACCAGTTCTGACTTTTATGCCTCATTACATGCAATCACTTATAGTCTATCTGTCTGTAGTTAATAAACTTGTTTGATTGTTTTATCTAACCCCGTGTGCTTGGATTGAAGTATTTGGGAAACTCCATTTGAGATACCAGGATTTCTGCACATAATTTTCTCTTAATAAATGACAGACTTTATATGAGCTTGTATTGTCCAGGAAAGGGCTGGGCAGTACAAGACACACATTTCTGGGGAAAGTCTAGGACCGGGAGTTTGCTGGTGTTGCTTTGCAGTGTAATTCATGGGTGGCTGGCTATAGCGGTCACACAGTATAGCCAAGAGAAATTTACATTCTGGTGGCTGTGTGTAAGCATACCAGGAGTCGTTGCTTTCACAGCAAAGCAGTGTAAAAGGCGCCCAAGATTGGAGAACAGAAGGAATGCAGCTGTTCAACAGTCCAGATTGCACCCTGGGTGGTGTCACAACTATACAACTAGCAAACACTTTAGAAACTTTGCAATTTATCAGTGGCAATATAATGTTTCATTCAGTATCACATCATGCTTTAGTAATTTACATGAGAATGGCATCTGTGTTCTTGCAAATAAAGGCTATTTTTCATATGAAAAGTGAGACTGAACATTATTATTACCTTTTACAAAGTATTAAGTTTATTTATATAAACCTCACTGGCACCAGTAAACACACTTCACTTTCTGAGAGAGTGTAGTGCTATGAAGCATCGCACAACTATAAAATATGCTCCTGAATAGACACATTCTGATCATATATACCCCACAAATAAATTAGTATTTATGGGCATCTAACCACTTTCTAATCCATAAGCAAATTTCACTCATGCTCACCCTTTATCTTCTGGATATATTTTCCTACTCAACCTAGTATAGGATATCACTTTAAAACTCCTACTTTGAAATTAAAAGATCAAAAAAATTACATAAAACTAAACCCATTACATTAAATATATAAAACTAATTAAATAAATGCACAAAGAAATGGTCTAAGCAAGATTTCCCAGTCAAAAACATCCCCCCCTCCCCATACAAAGTGACGATGACTAGTTTATCCTTCAATATATTCATTTAGATATGCTGCACCCTTATTGGGACAAAACTGTTTTTTGTAATAATCGTTAATCCGATGGAGTCCTATAAACAGTCAAAGGCTTTTACATTTAGATGAATTATGAACAAGCAAGACAGCGAGTGTTTAAAAAGGATTGCTCAGGTCTGTAAGATACTCTATTAAGGAAATAAAGCAAGTTCACTGATTTTCATTCTGCAGCTAAGTGCATGAAATACTTCCCTTATTTATCATAATATTGATTACTCCAGTGCTGAATAATCCATTGCAATCATAGTAAAGATCTTCACTCCGCAGCTAATTACATGTATGCAGAGACTAATTCCATTGTAAAGAAAGAATGAAACTGAAGTCACAAAGTGAAATAATTTACGTTGCTCTCTCTCTCTCTCTCTCTTTCTTAAACACTCCAACTTTTTCCTAGTTTAGGACCATAGTCAACAAAGCACTTATCTACCAGCTTATTATTAACTTAAATGGAATGTCAAAACAAGCTTAAGTGATTTACTGAATCAAGACCACAGTTGCCAAAGCTAGTGCAAAAATAGTTCTAGTGAATTGTCATTTACCTTTTCTGTCAATTTTAAAATGACAGTTTTAATTTTGCATAAATGTAGGATAAAAATGTGTGGATATACATATTTGTGTTCCTGAAGGTAAACCTCACTTTTATGATGACTAAATGTGTTTCTTTAACAATAAATTTAACAAAGGAAAGTTACTTTCTGCCTCCTTCTGAATCCAGTGTTGCCAAACTTGCAAATAAGTTTGTTATAATGATACTAATTTAATTTTAAAAAGTTATCACAATCAAAATGAAACAATATTAGTGGAATAACACTAATAATTTTAAGTTATTCAAAATGCCCTTTCAACTAACCAAGCTGTTCTTGCAGTTGCTTAAAATTATACCAGTTATAGATTTGCATTTATGAATACAGCAGGTGGCAGACAAGAATGGATTCTTATTTATTTAATGTCTTCACTCCTTCTCACAGTTGGGAATAGGCTACTGTTTTCCAAAGGAGCCTATTTGATGGTTTTCTTTCAACAGTAACTCGGAGGTGTTTTTTCTTATATTGAGTTTAAATATTTTAAGTATTTCTAAGTGGATAAAGAAAACACAAACTTCACAACACCACTCACCTCTCTACTCTAGGGGTGGCAGGTGTTTGGGGTTTTGGACTGGAACGCCTGGTCGAAAAGGGACCCTGGCAGCTCTGGTTAGCACTGCCGACCAGGCCGTTAAAGGTCTGGTCAGTGGCGCAGCGGAGCTAAGGCAGGCTCCTTGCCTGCCATGGCTCTGCGTGGCTCCCAGAAGCAGCGGCATGTCCCCCCTCTCACTACTATGCGTAGGGACAGCCAGTGGGCTCCGCACTCTCCCCTGCCCCAAGCGCCGGCCCTGCAGCTCCCATTGGCCAGAAACCATGGCCGATGGAAGCTGCGGAGGCAGCGCCTGCTGACGGGGCAGTGCGAAGAGCTGGCTGGCCGTGCCTCCACGTAGGAGGCAGAAGGGGGACATGCCACTGCTTCTGGGAGCAGCTTGAGGTAAGCGCCTCCCGGAGCCTGCACCCCTGACAACCCAGCGCCCCAACCCCGTGCTCCAGCCCTGATCACCCTCCTGCCCTCCGAACCCCTCAATCCCAGCCCAGAGCATATTCCTGCACTCCAAGTCCCTCATCCCCAGACCCACCCCAGAGCCCGCACCCCCAGACGGAACCCTCACCCCCCTCCTGCACCCCAACTCCCTGCCCCAGCTCTGATCCCCCTCCCACCCTCTGAATCTCTCAGTCCCAACCTGGAGCACCCACCTGCACCCCAAGCCCCTCATCCCCAGCCCAACAGAGTCTGCACCCCCAGGTATGTTTACTTCAATGGGAGAGGAGAGTGTGTGGCTCTGAAAATCAGGCCACACACACACACATGCACACACATCTATGTGGCATACTATGCATATAGACATCACACTCATTAAAAGAGATGCACACATGTGGCAGAGAAAGCAGAATGAGAACATTGTGTTGGTATAATTATCACAATGTGTCCACTACAGGAGACAGTTGGAGATTTACAAGAGCTCTCACACATAGCACAGCCATTTTAAAGGCCAGGTATCAGATCTGAAATCTGAAAAACCTTTCAGACTGGGGAGCCATCCATTCTTTGTGAATGATATATCTCAAAACTCCTTTTCTTTTCAGATAGCAATTACTGTTGAATATGAATTGTTCAGATTTGCATTACATTTTTTAAAAATACAAAATAGTTCAATTCATTAATGGCAAGGCAATGTTCAAGGACATGTCCAACTTTAAGCACATGAATAGTACCATTGACTTCAATAGGACAACTCACTTGCTTAAAGTAAGCCAAGTGTTAGACTACTTTGCTGAATAATGGCCTTAGATAACATAAAATCTCTGAATTTTACTTTTCTACTTTAATATTTTTTAAAATATACTTAAGCCTATCAATTCTCTACATTTTAATCAAGCTACTCCATCTAGAAAAGTGCAAATGACTGTATCATAGAAAAAATTAAAAAGAAAATTGAATATTTATTGATGGTAGCCTTTTCCTGAAATTACATTTTGCACTTATTATATCTGAATGATCATAATACTATGGCTGGGAAGTGATAAGCTGTAACGAAGTGTGTGTGTATAATTTCCTAGGTTTTTAAAAAAGCAAAGTGAAAAAACAGAAATCTCATCATATTGACACCCACATGGGTCATCAACAGTGTTGAAACCTTTAGATCGAATGCGCAGACCTTTGCCGCTTGAGCTAATTGGGTAACTGATAGTAGTAATAGATTGTCATCCTCTGTGGGAACCAGCATTAGAAGGGGAGAGGACACACATTTTGTCAGTGGGTTTTTCACAGCTATTTGCTGAGAGCACAGGACTCAAATCCTGGGTTCTATTCCCAAACTCTGGAGGGAGTATGTTCGAAATGGGCACACACCCATCTGCCTGCTGTTTCCCCAAGCCTTACCCGTTCTGCCCCATACCCTCCAATATGTCCCAGTTTGATCTCTTCCTCATTCAAGGATCCTCATCACAGTCCTAGTCTCCTGATCTAGCTAGTTCCAGACTCTACATCTCAAGTTTCTTGACCCAGTCCCAGTGTCCCCCTCTGGGCTCCTCGGCCAATTTGTCCTTCACCCATTCACCTGTTTGTCACTCCCTCCACCCCACTTGCTCCCAGTTCCAGTCTCACTTCCTGGGCTCCTCATCAAATCTGTCTCCCCACCCGCAACCCCTCCTTAGTTTCTTGTCTTTGCTCAGCTAATCCCAATTGTTCCTCAGCACCCCAGCTCTTCATCAGCTCTTCCCCCTCACCCATTTCTGTTCCCTTCATCGACACCCTCTCCCTGTCTCTTTGTTCACCCTTGGCCACTCTACCTCTGTTACTTGTCAGATCTCAGTCTTCCTGCCCCCTAAATGACTCCCAGTTCCCCCATATTCCCCCTTTTCCTCCAAAACGTCTTACCTGAAGAGTTCCAGAGAAGTCCATCCAGTACTCTGCCTGAGGCTGGGATAATTTATGTGTGTGTAACACCTATACAATAAGATCCCAGAATTGTCACTCTGTCTGTGTTTCATTCTAAAGCTTAGAATAGGGGTCTCAAAGTCCTAGGGTGACTAGATGTCCCGATTTCACAGGGACAGTTCCGATTTTTGGGTCTTTTTCTTATATAGACTCCGATTACCCCACACCCCCATCCTGATTTTGCACACTTGTTATCTGGTCACCCTACGAAGTCCCGGCCTACGGGCCATCTGAGGCCTGAGAACCTCCCCCATGTGGCCCGCGGAGCTCCAGCAATTTTGGGGCCGGGTCTCTCCCTTGGCTCTGCCTGCCGCCCCCTGGCGCTCCCCCTCTGCGCAGCCCCTGGGCGATTTAAAATGGCCAGGGGACAAGTCCACCACTGGCAGTGCAGCGGAGCTGAGCGGCTTCCTGTGCGCTTGCTCCACATGGTTGCCAATCCCTCCCTGCAGCCCCGGGGTGGGGCGGGGCTGTGCCTCTGCACTCTGCCCCCGCCCCAAGCACCCCTGCGACCAATGGGAAGCTGTGGGGGCGGTGCCTGGGGGCAGCAGTGCACAGAAACCCTCCAGCCTGCCCTGCCTTGGAACCCCAGGTAACCACCGCACCCCCAACCCCGTCCCAGAGCCTGCACCTCCACTCCCTCCCCACACACCCCCTCCTACCCTCAACTCCCTCCCAGAGCCTGCACCCCTCACCCCTTCCTCCCAGATCCTGCAACTGCACCCCCTGCCCCAGCCCAGAGCCTGCACCCTGCACCCCAATCCCCTACCCCAGATCTCCTCCCCACCCAAACTCCCTCCCAGAGTCTTAGGCAGGTGAGGGGCAGAGTTTGGGGCGGCAGAGTTTGGGGGGTGGGTTCTGGGCAACATGAGTGACATTATTGACCCGCTGGGAGGATTTGAGGACTGGCATTGGCCCTAAGGTAAATTGAGTTTGAGACCTCTGGCTTAAAATGTCTCCTGTGTCCGTATGAAGTGATAGAAGCAGTTACAAGCATGTTTAGCTGGGTTTCATGGTCTGTTACTATCCAGTTTTTAACTTTTCAGCCATTTTGACTTTATGAATTACACCCAAGTGACAGCAAGGCTTTCTATGCCAAGCATCCTAGACCATTGTGATATCAGAGGTAAAAACTAACCACCTCCACCTTAGAGCTAATTTGCACACAACAGTTTCATTGGCGGCATGAAGGATACTGCACAGATCCTGGATTGCATTAACAGAGGCATTGCATGCAAACCACAGGAGTGACAGTATTATTCTATTCAGCGTTGGTTAGGACTTAGCTGGAGTACTGTGTCCAATTTTGGTCACCAATGTATAGAAAGCATATAGTGAAACTGGAAAGGATCCAGAGGTGAGTGACAAAGATGATCAAAGGATGGAAGGCAAGCCACATGAGCAAAAACCGAAGGAACTGGGTATGTTTAGTTTGGAAAAGAGGAGATTAAGGGGGGATATGATAGTGGTCTTCAGATATGGCTGCCATAAAAAAAGATGGAGAAAAGTTGTTCTTTTTTACCACAGAGGGCAGGACAAGAGGCAATTGGTTCAAACTACAACATAGCAGATTTAGATGAAATCTTAGAAAAATTTCCTAACTGTATACATCGTTTTTTAAATTCTGACTCTGTAACATACTGTACCTGCTTCAGCAGATTAAAGGCCCATTTACTCCACATATTTAAAAAAAAAAGTCAGGCAAGTGCAAATAAGCGTTCCTATTCCTTGTATTCCAAATGATATGCTGGCCTATGTACAACCATGAAGCAACTTTAAGGGCTCAGTGAATGATAAGGATTTAATCTTCTGCACTATCAATGCAGTTTTAAAACAACCTAGTAATTAGATTGATGGCATTCATTACAAAGATAGATGCATTCTGTTACAGTTCTCCTTATAGAACAGTTACGTTGGCCACTTCATTGTTCCTTGTTCATATATTTATCAACACTGTTCATTCTACTAAAATCATATAAAATGACAGATCTATTAGATTTATTAACCAATTCATTTTAAACTATTCACATCTTTAAATTGGCAGCATTTCTTTACTTAACAAAATAACTGTTTCCTTAGACAGACTAAACAGTAACCTCAACTAAAGTCCAGAATTTAGGGTGAAATTGCACTATAATCAATTATATATACAAAATACAAGATTTCAATTTATATTCTTACTTAGGACCTCACCTAAAGTCCACTGAAGTCAATGAGGGCCCTTCCATTGGATCCAACTAACTCCATTAGTTGGATTTAGTTGGTGTTGGTCCTGCCTTGAGCAGGGGATTGGACTAGATGACCAATCAGGTCTCTTCCAACCCTGATAGTCTATGATTCTATTATTCCATTGATTTCAGTATACTTTGGACAGGCCCTTAATGTTTGATCATTTCATGTATGCAGGGTTTATGTGACTTTATTGTGCATAGAATCATAGAATATCAGAGTTGGAAGGGACCTCAAGAGGTCATCTAGTCCAACCCCCTGCTCAAAGCAGGACCAATTCCCAGCTAAATCATCCCAGCCAGGGCTTTGTCAAGCCGGGCCTTAAAAACCTCCAAGGAAGGAGACTCCACCACCTCCCTAGGTAACGCATTCCAGTGTTTCACCACCCTCCTAGTGAAATAGTTTTTCCTGATATCCAACCTGGACCTCCCCCACTGCAACTTGAGACCATTGCTCCTTGTTCTGTCATCTGCCACCACTGAGAACAGCCGAGCTCCATCCTCTTTGGAACCCCCCTTCAGGTAGTTGAAGGCTGCTATCAAATCCCCCCTCATTCTTCTCTTCTGGAGACTAAACAATCCCAGTTCTCTCAGCCTCTCCTCATAAGTCATGTGCTCCAGACCCTAATCATTTTTGTTGCCCTCCGCTGGACTCTTTCCAATTTTTCCACATCCTTCTTGTAGTGTGGGGCCCAAAACTGGACACAGTATTCCAGATGAGGCCTCACCAATGTCGAATAAAGGGGAACGATCACGTTCCTCGATCTGCTGGCAATGCCCCTACTTATACAGCCCAAAATGCCATTAGCCTTCTTGGCAACGAGAGCACACTGTTGACTCATATCCAGCTTCTCGTCCACTGTGACCCCTAGGTCCTTTTCAGCAGAACTGCTACCTAGCCATTCGGTCCCTAGTCTGTAGCAGTGCATGGGATTCTTCCGTCCTAAGTGCAGGACTCTGCACTTGTCCTTGTTGAACCTCATCAGGTTTTTTTCTGCCCAATCCTCTAATTTGTCTAGGTCCCATCAAAGGTTTGTTCTACTGCCACAGATTCTAAATAGAATTATGACATCTCATTTGTGCTTATCAATTTAATAATTTCAAATAAAAGTGAAATGAAGGATTACTGGAATTGAAAACAGCTGCAATTGCCCACAGGTCTAGCTGTAACGAAATCCAAGAAGTGTTAAAGGTGTCAACACTTTGAAGATGACTATCTTAATTTCTAAAGATTATATAAAATAAATATGAGACAAATTATAGTTGTACAGTTTGTTTATATATAAAAAAGAGAGACTATACTAGAACATCCCAAGGTTAACAATCACATCTGAATAGAAAAGCGCACATCAATATAGTAAAATATTATTTGACTATGTTATTGACTTTTATAAAGAACACTATCACTGAAATAATGAAATCACAGAATGTCATTTTAAAACTATTCTACTGGAGCAATAAAACAAATAGATGTGCCTATACATATTCCAGATTATTAGTATATAATCAAAATGGAGAAAGGCACATACATATTTCCATCCAGTGTTGGCCTGTAAACATTTTTCAGCATTTGCTCTCCTTTTCTATCCAGGGGCTACTTTTTTTTTTTCTGTTTCAAATAGGTCTCAAAATGATAAAAGTGCTGGACACACCTATCTCATGAAACTTCATAGTGAAAAGAGCTATTGCTTACTTACAGCAACTGTGGGTCTTCCAGATTTTGTAGTCAGTGTAAAATACTGTAGGTGTGCATGGGCATCACACAGGCAAGATCAGATGTTTTAAATAGCAATGTTCATCAAGGCTGTACGTTTGCCCTGTGCCTCCTTGTGCTCCTATACAAGGGCATAAAGGGTACAGCAGCTGTGATGCTTCTCTCCCCACAGCCCTGCAGATTGCTCACAATTCAAGCCTGTGTTAGCTGAGAATTTAAAACAAAATGGGAATGGAGGGAGGCTTGTGTGTTTCACACTGACTACAATATCTTGAAGAACCACAAATACGATAGGGTAAGTATCCATTATTGCTTCTTTCAATATGAATCAATGTGGATCCCAGTATAAGTGACCCTCTGTATGATGGGAATGAGGAGATTTATCTGCATCTGTCAAATAGTGATTGCAATACTGCTCTCCCAAACTTGGCAGCTGACCTAGCAGGTAAGTCCAAGCCATAATGTTTGACAAAGGTAGGAGGGTTACTCCACTTTGCCACATCACAAAATTTCTGACACTGGAATATTCCTGAAGCAGGCAGAAGAGATTGTTTTCACTGTAGTAAATCAAGCATTGGTAAGAGAGGTACACCAACCAGTTAGCAACACAGTGAGATGCATTGTGTTATTCATTTCAATATCTTTTGGGATGAGATGGCTTATGTTTAGAATGCCCAGCTATGGCTAGGTGGGGTGACAGCCTGAGTTACTTAGTCCTGTCGGTATAATAAAGTCCTGGATGCATCTAAGGTATGTGATTTCTTTTCTCCCAGTGCAGAGGGTGGTTTTGGGAAGAAAACAGGCAAATTGACTGATGGATTGAGATGAAATTCTGAGACCACTTTAGGAATGAACTTCAGATGAGGTCTCAGGATCACCTTCTTCCTATGAAGAAGGTTTGGCCATAAGAGCCTGAAGCTTGTGCACTCTCCTGGCCAAAGCGATAGTCACTAGGAAAACTGTCCTCAGAGTAAGATGGCGGAAGGAATATTAGGAATAAGGTTCCGGTTCAGATGGAGGCTCCATAAGTCCATAAGACACCCTGTCCCCCACGTTCACCACTTTCATATGGTGATATTATATTTTGCACAAAGTACACCTTGTGAGGTATAATTTGAAATGTCTGCTGAATATTACTATCCTGTTGAAACATGTGTAACAATACTGCATGTAAAATTATGAGATTTTGCTCTATGATTGCTACTGAAACATGTTGTAGTTCTGAGTAACACCCACAAATCAATTTCTCAGAGACAAAGACACCTGCACGTGCCAGAAAAGTGCTAAATAGCCATTATCAGCTTAATGAGACATTTTCCAGCAGGGGGGAGTTGTAAACAAGAATTTTACAATTCATCTGAAGGACAGTTTGGAGCTCACATACGCAATGGAACTGTCCCATGACCCAGCAAGGATGTTTCCAGCACAAAGGTTTGGGGTATAAGAAGAGGGAGGAGGGATGTCCCTAGCCACCCCTCTCCACCTTGCATCTCTCTGCTCATGACAACAATGACTCTCAAAGAACTGAACTAGGTGGGGGGAAGTGGTCCCAGGCTGGGAAAAGACTCAGCCTGTGAAATGTATTGCAGCCATTGGTGAGAAAAACTCTTTTTTTGCTTTTAAACCTATTAGCCTTGGTAAAGTTTAGGAATTCATATTTATCCTTTTATTTTTATTTTTTTTTTGTAACAAATCCTGACTTATATGCATCTATATTTGTAATCACTTAAAATCTATCTTTCTCTAGTTAGCAAACTTGTTTTATTGTTTTTTTCTAAACCAGTGTGTTTTGGTTGAACTGCTTGGGAATCTCTACTTAGGTCAACAAGCCTGGTGCGTAATCATTTCCCATTTTTGTAATGATGAACTATCTATTAGCTTGTACTGTCTAGTGGGCTACTGAGCAATACGATTCTGGGGAGTAAGGCTGGGGCAGAGGGATACGTAGGTGTTACCCTGTATATAATTTATGGATGGCAGGGCATAACATTCATGTACTCAGCTGAGCATGACTTTACATGCCGGTGGCGGTGACAGTGAGTGAACAGAGCCTGGAAGGGCTGCTGTTCCATCAGCAAAGCAGTGTAAAAGGCATCTCAGAGCTGAGGGGACACAGCATTCCAGATTGCACCCTGGGGAATGTCACAACTATACTAGGTCCCATGCAGGGGGTAGGATCTCTGACCAGTGAGTAAATATGCAATAGCCCTTTGAGAAAGTTTATACAGCTGGGTGAGAAAAGACCGAACATGAATGCGCAGGTGGATGTCATGATGAAATTGCTGCAAGATGGACCAGAATGGCCTGTTTTAAGTGCAATGCAGAGTTGAGAATCTTTGGTATTGGGGCCTAGATAGGGCCAGACTCTGTTGGGCTGCTCATACTGAGAACCTATTCCATTTACAGGAATATGTTTCCTGATAGATGGATTTTTGGTTGCTGTTGGTTTTTTTCTTTGTTTTGTTTTGCTTTGTATCAGGATTTCCTGGACTTGCAGGCAGAAGTCCTCTTCCATGGTACTCAGTCAGTCAACAGCCACACTTTAAGTGTAACAACTTCAGGTCTGGCTGGAGCATTTGGATGTGGTTGAGGAGTTGGATCGGAGACTGAATGGAAGACTGTAATAATTCTGATACCCAGAACAGACAATAATAGATGACCTGTGCCAGATTTGAAGGAGCTGCAGGTGAAGTCTGGCAAGCAGCATTATGTATTTGCATGTTGACATGGCCTAACACTGCAAGGCATTTCCATACTGTCAGAGGCAAGTTTGATGTGAACTGTAGTATTGTAATGACTAGAACTATCCTTGGGTAGATAAACTTTTTCCTGATCTGCAGTCAGAGCTCTTATGAACACTACCATCTGTGATGGGGTTATTGATGATTGTCTGAGTTCACTAGGAGGCCAAGCTAGGCAAAAAGGATAGAGAGCATTCAATGCTTGCTGCTATTTCTTGCTGAGATGTGCCTCTGATCAGCCAGTCATCCAGGCATGGGTAAATATGAATGCTCTGCCTTCTCAGGTGGGCCACTACCACCTCTAGATATTTTGTGAAGACACTTGGTGATGAGGAGAGACTGACCTTCAGTACTTTGTACTGGTAGTGATTTGGTCCCACTGTAAACCTCAAGTACTTGCTGTGGGCTGGGTGGACAGCAACATAGAAGTATGCACCTTGCAAGTCAACCAGTCTTGAGCCTGAAGAGATGGAATCACAGAATCATAAAAGTGTAGGACTGGAAGGGACCTCGAGAGGTCATCTAGCCCAGTCTCCTACACTCATGGAAGGACTAAATATCATCTAGGTTACCCCTGAGAGGTGTTTGTCTGACCAGCTCTTAAAAATCTCCAATGATGGAGATTCCACAACCTCCCTAGGCAATTTATTCCAGGGCTTAACCCTGACAGATAGGAAGTTTTTCCTAATGTTCAATTTAAATCGCCCTTGCTGCAATATAAGCCCATTGATTTTTGTCCGGTCCTCAGAGGTTAAGGAGAATATTCCCCTCCCCCTCCACACACACACACTTCTCTTTGTAACAACCTTTCATGTACTTGAAAACTGTTATGTCCCCTCTGAGGCTTCTCTTTTCCAGACTAAACAAACCCATTTTTTTCAATCTTCCCTCATAGGTCATGTGTTTTCTAGACCTTTAATCATTTTTATTGCTCTCTCTGAACTTTCTCCAATTTGACCACATCTTTCCTGAAATGTGGCACCCAGAACTGCACACAATACTCCAGCTGAGGCCTAATCAGCATGGAACAGAGCAGAAGAATTACTACTTGTGTTTTCTTTACAACATGCCTGCTAATACATCCCAGAATGATATTTGCATTTTTTGCAACGGTGATATACTATTGACTCATATTTAGCTCTGCCCCCCAGATCCCTTCTGCAGTACTTCTTCCTAGGCAGTCATTTCCCATTTTGTATGTGTGCAACTGATTATTCCTTCCTAAGTGGAGTACTTTGCATTTGTCCTTATTGAATTTTATCCTATTTACTTCAGACCATTTCTCCCGTTTGTCCAGATCATTTTGATTTTTAATCCTATCCTTCAAATCACTTGCCAGCCCTCCCAGGTTGGTATCATCCATAAACTTTATGTACTCTCTATGCTATTATCTAAATAATTGATGAAGATATTGAACAGAACTGGACCCAGAACTGATCCCTGTGGGATCCCACTTGACTTGACTGTGACCATTGACAACTACTTTCTGGGAACAGTTTCCAACCAGTTATGCACCACCTTATAATAGCTCCATCTAGGTTGCATTTCCCTAGTTTGCTTATGAGAAGGCCATGTGAGACAGTATCAAAAGCCTTACTAAAGTCAAGATATACCACATCTACCACTTCCCCTGTATCCACAAGGCTTGTTACCCTGTCAAAGAAAGCTATTAGGTTGGTTTGACATGATTTGTTCTTGACAAATCCATGCTGACTTTTACTTACCACCTTATTATCTTCTAGGTGTTTGCAAATTGATTGCTTAATTATATGCTCCATTATCTTTCTGGATACTGAAGTTAAGCTGATTGATCTGTAATTTCCCAGGTTGTCCTTATTTCCCTTTTTATAGATTGGCACTATATTTGCCCCTTTCCAGTCCTCTGGAATCTCTCCCATTTTCCATGACTTTTAGAAGATAATCGCTAATGGCTCAGATATCTCCACAGACAGCTCCTTGAGTATTCTAGCATGTATTTCATCAGGACCTACTGACTTAAAGACATCTAAGTTGTCTAAGTAATTTTAAGTTGTTCTTTCCCTATTTTAGCTTCTGATCATACCTCATTTTCACTGGCATTCACTATATTAAATGTCCAATTGCTACTAATCTTTATGGTGAAAATTGAAACAAAAAAGTCATTTAGCACTTCTGCCATTTCCACATTTTCTGGAAATGTTAGTGATGGAGGCAAGCATGACCCTTCTGAGTCAGAGGCAGCAAATGTATTTGTTCAGTTTCCTGTGTACTAGGATAGGATGAAGACCCCTTTCCTAGTTTGGGATAAAGAAACACTGCAATTAAAAGTCTTTTTTCTTGTACACTTCTTTTTGGAGTAAGAAGGGTCTTGGAAGAGGATCAGGGAAGAGACGTAGCTACGGGGGCATGGGGCATGGAAATTAATTGGATAGCCATGGGCAACAATATCCAATGCTCATTTGTCTGAGTCGGTATTGGATTGGGCTTGATGGAACGGGAAGGTGGCTCTCAAAGATGGCTGATATCTTCTGATTGGGAGTCACATCGGAACCAACATTCCAACCAAATCTGCTTCTTTGTTGATGGGATGGGGTCAGTGACAGAGAAGGTGGATGATGTGTGTCTTTTTGAGTATTGTGATCATTTCCGGGGGAGGGGGGGTGTTACCCTGGCTAGCTACCATGAGAATAAGGGTAAGCCTGCTGTCTCTGCTGTTACTGATATTTGTAGGACTTTCTGTAGGGGGTTGATGTATAAATCCCCAGTCACCTCAGGGTAACTCTCAAGTCTTTGAAGCAGTGGAGTGTTTTGTCTATTCTTTGCTGAAGAACTCCATCTCATTGAATGGGAAGTAATGTATGCTGTCTTGTACCACACTCTGGATGCTAACAGCCAAGAGGCCCACCTTATGGCCATAGCCAGGTCCATCAACCTTGCAGCTGTGTCAGAGGCATCCATGGCTGCCTGTAGGGCAGTTCTGGATACAATTTGGCCTTCTTTAATTATCTCTTTTAATTCCTCCTAGTGCCCTGTGGTACTTCACACAAGAAAGGAGTTACCCATTCCCAGATCATGAAGTTATATTTGACAAACAAAGCTTGGTAGTTTTCCACTTGGTATTGCAAGGAGGCAGATGAGTATGCTTGGCACCCAAAAAAACCCACTTTTTGGGGATCAGCTTGGCTGGGGCATGGGCTGGTATGACTGCCTCATTGGGCGATGAAGAACATTCTTTTGGTGGAGACTGGGGATGCTGTTGTTCTCCTCATACTCCAAGCTCTTGGATGCCAATGTCCAGCTTTGGTGTTGGTGGCATGGGTAGTGTTGCCACCAGGTATCCTGGTCTCCTCCTCTTCCTGGACATACTGGAGAGGAATGGCTGTGAGACACCAGAAATGATGCCCCCTCAATAGGGCCATTATGACATGTTATATGGGTACTGGCCCTGTAGTGGATGGTCAGCCCAATGCCACTTGCATCACTTTTTCAGTGGTGCCCTGCATGAGTGACTTCTGTTACCTGCTGTATGGTCACTCTTTAAAGTCATAGGAGAGGCAACCCTGCTCAACACTGAGAAGAAGGTGTAATCCAATGATGATGAAGAAGACTCTCAAAAAGTGGTGTCTTTGGATGATGCCTCAGACTTGTCTACAGTGCCAGGCACCACCTCAGTACTGATGATGTCCCCAGAGGGGATCTTGACAGTTCCATGAGAGCATATCTCAGACCAGTAATCAGCACAGTGGTCAATGCCAGTCCTTTGTCAGTGCCAGTGCAAGTTTACTGTGCCTTAGCAGAGGGCTTAGATGTGCTGTTCTTGGAGAAGTGAGGCTTCTCCTTATGGGATGGCATTTCTGGATGTCTGAACACTGTTTGGGCTCCACATGGCTCTGCTTTATACAAGAACGAGGAACCAGCACCTTCTGACCAGCCAGTTCCTGTGGACCACAGTTTGTGAAATTTGAGAACTTCTGATGAAGAATACACTTACTAGTGTAGGTCAAGGTAATATGTAGATTGCAAACATTTTTATGTTGGATGTGAGAAGGAAGGAGAGAGAAGTATTCAAAAGAAGAGTAAGTACGGGGAAAATATTAAGTGAAAGGAATGCCATGGAGTGTCCAAAGGTCAGCAGCCATATAGACCAATTTCTCTTGGATCATGCCTAAACAGACTCAACTGCATTCTGAAAGATCATAGAAGATTGGAGTTGGAAGAGACCTCAGGAGCTCATCTAGTCCAACCCCCGGCTCAAAGCAGGACCAACCCCAATTAAATCATCTCAGCCAGGGCTTTGTCATGCTGGGCCTTCAAAACCTCTAAGGATGGAGTTTCCACCAACTCCATAGCTAACCCATTCCAGTGCTTCACCACCTTCCTAGTGAAATAGTTTTTCCTAATATCCAACCTAGACCTCCCCCACTGCAATTTGAGACTATTGCTCCTTCTTCTATCACCTGCCACCACTGAGAACAGCCTAACTCCATCCTTTTTGGAACCCCCTTTCAGGTAGTTTGCAGGCTGCTATCAAATCCCCCCTCACTCTTCTCTTCTGCAGGCCAAATAAGCCCAGTTCCCTTAGCCTCTCCTCATAAGTCATGTGCCCCAGCCCCCTGATCATTTTCATTGCCCTCACTGGACTCGCTCCAATTTTTCCACATCCTTTCTGTAGTGGGGGTCTCAAAACTGGACACAGTACTCCAGATGTGGCTTCACCATTGCCAAATAGAGGGGAAGAATCACTTCCCTTGATCTGCTGGCAGTGCTCCTACTACTGCAGCCCAATATGCCATTAGCCTTCTTGGGAATAAGGGCACACTATTGACTCATATCCAACTTCTCCTCCACTGTAATCCCCAGGTCCTTTTCTGCAGAACTGCCACTTAGCCATTCGTTCCCCAGACTGTAGCACTGCATGGGATTCTTCCATCCTAAGTGCAGGATTCTGCACTTGTCCTTGTTGAACCTCATCTGATTTCTTTTGGCCCAATCCTCCAATTTCTCTAGGTCACTCTGGACCCTATCCCTGCCCTCCAGCATATCTACCCCTGCCCCCAGCTTAGTGTCATCCACAAACTTGCTGAGGGTTCAATCCATTTCATCATCCACATCATTAATGAAGATGCTGAACAAAACCAGCCCCTGGACCGACTCCTGGGGCACTGAACTTGATACCAATTGCCAACTAGACATCGAGCCATTGATCACTACCCGTTGAGCCCGATGATCTAGCCAGATTTCTATCCATCTCATAGTCCATTCATCCAATCCATACTTCTTTGACTTGCTGGCAAGAATACTGTGGGAGACTGTATCAAAAGCTTTGCTAAAATCAAGGTATATCAGGTCCACTGCTTTCCTCATATCCAAGGAGCCAGTTATCTCATCATAGAAGGCAATCAGGTTGGTCAGGCATGACTTGCCCTTGATGAATCCATGTTAACTGTTCCTGATCATCTTCCTCTACTCCAAGTGCTTCAAAATGGATTCCTTGAGAACCTGCTCCATGATTTTTCTGGGGATTGAGGTGAGGCTGTAGTTCCTCGAATTCTTCTTTTTCCTTTTTTTAAAGATGGGCACTATATTTGCTTTTTTCCAATTGTCCAGGACCACCCCCGATCGTCACAAGTTTTCAAAGATAATGGTCAATGGCTCTGCAATCACATCAGCCAACTCCCTCCTCACCCTCTCTAAATAGTCCTTAACCTGTTCTTTCACTACTGAGGGCTGGTCACCTCCTCCCCATACTGTGCTGCCCTGTGCAGGAGTCTGGGAGCTGACCTTGTCTGTGAAGAACGAGGCAAAAAAATGCATTAAGTACTTCAGCTTTTTCCACATCATCTGTCACTAGGTTGCCTCCCCCTATGAAAATGAAAATGTTTTCAAGTTACAAGAATCAACAGCACACCCACAACCATTTTCTAATTTAATTCTTCACTGCTAGAGCTAAAAAAAAATGAAAAGAAAAGAAAAAAAGAAAAGGTAAACATATTTCAACCAAATTTAGGTTGAAGTTAATGATTAAAAAGTATTTGCCCCAGGGCTGAGATCCTGTATATTTCATTTAAATCCACAGTGATTCATGTCCACAAAACATGGTGTAGAATGGAATGGTGATAGACAATTAACCATTCAGTGGGTTCAGTTATGGTCCAGTACAGAATGTCGTTAATCACTAATTACAGCCGATCCTCGCTAATTTGATTTTTTAAACAGGCTATTTAGAATGCAAAGGTAAAAGGACAGAGCACTGTATATTGAAGGGTTCTCTGAAATGTTAAACTGTACTTAACAAGAACCAGGCTGCTGCCAAAGCAGTTTAACATTGTAGAAGATATTCTGGAACTGGAGTCAAGAGAATCACCAGCTGTTGTAAGGTCAGTGAATTAGTTCTGCTGACACATTTTTCAAAATCAAAGTTACTGGGAACTACTGAAAAACTATGTCTCTGCTTTTGAGACTCAGTTGGAAACTTATCTAAAAACAAATCCTTCTTTTAAAAAGGTTCATTGAAAACCAAGTATGTTCACAAACTAGTTAGGAACAGCTAAGAAAAATTTGAAAGTGATAAAAGTCTACATCTGCTCCCTCCACTTGTCCTTAATTTTTTCTTTGATCCCATAAAATCAGAAATTGTGTTGACATCACTGGACTTGGACAGGAGGAGTTCACTAGTGAAATAAGTGCAGTGGAGTTTAGAAAATGAATGCCAGGTTTCCGGGATCAAAGCTGTGCACAAGCAAACAATATGATTGAAATATGGCTAAATGGAAAGTTATGCATCTAGGAACAAAGAATGTAGGGCATACTTTCATGATGGAGGATTCTATCATGGGAACCAGTGACTAGAAGAAAGATTTAAGGGCCATAGTGGATAATCACCTTAACATGAGCTTCCAGTGCGACACTGTGGCCAAAAGAGCTAATGCGAACCTTGGATGCATAAACAGGGGAATCTCAAGTAGGCGTAGGGATGTTATATTATCTCTGTACTTGGTAGAGATCCAACCACTGCTGGAATACTCTCTCCAGTTCTGGTGTCCACAGTTCAAGAAGGATGTTGATGAATTGGAAAGGGTTCACAGAAGTCCAATGAGAATGATTAAAGGATTAGAAATCATGCCTTTTAATGATAGACTCAATCTATTGATCTTAACAAAGAAAAGGTTAATGGGTGACTCAATCACAATCTATAAGTATGTACACAGGGAACAAATATTTGATAATGGGCTCTTCAATCTAGCAGAGAAATGTATAACCAGATCCAATGGCTGGAAGCTGAAGGTAGACAAAGTCAGACTGGAAATATGTTGTAAAAGAAACAGTGAGAATAATCACTGGAATAATTTACCAAGGGTTGTGGTGGATTCTTCATCACTAGCAATTTTTAAATCAAGATTGGATGTTTTCTATAAAAGATATGCTCTAATTCAATCAGGAGTTATTTGGGGGAAATTTTGTAGCCTGTGTTATACAGGAAGTCAGATGAGGAAATTCAGGGAGTGTAATTACTTTTCACCCTTGGATAATTCAAAAAGCCTGAACACATTTTTCTTAAGCTTTGAAAAATTCACTTTTCTCTCAGACCAAGAATGCACAATTTCAGTCCAACAAGAGAAATTTTCAGAGTTATCAGTATGTCAAAACGGAGGGTGATAATTAAAACAACCCGGACATTTTTAATTATATTGTTTGCTACCAATCAGATGTTAAATTTTTTGATGAGATGAAAAGCTTGGTAAAGATAAATGTATTGACATACTATAATCAGATTTCTGTAAATATATGACTTAGTAGCACATGACATTCTGACTTCAAAATTAGCTGCACAAAATCAAAATTGATATGGATTAAACTTTGGCTAACTGATAGATCTCAAATGTAATTATCATTGAACGAGGCTATTGCTTCCCTGAGAGATCTGCTCTCAGGCCAATACTATTCAATGACCTGGACGCAAATATAAAATCAGGTGCTAAAATGTGTAGATGACGCAAAGATTGGTGGAATGGTAAATAATGACAGGTCAGCTATACATTGCTTGTAAACTGGGTTAATTTGAACATGTGTATTAATACAGCCAAATGCAAAGTTATACATCTAGTAACAAAGCATATCGTTCATATTTACAAGATGGAGGACAGTATCCTGAAAAGCAGTAACTCTGAGAAGGACATGTTGGTCATGGTGCATAACCAACTGAAAGTAAGCTCCCAGTGGGATGCTGTGGCTAATAGGGCTAATGTGAACATGGGATATATAAAAGAGACTATTGAGTAGAAATACAGAAGTAGTATTAACTCTGTATAGATCATTGGTGAGACCATTAGTGGAATACTGTATCCAGGATGTAGAGAAATTGGAAAGTGTTCAGAAAAGAGGCACAAGAATGTTTTGAGGTTTTTAAGGCAGGTAGGAATGCCTGCCTTAATGTGAAAGACTTAAGGGATATGACTACACTGCCGGTGGGAGCATTCCTGCCAGCCCACATAAACAGATTACTGGTAGCTTCGCTCAAGCTAGTGTGCTAAAAATAGCAGAGTGAACGTTGTGACATGGGCAGCAGCTTAGGCTGGTCACCTGAGTGGGTCCGAACTAGGGTGGCTAGCCCAAGCTGCTGTGCATGCTGGAACATCCACACTGCAATTTTTAGAATGCTAGCTGGAGCAAAACTAACATGATCTGAGGCACATTCCCAGCTACAGTGTAGACATTCTCATGAAGCTCAATCTGTTTACCTTTTCAAAGAGATTATGAAATGTCTGAAGATGGCATGCTGGTATCTATGTGGAGAGAAGACTTCTGAGAACAGAGGGCTCTTTAATCTAGCAAAGACATAAAATCCAAGTTGAAGTTATACAAGTTGAAATAGGAAATATAAGTACAAATTTTTAACAATGATGGTATTTAACCATGAGACAACTTCCCAAGGGATGTGGTGGATTCTCCATCACTTGAACTCTTTAAATAAAAACAGGATACTGTAACACAGGGCTTGGAAGGCCAGGAGGCCTATTGGTTGGAGTGCTGAGCTTTCAGCTCCCTGCTTGGTTAAGGAGCCTGAGTCTGTAAGGCAAGGTGGTGGCGGTGATGATGTTAGGGGGACTCTGGCTCTCCCTCTCCACCAGCCCTGTGTCAACCTCTGAACAGCAGGAACCCTCCCAGTTGGAAGTCTAAATCCACTGCCATGGGCTACTTCCTGCCACTATCCCTACAGTCTGGGGTGTACCCCTATAGTCCAATTCACTGGCCTGTCTCCCATATGGCCCTCTGCTGGATCTTGGGTGGCTCTCTGCCACAGTCCCAGGCTCTTTCAGGCAGGGCAGCCACGTGTTGGTGAGGCCGAACCCCACAATGTCTCTGGCTTTCACTCACCCAGTTATCTCCGGTTCCAGAGGCTCCTAGGTCTCTTCCACAGTCTCCCTTGACTGGGGAGACAGCACTTTCTCCCTGGTGGTTGCCTCATCTGGCAGGCTAGTGACTTTTCCTCTCAGGTAGGGCAGCAGCTACTTCCTGCCTCTTCACTGGCCAGCCCCAACTGAGTCAGGCTCTCTCCATTTCTCCCCGCTCCAGGCCTGGCATTGGTTGCAGGTGTAATGGGGTGGGGCTACTGAGCTCAAAGGCTCTCTTTAACCCCTGCTGTGCTGGCAGGTAGCTTCTCTGCTTCATCCCACATCTTTCTAAACAATATTTTAAATTAAACCAGGAGTTATAGGAGCTGATATAACAGTAGGAATCTTTAAGAGAAAGTTTATGGCCTGTGTTATGGAAGAAGTCATAAAGATGATCATAATGATCATGTGTGGCTTTAAAATCTATGCACAAAACATTAAAAATAAGAAAGGTGTAGTCACACATGAAGTGCTTATGGAAGCCCCAACTGAACAGAATCAATAAGCCAAAACAGTGCAGCAGGTCAGCACTTATCAGATTGATGTGTTTGATAAACAGAATTACAAAAGGACTATGAAGATCTTTTAGCTTTGCACCATTGACCATATTGCTATGTGGATGCACTGACACGTCCGTGGCTGTGCTACTACAAGTACTTCATGAAATATACTGTATATTTTATACTTTACTATTTTTTAAACCAGCATCTCATAATTTTTACCTTAGAATGTCAGATGTGGTAAATTGTAGCAGATGTGATCTACAAATTGAGAGAAGTAGTAGTAATTCCCCAGCTTCATTGGAAAGTAGTACAATGATTCATTCCCCTTATGATGTCCTTAGGTGGGAAAGAACTGTCATTTTGAAGACTCTGTGTTTCTGTTTTGCTGTGTCTGATAGAGACCTCTGTATAGTATATTTGCTAAATCATTTGCACTGAAATACTGGAGAATACTATTGTCTCCATGTAAATTACTGGATTTCTGAGGATGGTAGTTCTACCTCTAACATTGAAATACTTATGCTCTGAGATGGAAGGACATGTCTGTAGCATTTCAAGATGTAATGAGCCCTATTTCTACAATGTATTTTGGAACTACCACCAACCATTCAACGGACTAGAAAGCTGCAGAGAAATATATTTGTTATGAATTTTAAATTCCATCCATTTAGTTTAAAAATACTGGCCCATTTCCTTGGCCCCTAAGGTAACACAAAGTGGGCAGAAACCTGCCCTAATTAGGCAGTAGAGGGCTTTCCCCACACAGGCTTGGTTCCTGCAAACAAAGACAGCTGCCTAGCCTTCCCATTTAAAGAACTCTACAGCACTGAAACCTCAAGCTACCTCTGGAAGAGAGACAGCAGCTAACTTCAGGTATGAATGGAATAAGGCAATTTTTAGTTTCCCCTTGACCTTAGCTCTTCGAAAAGGTACAGGATGGCAGTGCAGAGCATAAAGAACGGTTACTTACCTTCTGTAACTGTTGTTCTTCGAGATGTGTTGTTCACGTCCATTACACATTAGGTGTACGCGCGCCGCGTGCACGGACGTCGGAAACTTTTTCCCTTAGCGGCTCCTGTCGGGCCGGCGGGGCCCCCTCCTTCCCGCCAGAGCGGTGCCCCGCTCCAGGGTATATATATCCCTGCCGACCCGACCACTCCGGTTCCTTCTTGCCGGAGACTCCGACAGAGGGGAAGGAGGTTGGGAAGTGTAATGGACGTGAACAACACATCTCAAAGAACAACAGTTACAGAAGGTAAGTAACCGTTCTTTCTTCTTCGAGTGATTGTTCACGTCCATTACACATTAGGTGATTCCCAAGCTTACCATTGGAGGTGGGTAGGAGTCAAGATACAACTGACTGTAGCACGGCCCGACCGACCATCGCGTCCTCTCTGGCCTGATGATGGATCGCGTAGTGGGCTGTGAACGTGTGCACCGACGACCAGGTGGCTGCCTTACAGATCTCCTGGATAGGGACCTGCGCCAAGAAGGCCGTTGAGGACGCTTGGGCTCTAGTCGAGTGGGCCCGGATCTCCGGGGCCGGAACATTGGCGAGCTCGTAACAAGTGCGTATACAATGCACAATCCATGCCGACAAGCGCTGTGACGAGATAGGCAAGCCTTTCATACGTTCCGCAATAGCAACAAACAGCTGGGGCGATCTGCGGAACGGCCTGGTCCGTTCCAGGTAAAAAGCCAACGCCCTGCGGACATCCAGGGTATGTAGGCTGCGGTGGTGAGGGTCCGTATGGGGTTTAGGAAAAAACACCGGTAGGCAAATGTCCTGTCCCATGTGAAACTGTGTTACCACCTTTGGGAGGAATTTGGGGTGCGGCCTCAGTTGCACCTTATCCTTATGGAACACTGTATAGGGTGGTTCCGAAGAGAGGGCTCTCAATTCCGATACCCTTCTGGCCGAAGTGATGGCCACGAGAAACGCCACCTTCCACGAGAGGTGCGTAAGGGAGCAAGTGGCTAGGGGCTCAAAGGGGGAACTCATGAGTCTTGTTAAGACTAGGTTCAGACTCCACGTCGGGACAGGCGGGCGCGAGTAGGGAAACACCCTTTCCAGCCCCTTGAGAAATCGGGCCACTGTGGGGTTGGAGAACACTGACACTCCCAACTCTCCCGGATGGAAGGCCGAGATTGCAGCTAAGTGAACCCTAATAGAGGCGGGCGCAAGCCCTTGATTCTTTAGGTGCAGAAGGTAGTCCAGGATCGATGGAACCGAGGCTTGTAAAGGCTGTATGCGTTGAGGCTCACACCAGTGGGAGAACCTTTTCCACTTTGCCAGGTAGGTCGCTCTTGTCGAGGGCTTCCGACTATTAAGGAGGATTTGCTGGACTTGGTGAGAGCACCTGTGCTCTGCATCATTCAGCCAGAGAGATGCCATGCCGTGAGATGTAGCGAAGACAGGTTCGGGTGGAGTAGGCGACCTTTGTCTTGCGTGACTAGGTCGCGATGGAGGGGGAGGGTGATTGGATCGGCTATTGACAGCTCCAGCAGGGACGTGAACCAATGCTGGCGTGGCCAGGCCGGGGCGATAAGTATGATCGTCGCCCTGTCCCTGCGGATTTTGAGGAGAACCTTGTGTATGAGTGGGAATGGAGGGAAGGCATATCCCAGGCTCCCTCCCCATGGAATCATGAAAGCGTCTGCTAATGACCCCCGGCTGAGGTTCTGGAACGAGCAGAACTGAGGGCATTGGCTGTTGTCCCTGGTGGCGAATAGATCCACCCGGGGAAAGCCCCACCTCCGGAAGATCGAATGCAGGACGTCTCGCCTCAACGTCCATTCGTGCATTCGGTAGGATCGGCTGAGGCGGTCTGCTAAACCGTTTTGAATCCCCGGAAGATACGTCGCGATGAGGTGTATCGCATGGGCTATACAGAAGTTCCATAATTGGAGTGCCTCACGACAGAGGGGAGAAGACCGTGACCCGCCCTGCTTGTTTATATAGAACATGGCGGTAGTGTTGTCCGTCAGGACTGCCACGCTGTGACCTTTTAAGGTGGCGCGGAAGGTCTGACAGGCGAGGCGAACCGCTCTTAGCTCCTTCAGATTGATGGGAAGCAGCTTGTCTTCTCTGGACCACAGCCCTTGGGTCCGCAGTTCTCCCAGGTGTGCCCCCCAACCCAAGTCCGATGCGTCTGTTACCAATGTCAGAGTGGGCTGTGGGGCATCGAAGGGGATCCCTTCGCATACCTGTTGGTGATCTAGCCACCAGCGTAGCGAGCCGAGCACCTGGTTTGGGATCGTGACTACCTAATCCAATGGGTCTCTGTTGGGGCGGTGTGTATGGGCGAACCACAACTGTAGGGGCCGAAGCCTCAGGCGGGCATGTCTGACCACGTGTGTGCAAGCTGCCATATGCCCCAGAATCTGCATGCAACACCTTGCCGTTGTCGTGGGGAACATTAGGACCGTGCTTACGGCTCTGTGAATTGACCTGAACCGTGCCTCTGGTAGGCTCGCTTGTGCGGTTACCGAGTCCAGGGTTGCACCTATGAAGTCCAGCCTCTGTGTGGAACTACCTGTGTGGTAGCTGTGTGGACTTGGGCACATTGACCCGGAGGCCGAGCTTGTCGAACCTCTGCAGGGCCAGCGTCACGTGAGACCGGACCTCGGCCTCCGACCTGCCCGCGAGTAGCCAATCGTCCAGGTACGGAAATACACGCATCCTTCTCTTTCGAAGGAAGGCTGCTACCACGGACATGCATTTTGTGAACACTCGTGGTGTTGACGCCAGGCCGAAGGGCAGGACCGTAAACTGGAAGTGGCGCTGGTCGACGACGAAGCGCAGAAAACGTCTGTGGGCCGGATTGATTGAGATGTGAAAGTAGGCGTCTTTCATATTGAGGGCAGCATACCAATCCCCCGGATCCAGGGATGGAATAATAGTTCCCAGGGAGACCATACGGAAGCGAGCTTTGATCAGAAACTTGTTTAGATCGCGCAGGTCCAAAATAGGACGGAGGCCTCCTTTTGCCTTGGGGATCAGGAAGTATCTGGAGTAGAATCCTTTTCCCCTCAGGTCTATTGGAACCTCTTCTACTGCTCCAGCAGCGAGAAGGGTCTGAACCTCCTGCTTGAGAAGTTGCTCGTGAGAAGGGTCCCTGAAGAGGGA
Organism: Trachemys scripta elegans; assembly: GCF_013100865.1. Classification (NCBI taxonomy): domain Eukaryota; kingdom Metazoa; phylum Chordata; order Testudines; family Emydidae; genus Trachemys; species Trachemys scripta. The sequence continues at coordinate 123,466,708 of NC_048299.1, read as the reverse complement.
CGGGGAAGGGGGATGGCAGGGAGGGGGCGAGGAAAACTGGAGGGTATAGCCCGCCTTCACTGTGCGCAGGACCCATTGGTCCGATGTTATGCGCGACCATGCCCGGTAGAAATGGGACAGGCGGTCTTTGAAAGACAGAGGAGGATCCGGAATGGGATATGGTACGCTGTCCTCGGGCGTAACTTCAAAAGCCTGGCTTATTTCCTGGCTGTGGCTTGCCCTGGCCGTGACTCTGGCCCTGGTTAGGCGTATTGTTACGTCTCCGCCTGTTATCCCTGCCTCGACGGTGGTACGGCTCGTGTCGGGGTCGAGGGTGGTATTGCCTTTGCGGCGGCTGGGGTTTAAAGGGCTTACGCTGCGTTACCGGGGTGTGCATACCCAACGACTTAAGGGTTGCTCGGGAGTCCTTAAGGCTATGTAGCCTGGCATCCGTCTGGTCGGAAAACAAGCCCGAACCTTCAAACGGGAGGTCCTGCAGCGTGGTCTGCACCTCCGGCGGGAGACCTGAAGCCTGCAACCACGCCGAACGTCTCATCACGACTCCCGACGCAATTGTTCTAGCCGCAGCGTCTGCTGAGTCTAGCGCGGCCTGTAAAGAGGTCTTGGCCACTGCCATTCCCTCATCCACCAGGGCCGTGAACTCCTGATGCGCGTCAGATTGGAGGGAGTCCTTAAACTTGGCGACTGATGCCCAAGAGTTAAAATTGTGCCTGTTTAGAATCGCCTGCTGATTGGCGATCCTCAGTTGAAGGCCCCCCGAAGAATAGACTTTTCTCCCGAATAAGTCCAATCTCTTGGCTTCCTTGCCCTTGGGGGCAGGAGCTTGCTGGCCATGCCGCTCCTTTTCATTGACCACCGAGACCACCAAAGAACAGGGGGACGGATGCAGAAAGAGGAAGTCAAACCCTCTAGATGGGGCGAAGTATTTCCTCTCCACTCCCTTTGCAGTTGGTGCACTGGAGGCCGGTGTTTGCCACACCGTCTTATAGTTGGACTGTACTGTCTGTATAATCGGGAGTGCGACTCTGGAGGGGCCCTCTGGGCTCAGGATATCGACCATGGGGTCATCCTGCTCTACAGTCTCCTCCGCTTGCAAGCCCAGATTGAGGGCTACCCGGCGAAGCAGGTCTTGGTGTGCCCGGTGGTCAATCGGGGGAGGGCCGGACACCAGTGTGCCCGCTACCGCCTCATCTGGCGAGGAGGAAGAGGTCGGGGCCTTCTGCCCATCCTCATTGTCCTGTAAACCTGCGTCAGCCAATTGTTCCTCTGCGGCCTGACCCGCAGCGTGGGATTGGGACGGTACCGTACTCAGTGCCGAGTCCACTCCTTCCCGCTCCGGTGGTCTAGAGACCGTTGCCTCCCTATACGATTGCGGGCGGTGCCGCGGGGAGCAGGATCGGTACCGGGATGGCCCGGATCTCGAGGCTCTCGATGGGGGCCCTTGTTGGTGGTAGGCCCAGGGTGTCCAGAATGGCCATTGGCTCGGCTGGCCCCATTGGGACTGACCGTAGTCCCTGCTGGCCTGTGACCTATGGGCATACCCGCCGTATCGGTCTGAGTCAGTCCCCGAGACCACTGACGGTGATCTGGAAGGCCACGGTGGCGCCGTCGGATGGTGCCGGTCTGGTCTTCGGGAGTAGCGCCTCCGCGACCAGGATCTGGAACGGTGCCTTGACGACCTGGACCTGGAACGGTACCGGTGATCTCGGGACCGGGAACGGCTACGGCTGGTCGGCCTCGGGTAACGAACCGCCGATGCTTCGCGGTGCCGACTCGTGCTTGGTTGCTGAGTCGGTGCCGACCGTTTGCTGAAGCCCGACTGCTGCGGTGCTTCCTGCGCCAAGGGCAACCGGGAGTCCACCGAGGCGGAGCTCGACCGGGACCGGTCCCTGGAACGGTGCCGAGACGGCGACCGTGATGGGCGCACCATCGCCGGCTTGCCTCTGCGCGGCAGCATAGGCAGGGCGCCTTCAGCGCGTGCCGGGGCCTCGACGGACAAGGCAATGAGGTCCTTAGCTGCCTCAAACGTGTCCGGAGTGGAGGGCTGTTCCACGAGCTCCTCCAGCCCTTCCTCCTCGCTCGACGCGCCCATCCCGGGGCTCGACGGGCCCTTCGGCGCCGGAGCCACTACCGGGGTCCGTGTTGGGGCCGTATCGGCCTTAGGGGCACTCGAGGTCTTTACCGGTGCCGCCCTCTTGTGCGGGGAGCGACCTCGGGCCTTAGGTTAGCCCTTCACTTTCGCCGGCGAAGACGATTGGCGTCGTGTATTTCCCCGCTGGGTCGGTGCCGCGATCTTCGGATGACCCACCGGCGCCGGTTCCCGCACCGAGGCAGGGGCACTCCGCACGGAGGCAGACGGTGCCGTCGAAGTGGAGGGCTGTAACGCCGTCTCCATGAGCAGCTGCTTAAGGCGAAAGTCCCTCTCTTTTTTAGTTCTGGGCTTAAAAGCCTTACAGATCTTGCAGCGCTCTTTCTGGTGAGCCTCCCCCAGGCAACGAAGACACGAAGCGTGGGGGTCGCTCAATGGCATGGGCCTGCGGCACGTGGCACAAGCCTTGAAGCCTTGGGCGTGTGGCATACCCCACCGCCCGGGGCCGGTGCCGGGGCTGAACAAACAACCCCGGCAGGAACTTTAAGTACTCTAATGAGCTGTTAACTACTGACTAAACACTACAACAACTAACTGATAACTGTTAGATAACTCTAATTGACTATTGCTAAGGGACACTCTCAGACGAGAGACAGAGTTGTTCCAACGCCGCCACGGACGGTAAGAAGGAACTGGAGTGGTCAGGTCGGCAGGGATATATATACCCTGGAGCGGGGCGCCGCTCTGGCGGGAAGGAGGGGGCCCCGCCGGCCCGACGGGAGCCACTAAGGGAAAAAGTTTCCGACGTCCGTGCACGTGGCGCGCATACACCTAATGTGTAATGGACGTGAACAATCACTCGAAGAAGAATCTACATTACTGGGATTATGGAAAAAGAGATTACTCTTCCTCTGTGTCCTATCCTGCCCTGCCTGGCATGATTTCTGTAGAGACACAAGGTGGGTGAAGTAGTAATATCTTTTACTGGTCCAATTAAAGATATTACCACACCCACCTTGTCTAATATCTTGGGACCGACACAGCTACAACTACACTGCATACAACAATTGACGATTTCTGCAACCAGAGTATACATAGAGAACCATCTGTCCTTCCCCTTGCTGCCCCTGCCATTATATTTGTGATCTGTGGATGATGATCATGAGATGAATATTAACCCTAATATGAGACTTGCATAATAAATGTCTAGCATGCCTAGCTTCTGGATGTGTGGTATTCAAAGAACTTCCCCAAATCTTACAATTCATAGTAAAATAGGAATTCTGAATAGTTTTCCCATGACGGCCTACCTAAGTTATCATCACACAACTTTTCCTAAAAATGAATGATAGTATATCAGCTCTGCTGTACTAATATGCATCTTAATCTGCAAATACAGGTATCAGTACTAAGAATCAGACACATATACAGAGATATATCAGATTCAGCCAAATGTATATAGGGAAATCAATATTTGAAATATTTACAGTACTAAAAAATGTCTGCAAGAATTAAAATCTAATGGAATATGGCACAGCAAGCAAGTCACAGAGAGTATTTTATTCTCAAGGTATACCTGAGTTGATAATGGAAAATAAGTCCATCCTCTTAATGATCAGCAGTTGCATATCACTTGCAATGTCACCTTCCTTTGGCCTGATATGTCTGATAATTATTTGATAATATTACAGTGAAATCATTTTTATTTTCTGAGACTAGAAGCATAGTGTGTCAGTGCTTGACCTTTATGATTGTAACAAAAAATAGCCATTAAAATGATGTTTTTCTAATTTCCCAGTGGGATGGTAAAAGCCAGTATCAGATGTGTTATACTGACACACCAATAACATCACTGAAATCAATGAGCAGTGCAGTCACTATTACACAGAAATAAAAACAGAGATGCAGTTACAATATGTATAATGAGGCTATCAAGAGAGTAAGGAGATTTAAAGGCGTGGACAAATCTCTTGGATAAGGGGATAATTCGTGCACAGTCACTGACACAAGATGTTTAAAGTCACTGTTGCTCTGATGCTGCTGCCAATAGAGCCCCAAGCTTGTTTACCGCATTCTTCACTTGAACATGAAAATAACCTGGAGCTTATATTCAGAAATATATGGAAAATAAATTCATTTTATAGAAATTGAAAAGAAAAACATCAATTCACAGCAGCTGTACTGCAGGCCAGCATTTTGAACACTAGAATCTCTTTCTCTCACCTGAACTACTATGAAAGAAAAATCTGCTATTTTAAATAATAGTGATTTAGGATAGGTTTAGAGTATTTTGTCTTAAAAATGCTAAACCTTTGTGAAGAGGCTGCACATGTCCCATTTTCAGAAGGAGCTCAAGACTCCCACATTTCAGCATTGTATGGTACTATGTTCTCCTTTTGATAAAGACCCTGTGGATGAAGCCAAATTCAACAGAAAAATATATAAAAATGCAGCGGGAATGCATTTATTTTTTTGAAAAAAATGTTAAAAACTACAAGCCACAGAAATCATGTTAGAAATGCAGCATAGCATTACATTTCAGCATAGACAGAAAAAGATGAGTATAGTCAGAGCAAAGAAAGAATACTACCAAGTATATTAAAATCCCTCAATCCCACCACCTGCTAAAGCAGTGGTAGGCAACCTGCAGCCCGCAGGCTGCACGCAGCCCATCAGGATAATCCGCTGGCAGGCCGCCAGACTGTTTGCGTTTGCCTGGCCGCCTGCAGCTCCCAGTGGCCATGGTTGGCTGCTCCAAGCCAATGGAAGCTGCAGGAAGTGGCACAGGCCACAGTGACATGCTGGCCGCCACTTCCCACAGCTCCCATTGGCCGGGAACGTGGCCACTGGGAGCTGCGAGTGGCTGTGCAAATGTAAACAAACTGTCTGGCGGCTCACCAGTGGATTACCCTAATGGGCCGCATGTGGCCTGCAAGCTGCAGGATGCCCACCACTGTGTTAAAGGGTAATATATGGTCACTAGAACCAATGACACTGTGAACGATTGATATTGTTGGGTCAGGGGAAAGAGAAAGAGATGATGGTTAAAAATGTTGCCCTGTAGTACAGCTACTGTAATATGCTGTTCTTTTAATTTTTTTTCTAATACATGTTTACTTTCTGAATAAAGATATACTGTGTGAAATAATGGAGTGCACAGCATGTTGATTGTGACTGAACCAATTTATGATCACGCTTTCATAGCAGGTGGTATTGCATTGAGATAAGAGCACATATGGAGGTTACATACCAGTAACTGGAGTTTCTTTGATATGTGTGACCCGTATCTATATTCCGTACATGGGTACGAATGCGTGCCATGTGCCTGAGACCAGAGAATTTGCCATCAGTGTCTGTTAGTTCATGTCTGCATCCTGGTGTTCCACATACTCAGTACAGAGGACATAAGGAGAAGTGTGGACTGACCGCTTATACAGTTCCTTCTCTACAATGAACGGAGATGTGATCCGAAACAGAAGGAAAGCAGGGTAGTAGTGGAATACAGAAAAGGATCACACATTTCAAAGAACCTCCAGTTACACGTAAGTAACATCAATTTCTTCTTTGAATGCTGGTCCCTATGTGTATACATGTCCGTAATACTGCTGTCTCAAAGGCTGAATCTGCAGAAAAGGCCTGGACTAAAGCATAATACTTTGTGAAGGTATGGATGGAACTCCAGGTTGCCACCTTACAGATTTCCCTTTTAGGCACTAATCAAGGAGATGCTATTGAAGTTGCTCTAGTAGAATGGGCCCTCACCCTGTCCAGGGGAGGGAGACACACTAAACAATAGCAAAGAGTGATACAGCAGGAGATTCACGTGGAGAGTCTCTGAGCAGATAACACTTGTCCCTGTGAACACTCTGCTATAGAGACAAAGAATCTAGGCATTACTCCTGGGGGCATTCTGCACACCAAAATAATTAAAAATTCTGCACATAATATTTTAAAATTCTGCCAAATTTTGCAAATTTTATTTGTCAAAATAACACTACATAATCACACCAGTTTAATTTATTTTGGTAATTTATTGCAAAATACCTGTCAGCAAGTACATCTGTAACAATACAGACACACACAAAAATTCTCCTGGGAGCAGAGAATTAGAGAAATCCCTATGACAACCCAGTTGCTGTTTCTCTGCCCCCTTCCCGCCCCCAGCGCCCAGCCAGGCGGCCAGACACCCACAACCCCTCCCCCCCGAGAACCCAGCTGCCCCCTCCCCGCTTGCCCAGATACCGGTCCCCCTCCCCCAGAGCCCAGGGATCCAGAGGGAGAAATAGCCTGATGCTCGGTCCAAGGCTTGCACAGAGTTTCCTGGGCGCTGCCCTCACCTTTCCTCATGGTGGGTGGGGAACTGCAGCTGCCAGGAACCTTCTAGCTCCCTCTCCCTCTCCTCAGCAGTGTCTTCTATGTGCAAGCTGGGCTTTGCCAAGTCCAGTGGCCCTAGTGGCCGCTAGCAGCACTGCAGCCCATTTCTGTGGGGGAAAGGAAATTCTGCACTCACAATGTTAATTTCTGCAAAATTCTGCATTGCACAGTAGTGCAGAATTCCCTCAGAGTAAGGAACTTTGGTTTCATTGTTTGCAAGTAGAACACTGAAGCCTGTCTGATGTTGAAGGAATAAAGGCTCTTCTCCTCACTGGAAGCATGAGGTTTTGGAAAGAATAGCAGTGAGTGAGTAGATAGACATGTGAAACTTGGAAATTACCTTAGAGATGAATTTCAGGGGGAGGTGCATGGAAATCTTATGAAATATGATGTATGACAAATTGACCATGAACACTCCCAGTTCACTCATCCATCTGGCTGACAAGGTGGCGATGAGGAAGGTGACTTTCATGACAGATGGGACATCAAGCATGTGACCAGTGGTTCATAAGGTGGGCTGGTAAGCACTGAAAGTACAAGACTGAGGTCCCATTGTGATGTTGCAAAAAGAACAGGAGTACTTGTGGCACCTTAGAGCTAACAAATTTATTTGCGCATAAGCTTTCATGGGCTACAACCCACTTCTTCGGATGCATAGAATGGAACATATATTGAGGAGATATATATACACATACAGAGAGCATGAAAAGGTGGGAGTTGTCTTACCAACTCTGAGAGGCCAATTAAGTAAGAGGAAAAAAAACTTTTGAAGTGATAATCAAGATAGCCCAGTACAGGCAGTTTGATAAGAAGTGTGAGAATACTTACATGGGGAGATAGATTCAATGTTTGTAATGGCTCAGCCATTCCTAGTCTCTATTTAAACCTAAGTTGATTGTATCTAATTTGCATATCAATTCAAGCTCAGCAGTTTCTCGCTGGAGTCTGTTTTTGAAGCTTTTTTGTTGCAAAATTGCCACCCGCAGGTCTGTCATTGAATGACCAGACAGGTTAAAGTGTTCTCCTACTGGTTTTTGAATGTTATGATTACTGAAGTCAGATTTGTGTCCATTAATTCTTTTGCGTAGAGACTATCTGGTTTGGCCAATGTACATGGCAGAGGGGCATTGCTGGCACATGATGGCTACTCTGAAATTGTGATGTTGGCTTCACTACTGTTAGGAAGGTCCTAGAGAGACCCTTCAGGAATCTGTTCGATATTGGGTGAGTAAAACTAGAATAGTCTTGTCCTGGAAGACAGAAGGCATTGATTGCTATTAGGTGGACCTGCTGTGAACTAACAGAAAGTCTCGACATCTTAATGGTGAGAGGTAGTCTAAAAGAGCAGGAATACCTGCTGTTTCTGTGGATAACTGTTCTGTTGCACCCAGGTAGAGAAATGCCTCGATTTAGCTACACAGCATTTTCTGGTGGAATCTTTTCTGATGTGATAGAAAATAGTTTGAATGGCTTCCGAACATGAATGCTGTAGATCTGACACCCATCCAAGTACCAGGCTGTGAGATCAAGAGCTTCTGGGTTTGGATGTCTCATCTTGCCATTTTCCTGAGTTAGCAGATCTGGGAAGGGTCAGATGCTGATAAGAGGATGGGTTGACATTCATAGGAGTTTCAGAAACTGAAAGTGTCTGTGGCAATTGAGTGCGATGAGAATGACTCAGACTTTGTCGTGACTAATTTTTTTGGCAGAACCTGTGATACAAGTGGGATGGGGAAAAGGTGTACCTCGAGTGGTCTGTTCAGGATAGCAGAAGAGCATCACCCATTGAGTCCCAACTTAATGTTTCTCTGAAGCAGTATAGATTGAAACTGTTCACCTGGGAGAACAGGTCGCAGGATGGTGTTCCCCACTGAATGAAGATTTCGTTCAGGACTGAACTGTGTAACTCCCACTCATTGTCTGTGAAGAAATATCTAATGAGACTGTCTGCTAGAGAGTTTTGCACACCTGGAAGGTATGTTGCCAACACTGTGATATAGTTTTGGATACACAAGTTCCTTAAGTGGACCGCCTCTACATAGTGAAGAAGAGATTTTGCTCCTCCTTGGTTGGTTATATAGAAGACAGTCATCATGTTGTCTACCATTATCTGGATGGCTGGACCGTACAAGTGGGAGGAATGAATTGCAGGCCAGTTGGACTGCCCTTTGTGCTAGGAGATTAATGTGCATCGTGGCCTCCTGAGAAGACCACGTGCCCTGTGCCATGTGACTGCCCTTGTGAGCTCCCCATCCTATGAGGAACATATCTATGATTATGGTCATGTTGGGTGTGGGCAGAATGAAAGGGACTATAGCAAACAACTGATCTAGGTTTGTCCACCTACAAAAGAAGCTGTGACCTTGGTGGGGATAGTTACCTTGGTCATGTTTTCTCAGGCTGGTGAGTAAACAGACTGAAGCCAGGTCTGTAGAAAACAGAGATGAAACCTGCAAACACCATTAGATAGGTATACAAGGCCATGTGGCCTAGCAAAGAAAGGCGGACTTTGACTGTGGTTCAAGGTCTGATGGTGACTTTTTTTGCCAGGTTGTTCATGGACTAGAATTTGCCCATAAGGAGTTAGGCCTTTGCTGAGGTAGAGTCTAGGGTTGCTCCTACTAAGTCTTTGAGTTTTGTAGGAATCATAGGAGACTTTTCCCTGTTTACATAAATTCCCAAGGATGCCACAAAGTAAAGCAAAGATAAGACTGTGTCATGGCTGGGTCATCAGCAACCAGGCCCAGTGTTCAGAGACGGCATGCACAATCATGGAACAGGAGTCAAGAGTTGGCCGGGTCAGGATACAAGGAGATCAGAGGGAGGAGACAAACAAGAGAACAGAACAACAAATTGGTAACAAGAGTCAGGATGGGTCAGAATACCAACAGTTCAGAGGCAGGAGACCAACTGGAAATCGGAACCACAAGTTGAATGCCAGGAGTAAAGCCAGGTCCAGATGCCAGGTAGTCAAGCCAGGGGGGCAGGAGCAGAAAGCACAATCATAGAAGATATGGGTTGGAAGAGACCTCAGGAGGTCATCTAGTCCAACTCCCTGCTCAAAGCAGGACCAACCCTAACTAAATCATCTCAGCCAGGGCTTTGTCAAGCTGGGCCTTAAAAACCTCTATAGATGGAGATTCCATCACCTCCCTAGGTAACTCATTCCGGTGCTTCACCACACTCCTAGTAAAATTGTTTTTCCTACCATCCAACCAAGACCTCCCGCACTGCAACTTTAGACCATTGCACCTTGTTCTGTCATCTGCCACCACTGAGAACAGCCTAGCTTCATCCTCTTTGGAACCCTCCTTCAGGTAGTTGAAGGCTGCTATCAAATCCCCACTCACTCTTCTCTTCTGCAGATTAAATAAGCCCAGTTCCCTCAGCCTCTCCTCATAAGTCATGTGCCCCATCCCCCTAATCATTTTCATTGCCCTCCGCTGGACTCTCTCCAATTTGTCCACATGCTTTCTTTAGTGGGGGGGACCCAAAACTGGATGCAATACTCCAGATGTGGCCTCACCAGTGCCGAATAGAGGGGAATAATCACTTCCCTCAATCTGCTGGCAATGCTCCTGCTAATGCAGCAAAATATGCTGTTAACCTTCTTGGCAACAGGGGGCACAATGCTGACTCATATCCAGCTTCTCGTCCACTGTAATCCCCAGATCCTTTTCTGCAGAACTTCCACTGAGCTAGTCGGTCCCCAGACTGTAGTGGTGCATGGAATTCTTCCGTCCTAAGTCCAGGACTCTGCACTTGTCCTTGTTGAACCTCATCAGATTTCTTTTGGCCCAATCCTCCAATTTCTCTAGGTCACTCTGGACCCTATCCCTGCCCTCCAGCATAGCTACCTCTCCCCCCAGTTTAGTGTCATCCACAAACTTGCTGAGGGTTCAATCCATCCAACCATCCACATCATTAATGAAGATGTTGAACAAAACCAGCCCCCGGATTGACTCCTGGGGCACTGCACTTGATACCAGCTGCCAACTAGACATCGAGCCATTGATCACTACCTGTTGAGCCCGATGATCTAGCCAGATTTCTATCCACATTATAGTCCATTTATCCAATTCATACTTTTTTAACTTGCTGGCAAGAATACTGTGGGAGACCATATCAAAAGCTTTGCTAAAGTCAACATATATCACATCCACCACTTTCCCCTTATCCACAGTGCCAGTTATCATAGAATCATAGAATATCAGGGTTGGAAGGGACCTCAGGAGCTCATCTAGTCCACCCCCTGCTCAAAGCAGGACCAATCCCCAACTAAATCATCCCAGCCCTTTTTTAAAGATGGACACTTTGTCAAGCCTGACCTTAAAAACCTCTAAGGAAGGAAATTCTACCAGCTCCCTAGGTAACCCATTCCAGTGCTTCACCACCCTCCTAGTGATTTTTTTTTTTGCTAATATCCAACCTAAACCTCCCCCACTGCAACTTGAGACCATTACTCCTTGTTCTGTCATCTGCTACCACTGAGAACAGTCTAGATCCATCCTCTTTGGAACCCCCTTTCAGGTAGTTGAAAACAGCTATCAAATCCTCTCTCATTCTTCTCTTCTGCAGACTAAACAATCCCAGTTCCCTCAGCCTCTCCTCATAAGTCATGTACTCCAGCCCCCTAATAATTTTTGTTGCCCTCTGCTGGACTCTTTCCAATTTTTCCACATCCTTCTTGTAGTTTGGGGCCCAAAACTGGACACAGTTCTCCAGATGAGGCCCCACCAATGTCGAATAGAGGGGAATGATCATGTCCCTCGATCTGCTGGCAATGCCCCTACTTATGCTTATCTCATCATAGAAGGCAATCAGGTTGGTCAGGCATGATTTGTCCTTGGTGAATCCATGTTGACTGTTCTTGATCCCCTTCCTCTCCTCCAAGTGCTTCAAAATGGATTCCTTGAGGACCTGCTCTGTGATGTTTCCGGGGACTGATGTGAGGCTGACCAGTTTGTAGTTCCTGGGTTCTCTTTCTTCCCTTTTTTAAAGATGGATACTATATTTGCCTTTTTCCAATTTTCTGGGACCTTCCTCTATTGCCAGGAGTTTTCAAAGCTAATGACCAATGGCTCTGCAATCACATCAGCCAATTCATGTCCAGCTTTTTAAAATAGTCTTAAAACTGTTCTTTCACCACTTAGGGCAGCTCACCTCCTCCCCATACTGTGCTGGCCAGTGCAGCAGACTGGGAGCTGACCATGTCTGTGAAGACTGAGGCAAAAAAAGCATTGAGTACTTCAGCTTTTTCCACATCATCTGTCACTAGGTTGCTTCCCCCATTCAGTAAGGGTCCCACACTTTCCATGACCTTCTTGTTGCTAACATACCTGTAGAAACCCTTCTTGTTACCCTTCACATCCCTTGCTAGCTGCAACTTCAACTGTGCTTTGGCCCTCATGATTACACCCCTGCATTATTTTTATAGTCCTCCTTAGTCATCTGTCCAAGTTTCCACTTCTTGCAAGCGTCCTTTTTGTGTTTAAGCTCCCCGAAGATTTCTCTCTTAAGCCAAGCTGGTCACCTGTCATATTTGCTATTCTCTCTGCATATCGGGATGGTTTGTTCCTGTGCCCTCAATAAGGCTTCTTTAAAATACAGCCAGCTCTCCTGGACTCCTTTCCCCCTCATATTAGCCTCCCAGGGGATCCTGTCCATCAGTTCCCTGAGGGAGTCAAAGTCACAAGGCACACAGTCCAGAGCAGGGCGGATCCCAGTTGCATGGGCAACTTCCTGTTCCTGTGCTGGGTTTATATAGAAGCTGTGAACCAATCAGGACCCCCAACATTCTATCAATCAGGTTCCAGGATTGAAGTTGTCAGTTAGGGCTCAGCTTCTGCCCTAGCAACTGTTAGCAGGTCACTGGGTGGAAGGCAGGAGCTTACCAGCTGTTAAGTGTCCTGTGCACTGGCGTTCAAGACCTCCAGTTCTTTACAGACTGCTGACTGAACTTCCTAGCTCGTGATACCTGTTAGGAGCCAACTGTCCAGGTACAAGAAGATGGCATAGGTCCTTCATCTCATCTGATCTACCACCACTGAGAAGACCTTCTTGAAGACTCATGATACTGTTACCAGTGAGAATGAAAGTACTCTGAACTGGTAGTGCCCTTGTCCTACCAGAAATCTGAGGAACCTTCTATATATCCACATAAAAATAAGCATTTTTCATATTGAGAGCTGTGAACCACATACCCTTCTCTGGGGAGGGAATTATGGATGTCAATATAACTATGCAGAATATTCATTTGCAAATAAAAATAATCCATGGACATAAATTGAGAATGGGTCTCCATCCTCCTTTTTTCTTTGGGTCTATGAAATATTGGGAGTAGAATCATTCCTCTTGATGTTGAGGTGGTATTCACTCTATACCTCCTCACTAGAGGAGAGAATTCACCTCGTGACAGAGGCTTACCTAATAAGAGTGGTCCCTGAAGAAGGGCTGAAAAGGGGGTTTGTATGGCAGAAAGGAAAGAAACTTGAGTGAGTGAGAGTGGAGGATATCCAAGACCAAACTGTCTTTGCTGAACTTCTCCATGCTTCTCCTTATCTCTTCTTGACTTTGCAAGGAAATCCACCAGTTGCTTGGTACCACTGGTTGGTTTTCTTTCAATTGTACCATAACACTCTGCCTCATGACATGTGATGCAAAGAAAAATATTTGTAATTTCACTGTCTGGATCTAGAAATCCAGCAAGTTTTCACTGGGTGCTATATTCTCACCTACCAAATGAGGTGGTGCTTCAGAAGCTGGCAGCTGATTTAGACACCTACTAAGGTGCACTTCTCTACCAGTATTCAATGGTATTCTTATTGGTGGAATGAAAATGTGGTTACTTTTGCCTCCACTCTACATGAACTAGCTGTCTCAGTTCAAACAGTCCCTTCTTCTCAAGTCAAATGACCTGACTCTGAATAAGACAGCAGACATTGAGGTATAAGTAGAAGCAGCACAAAAGGTATTTAATGAATTAGACGACTTCTCAAAAATTGTAGACCAGTGTGCTTCAGAAATAAAATGTGCTATTTATTATGTATTTTGATTTGCTGAATTCAAATATGACAATTAAAACAACTGATTGACTACTGTTTCTAAGATATTTAAGTTTTTATATGTTATGTCTATGTATATTGTGTAGATAGTAGAATTTTAATCATAAATTGTAAAACTAGGTCTTTTCATGTGTTTATGGTTGCTTTACATGATAATATTTCACCTGTCCTGTTTCTGTAACACTTTAAAAATCAGCAAAAGGGGTATATAAATAAAATTTATTATGAAACAAAAGGCAAAAAACTATTATGTTCATAGTTTAGTCCTATTCAGTGTCTACTTCTTGGCTTCTCTCTTGTATTCATCAAATGGAGCATCTCTTGTCACTGGCCAGCAAGAGTCTGCAAGCATTGATGGGCTCCATTTGCCCTGATAGTGTTTTTCCATTGTTGCAATGTCCTGGTGAAATCGCTCGCCGTGCTCGTCGCTCACTGCTCCACAGTTCGGTGGGAAAAAATCTAGATGAGAGTGCAAAAAATGTATCTTTAGTGACATGTTGCAACCAAGGCTTTTGTATGCCTTGAGGAGATTTTCCACCAACAACCTGTAGTTGTCTGCCTTGTTGTTTCCGAGAAAATGTATTGTCACTAACTGGAAGGCTTTCCATGCCGTCTTTTCCTTGCCACGCAGTGCATGGTCAAATGCATCATCTCGAAGAAGTTCACGAATCTGAGGATCAACAAAGACACCTTCCTTTATCTTAGCTTCACTTAACCTTGCAAATTTTCCATGGAGGAAATTTTAACCTTGAAAGCTGCTTGTGTTTTGTCAATGGCCTTGACAAAGTTCTTCATCAGACCCAGCTTGATGTGTAAGGGTGGTAACAAAATCTTCCTTGATGCAACAAGTGGTGGATGCTGAACACTTTTCCTCCCAGGATCCAGTGACTGTCAGAGTGGCCAATCTTTCTTGATGTAGTGGGAATCTCTTGCACGACTATCCCATTCACAGAGAAAACAGCAGTACTTTGTGTATCCAGTCTGCAGACCAAGCAAGAGAGCAACAACCTTCAAATCGCCACAAAGCTGCCACTGATGTTGATCATAGTTTATGCACCTCAAAAGTTGTTTCATGTTGTCATAGGTTTCCTTCATATGGACTGCATGACCAACTGGAATTGATGGCAAAACATTGCCATTATGCAGTAAAACAGCTTTAAGACTCGTCTTCAATGAATCAATGAACAGTCTCCACTCATCTGGATCGTGAACCATGCTGAGGGCTGCCATCACACCATCGATGTTGTTGCAGGCTACAAGATCACCTTCCATGAAGAAGAATGGGACAAGATCCTTTTGACGGTCACGGAACATGGAAACCCTAACATCACCTGCCAGGAGATTCCACTGCTGTAGTCTGGAGCCCAACAGCTCTGCCTTACTCTTGGGTAGTTCCAAATCCCTGACAAGGTCATTCAGTTCACCTTGTGTTATGAGGTTGTGGTTCAGAGGAGGAGGATGGGAGAAAATGTGGGTCCTGTGACATTGATGGTTCAGGACCAGAAGTTTCATCCTCTTCCTCGTCTGACTCAAGTGAGAATGATTCTGGTGCATCAGGAACCGGCAGTCCTTCTCCGTGGGGTACTGGGCGTATAGCTGATGGAATGTTTGGATAATGCACAGTCCACTTTTTCTTCTTAGACACACCTTTCCCAACTGGAGGCACCATGCAGAAGTAACAATTGCTGGTATGATCTGTTGGCTCTCTCCAAATCATTGGCACTGCAAAAGGCATAGATTTCCTTTTCCTGTTCAACCACTGGCGAAGATTTGTTGCACAAGTGTTGCAGCATATGTGTGGGGCCCACCTCTTGTCCTGATCTCCAATTTTGCAGCCAAAAGAAAGGTGATAGGCTTTCTTAACCATAGTGGTTATACTGCGCTTTTGTGATGCAAAAGTCACTGCACCACAAACATAGCAGAAGTTATCTGCACTGTTCACACAAGTATGAGGCATCTCTGCTCACTTTGGCTAAACAGAAATGTGTCCCTTTGCAAAATCAAACACTGACAAATAAGAGAGCATGACACTGTATGATTTCTAGAGCTGATATACGGCAATTTGTTCAGCAGAGTGATGTAAGCTTCGTTATTACTGCATCATCCATGACTTCTAGGAATAACATGATGCAATTCATATCATGTATGACGCAATACCAGCTTCAGATTGCATTATTCATTGTTTTGCCTAAAAAGCAAGTACTGTCCAAACCCAGTCATAGATTTATTCATAGATCCAGTCAAAGATGTATTTTAGTCATTTCTGGTTTAAATTGAGATCCCTTCCCTTTATAACTCACTTATCCTCCGCCATTCCCAAGTCAAGGGTCGTATATACAGACCCAATAGCATATCTTGAAAACTAGAGCCAATCAACAATTTTAAGCATCATTTTCGTTCTCAGTGAGCCAGAATTAGTAAAGTTTGACTACATTTATTTCAGAAGCATTTTGGCTGTAGAGCAGTGTTACCAGTGTTAGTTACTATAGTGTCTTTCATACATGTCCATAAAGTCTAGCAATAGTCTCATCACACAAGCAATACTGCGGTGATGGCAGATAAATTCAACACAATACCCATGCCCAGAAATATCCAGCACTGTTGCAGCATTGCAAGCAGGGCTTTGGAGCTGTGCTCTGGCTCTGCTCCAGCTCCAGGCAAAAACCTGCAGCTCCACTGCTCCGGAGCTGTTCCGCACTCCAGCTCTGGGCTCTGCTCCAAAGCCCTGATTGCAAGAATTGTAATAAACTGAATCTTTGTGCAAGAGTGTCACACTTTTTTTGCCTCAGGCTCAGCTGAACTGTCCCCTCCAACTGTGATCAAGTCAATCACCTCTCAGACTACATCCTTCAAATACCATAACAGTTTTCTGGACAACTTCCTCATTCAGATTTCCAACTGAACCAGCTGGCCAAGGAGAGAGCTCACTGTGGTTTAAGAAAAGAACAGTGACGTACCCTATAAAACTGTGTTTTTTCAAGATGCAATTAGTGAGGATCCCACTATAGGCGCTCATGAGCCTTGCACACGTAAGCTTGGATTCTTTTCTGCATGACAGTGTCTGTCAGGGCCACACATGCACCCTTTGCTTCCTCATGCTCCTATGCATGGGCATAAAGGGTGGAGTGACCACAACACTCCTTTGGTTCCCTTGCAATTCAAAGCCCATGTTAGCTGAGGCTCTGGAAGTGGAGATGGATGGCAGGTGGTGGGATCCACACTGACAATATCTTGAAGAACCACAGTTACAGTAGGATAAGTAACTGCTCTTTCTTCTCTGAGTATGCATCAGTGTGGATACCACTGTAGGTGACTGGCAAGCAGTATCCTCTCAGGATGGTGGGAATGAGGCATATCAGCTGTGTCAGTTGAAGCAAGTACCACTCTCCCAAATTTGGCATCTGATCTAGCAGTTAATTCCAGCATATAATGCTTGACAAACACAAGAAGGTTGTTCCACATAGCTGTCCTGCTGTTTTCAGATATCAGTACACTTCAGAAGCAGGCAGAAAATATTGTTTGGGCCTGGGGGAGTGAGCCTTAGTAGTGTGTGGGGAGAGATACGCCAACTAGCTGGTAATACAGATTCCGACACACAGCATTACCCATTTTGACAGCCTTTACAATGTAATAGCATGGCCCATGGAGTGGCCAACTCTGGTCACAAATAGACATGGGAACAGCAAAGGATTTGGTTCTATCAATGTAATATCACAAAATTCTGGAAACATGCAGAGTGTGAAGTTTTTTCTCCTCTTGTGTGGAATGAGATCTTGGGAAGAACTTAAACCGCTCATTCAGTGGTTTAAATGAAACTCTGAAACTACCTTGGAGTGAATTTGGCATGAGGTCTGTAATGCGATATATGGGGGTTCTGCCAGGAGTACCTGAAGCTCGTTCATTCTCCTGACCAAGGTGATGATTACCAAGACCACTGTTTTGAGATGGATGAAGCACTCTGAGACGGACGCAAAGGGTGTCTACATAAGCTTTAGAAAAAGTATGTTGAGGTTCTATGCTAGAGCAGGTTCTCTGAGCGATGGATAAGCATTCATTGGGCCCTTGAGAAACTTGGACACTGTCAGATGAAAGAAGACAGAAACCAATTGTACTGGTGGATAATACATCAATATTGATGTCAGGTAAATGCTGATTGAGCTAAAAGAAGGTCAAGAGTGTTTTAATTGCAGCAAATAGTCGAGGAACTTTGATGGTAAGGCATGAATGAGAACTAGACCATATTGGGTAGCCTATACCA
Organism: Trachemys scripta elegans; assembly: GCF_013100865.1. Classification (NCBI taxonomy): domain Eukaryota; kingdom Metazoa; phylum Chordata; order Testudines; family Emydidae; genus Trachemys; species Trachemys scripta. Next base: position 123,448,923 of record NC_048299.1, on the reverse strand, counting down.
AGAACCTGTTCCATTTGGAGAAGTAAGTTTTCTTGCTCTGTACCAGGATTTCTTGAACCTGTTAAGAGCAGTATCTTTCCATGGAGCTTAACCAGCTAGCACCCATGCCATCAAGTGCAGGGACTTCAGGTCAGGTGGAAAACTTCACCTGCTCTTGTGACAACAGGACTGGGTGGCCTGGGAACCCGACTGATAGTTGTGTGGACATTTGTAAGAGGTATTTCAGCCAGAACTGCCTAAGTCAGTAGGGAGCTATGAAGATGAGCATGGCCTAATCTTGTCTGGCTTTGGTAATCACTCTGATTCTGCTTGTCTTCAGTGGGAAGCGTATATACCCAGGCCTTGATTGCACTGCAGAAGGGTAGCATCTGGCAATCATCTCAGGCTCATGCCATCTCCAGAACAGAAGTTCAGACAATTAGCAAAGTGGACTTTCAATGGAGCCCCCCAGTGTAAAATATCAACTTGGTGACAGATTTTAGCAGTGAACACCTGCAGTTGGTGACAGACTCTGTATACAAAGTCTGTAAGGTTGTTACTGACTACTGGAAGGTGCAGAGGTACTGGGATTATGATGTGCAGTGACACCATGTAGTGCATAGCTTATATGCTGCCCATCACACAACACTACTGAGTATTGCAGGACAGGGAGGAACTCCACATGCACCATTCTGATAGCTCTGAGTTTTAAGAGCCATATGCAATGCCATGTCCTCTGGGGGCCATGTCCCTTGCATCTCTAAATGGTCCAGAGCTCCCCAGACTGACTAATGCCAAGATGAGGGAAAGAGTCATGTTGGAAATTTTTGGGATGCAGCCACCAGTCTAGAACTGAGAGGACATCAGATGGCATTAGGACTTTCTTGCTTACGGGGTGTATTGCAGGGGAATAGACTAACCTGAGCCAGAGTTGTAGTGACTTCAGGTGAAGTCTAGCAAGTGTGGTGCACATGTTCATGCAGACATATGGCATAATCATGAGAGACAAGTTCATATTGTTGTAACCAGGTGCATTTTAACCATGTTCAGTAATGACTGAAGTGGGAGGAATCTGTCCTCTGGCAAGTAAGGCCTCATTGTCATGGAATCTATCCTGGCCCCTACAAACTCTATCATCTGTGATGAGATAAGAAACAATTTCTCACTGTTCACCAGGAAGTCCAGTGGAATGAAGAGAGAGAGGGTGCAGTTGAGGCTTGTCAGTGTTTCCTTATGTGATCGACCCCAATCAGACAGTTGCCTATGCAGAGTTAAACGTGGATTCCTTTCTTTTTTAGGTTTGCCACCACCATGCAAGGCATTTCATAAGGACTCTCATTGCAGTAGAGGGTCTATTTTGTACTGGTAATGAATTGGCCCCACTGTAAATATCAGGTACTTCCTGTGGAGCAGGTGGATGGCAATGTGCAAGTATGTGTCCTGTGTGTCAAGCCACAAGCCAGTCCTGAGCCACAATAGATGAAATGATGGCTGCAAGTATTATCATCCTGAATCTGAGGCAGCATATGTACTTGTGCAGTCTCCTGAGGTCTAGGGCAGGAAGAATAACCCTTTTCTTCTTCTTCAGAATAAGGAAATGTTAGGAGTAGAAGCCTATGTCCCTGTATTCTTGCAGCAGCTCCTCTATAGTCCCCTAACAAGGCCACTTCTTGTTCTAATAGGCTGTCAAGGAAGGATCCCTGTAAAGTGATGAGGAAAGATAGCATGTAGAGGGCAGGGAATGAATATGGATGGGGTAGCCATAAGCAATGATGTCTAACACGTATTATCATCTGTAATCTTTACCACCTGTGATGGAAAGTGGTGAGGTGATTTCCAAACGTCTGCTGTGGGTACATGCATGTGTGAGTGCAATAGATAGAGATTTAGAAGACCAAAACCAAACTTTATTTATAACTGCTTACAATGTAATTAAAATAACGATTCCTCGTACTGCTTACTCCCCGTCTGATGTTTTAATACTCAGTAGTGAACTGTCATGTCCTAAACAGAGGATGATGATTTTGGGAAAGAAGAAGCAATAGTGTAAAAGCAAAAACATGAACTCATGGGGGAAATTCTTTTTTTCATGCAAATACAAATGATACATTATTTGTTTTAGGCATTAAGTGAGCTTTTATGTATTCATTTTTATGTATTAGTTTAACAGAATATTTTTCAAACTTTTCCATTCATCGTTAACAGTTTCAACATCTTAGCAATTTGGAGTGAGACACCTTCATTTTGGATTCATTTTAAGGTAGTCCATGAAGTCTTTTCACCCTTGTAACAAATGATATGTTTCAATGAGACATTTAAAACCCCACTCAATAATTTGAAATCTCTTTAATTTAAATCTGTTTTAGCTTGAGAGATCTGTTTCTAAACCCATTATGACATTGTCTCCTTTTCAAAGAGGGTATCTGAGAGAGCCCACTGAATGTCACCATCTCTATGCACTTCCTCCCCACTACACTGTAACAATTTCTCAAAATATTTTTTCTGTGTCTCATAATGCAAAGCATCAGCAAGAAGGGTAATTATGCTAACTACTTGTCAATGTCAAAATCTAACATAGCTTTAGAGATTGATTACCCCTGCTAATTGTCAGCAAGGGTGTATCAGTGAGACAAATAATTTTTATAAAAGGGTATTTGAAATGCATATGCTGCAGCAAAGTTTCATATGTTAGAAGGTCAGGGTAATTTCACATTTCATTTTATATTTATTAATGAGAGGGAAAGAAAAGATGGAACAGGCACATATGAACAGGTAGGAATTCTGTATTCTGAATGATACCTTTAACCACAGATGACATACTGTGTCAGTGAAACTAAAATCCACGGTTAACATAATCATGACTGAAAAAGTGCAAAATATGCTAATAAAATACTTGAGAAGGATGCCATCAATGCTGTCATCAATTTCAGGGCCCAAGGGGTGGTAGTAAGTACACCCATTCCCATTGTACAGCTTCATTTTCTCTCCCTTCTCCTTCCCCTTTCACTCTTTACTGTTGAGAATGTTCAGGACTCCAGAGTCCACACTTTATAACCTGATGGACCCCATGAGGATCATCATTTATTATATGGAGATATACCTATCACATAGAACTGAAGGGACCTTGGAAGGTCATTGAGTTGAGGCCAGTCCAGTCCCCTGTCTTCACAGCAAGACCAAGTACTGTCTCTGACAGATTTTTGCCTCAGATCCCTAAATGTCCCCTAAAGGATTGTATCAAAGGGGTAGCTGTATTAGTCTGGATCTGTAAAAGCAGCAAAGAGTCCTGTGGCATCTTATAGACTAACAGATGTATTGGAGCATGAGCTTTCATGGGTGAATACCCATGAAAGCTCATGCTCCAATACATCTGTTAGTCAGGTGCTACAGGACTCTTTGCTCCCTTAAGGATTGAACTCACAACCATGGGTTTAAGCAGGCTAATCCTCAAACCACTGAGCTATCTCTCCCCCCCAAAGAAAGATAAGCTTGTGGAGGTGAACAATATGCAAAGGAGTCAAAGTCAAGATTTTTTTTTTCACCCATGAGTCAAAGGATTTTCAGTTTGTTAGATTTTCT